>NC_069503.1:371418525-371768525 GCF_027579735.1 Bombina bombina | reverse complement strand
AATGTTCATGGTTTCGATGGGGCCCTGAGCCGCTTATGAGCCGAACTAAGTTTACTCTTCAACAAAGGATAAGAAGACACAAAGTACATTTAATAATAGAAGTTAATAAAAGTTGTTTAAAATTATATGCTTTATCTCAGTGGTTCCCAAAGTGGGAGTTACTGCCCCCTGGGGGGTAGTGAGATTACTGAGGGGGGCACTAATAGACATAAGAGGTGAAGGGAGGCACTGGGGTAAGGGTTACCATAGGAAGCACTAATAGGAAAGGACTGGAAGAGGATGCTAGTGGGCCCCTCTAAGTATAATTAGTGTAATTTGTTGTGCTTTATCCTACACTGTACCTTGTACCTTTAGGGGTTAAATTGGAAATAAAAATAATTATTTATTCTTTTGAGTGACTAAATTATATTTGATGTTTAAATACAAATATTATACAGTGGTTTTAATGTTTCAGTAGGGTTATGGTCCATAATGATTCTGTGTAATTGTGTTGGGTTATCTTTAGTAAAGTGCCACTGTCCTGTTTCTGACTGGACTATATTTTTTAATATCTATGGAGTCCACAATACTGATGTTTCTTGAAATAAAGAGCAAGGATAACATGAACTTGGAGCACAAACACCCGGAAAAGTATAACCGTACTGATACAATAAGTTCTTTACCATTTGCAAAAAAAAGAAAAATTAAAAAATTTTTTTTTTAAAAGTCCTCAGGCTACAGACACTAAGGAGTCAACTTTCTGTATATTGTGCAAAAACATTGCTAACTCCTGGCATATGCTTTGAGCCTATTTAGGCATGTGAGCTCTACTGATACTTTAATCCACATGGGTTTTTACAAAAGTGTATATGGTATTCTTAAGCATTGTATGGTTGCTTATCCATAAGAGACCATGTTCCAAAATGATGCTCCTGTTGAATCTTCTGGGGGTCTCTGATGATGTCATTTGTGCAGGAGCTGCAGTGTGTCTACTTCATTAAACATAAGGTTATGTAGTGTACATTCAATACAATATGTCTTCCAGGGCACAGAACTATGGATCTTTTTTTAAATGAGAGAGAAGCCTTTGAGATATACAAGCAGTGTCTGGGAGACATAGCAAGCTCTCTTGTAGATTGTCAACTAGAACCTGGTACCCTGGGCAATATCATTGGTTGTCTGCTTCTAGAAACAGGTCTGCTAGTGTGTCAAAAACAATAAATACCACTTGACGGTAATACAGCAGAATGTATATTTTCAAGCGATCTTGATCTGATGAATTAGGGATTAGGGATGGACAAAGTTATGGAAATGTATCAAATCACACAATGACCATCTCTAGCAGGGTAGAATGTAGGTGGGAGATGTACTTTAACCTGTGCCATGAGAAACATGTCAGGAATTCTACATTAGCTCCTATATAAGAAGAATGTCTCCCTGTGATCCTCAACACTAACATGTGTTGTCTCTGAGCCACCCTACAATTTACAAGGCCTTACAACTCCCAACTTGAAAGAAGCAAATACACTCTTTCTACAAATAGTCAACAGTTAAATTGTCACTCAGCACTTAGATACCAAAAGATGTTAAAAGGGGTGGTTGTTATAGATCTAATCTCTCCCACTGCACCACTTAGAGAAACTTTCCTTTTATCAGTCAAATGCCTCAGAAGGGTACAAATAATAAACATAGTAAAAGTGAATCCCTGTAACACCAGAAGCAGAGTTCATCTAGAGGGGATCCTATGGAGTTTGGGTCTCAGACTCTCACCCAAACACAAATAACTTAAAGGGGTAAAAACCCTCTTTGAAATTGTGTGGATCCTCTCTCCAATAAGGGATCTTATTACATGACTATTCCCTGCACAAGGAGGGGCATTCTTGAAGTGCCCATATTAACCTTCATAAAGACGTAGAGGCTTTTTTTCAGGAAAAGGAAACAATCTCCATCGAACAAGGGGTGCCAGAGGAGCCTTTTAATGCAATATATACATTGAACAGTACTTTGCTTATCGTACTGCACAACAAATATATACATCTGAGCTGCATGAGTTTCTGAGCTCATTGCATCTGTCTTCATAAGGAACTGGAGCACGAGCAGTGCACTGTGTGTGTCACCAACGATCATCCGCTGGTGCTGGTGGGAGGTGTGGGTGGCGGATGTGTGGTTCAGCAGCGGAGGGGGGAGTGGGATGTCCCTTTGCTACAAAAAATAAAAATTAAAGGGAGAGGGAGGGATGGGGAGCTACACTACAGAACAAATGGAGGGTGGGGGACCACTATACTAAATAATTTTTTAATTTTTTTTAAATAAAAAAATATATTTAAAAAAAAGGGTTTATAGGTAACTGGCAAACAGCTGCCAGTACCTAAGATGGCGGACACTAGTTAGAGGGGGGAGGGTAAGAGAGCGGTTTGGGAGAGAACAGGCAGGTTGGAGGGTAAAGGGGAATCCCACACTGCAGAAAATAGAAAAAAAAAATAGTAAGTAGTTAATTAAAAAAAGAAAAAAAAATCATTAAATCTTCATATTGGCAGACTATCTGCCATTTCCTAAGGTGGTGGTGACCAGTGGGGGATGAGGGATGGAAGAGAGCTTTTTGGGATGGATCAGGTGGTGGGAAGTGTCAGGCGGGAGGGTAATCTCTACACTAAAGCTAAAATTAACTTTACAAGCTACCCGATTAACCCCTTCACTGCCGGGAACAATAGAAGTGTGGTGTGCAGCTGCAATTAGCGACCTTCTAATTACCAAAAAGCAATGGCAAAGCCATATATGTCTGCTATTTCTGAACAAATAGGATCCCAGAGAAGCTTTTACAATAATTTGTGGCATGATTGCACAAGTAGTATGTAAATACTTTCAGTGAGAAACCCAACGTTTGTGAAAAAGGGAACATTTTTTTTTTAATGATTGTATTTGGGGGTATAATTGTGGCATGAAATATACCAAAATGGGCCTAGATCAATACCTTGGGTTGTCTACTTAAAAAAATATATAGTTTTAACAGTTAAATAAAAAAAAAAAGGCTCTATTTCTGTTTTAATGGAGTGATAGCAAAAATGCAAGAAATTCTCCAGTATTTTCGTCAAGTTCTTCTCTGGAAGTCCCGATAGTGAAGGGGTTAAATTACTCTACAGTCAATAAGGATTCCAAAGCAGTAGTTGCCACTTGCTGGATTAACTCATCCTTAGCTTTAAGTTATACATTAGTAAACCATTGGATCATTTGAAAGATGTGATGAAGCATTGAATAATGAATAGTAAATTTGAATTACCACTCTTCTGCCAAGTAGATTGTAATTTTGATATTAAGTCTGTCATCTGCATAATTATTGAGACATCTATGATAACATTTATATCCATTAGAAGTGGTGTGTCATCTATATTGCAAGGATTTTTGTATAATTTTCAAATTCAAAGCCATTCCAATCCATTTGAAAATACATAGAAAACCTGTATTTGTCATGTTAGTCAGTTGCTTTGCACATTGTTCAATTCAACTATGTGCTGCATTAAAAATAATTTTATAACTGTATTCTAATCTATCAGAGAAGAAAACTATTTTTTCTTCACTTCTATATGCTTTTAATCAAAACAGCCTCTGGACCTCTAGGAAATCTATTTGGCCTCTATCAATCATATCAAATATTAGGTGTTTACAACTCTTTTGCTTTAATGTAATGTCAGTCCACATGTTAATAAACTCAATCATTTCCTTGTATAATATGTTATAGACCAACCACACTCTTCAACTATGAAACGTGCATAACTAAAGCACAAGCCTCAGCAGATTCCTTTACAGGTGCAATTAATTGTGTTTGGACGTTTAAAATGTAATGATACAATTACACAATAAAAAAAAAAAAACAACAAGTGGCAATTAAAAGATTTTTCTGAAGTTTTGCAATAAATAAAAATGTTATGGAAGTGTAAACATAGTTTGATGCACATAGTTTGTCTTATTTAGAGAAGCCAATCCAGTGTGGTTACTGGGGAGGCATTGGCCTCTATTTATCAAGCTGTCAACCGCAAATACGCCGGAATTCTGCAGCGTATTTGTGGCGAGCCTGATTCGCCTTAGTTATCAAACCCTACAGACCGGCAAAAGTAGAATTTAGTGACGTAACATACGATCCGCTGGACTCAGTCCGACACAGATCGATGTTTACGTCACTACAGATGTTCTGAACGCAAGTTCGGCACAATCTGACTACTTTTGGAAGTTATCAAATTCCTACCAAGTACACTAGGCACTTTTCCGGCCCAGCGTACCTGGTTTTCAATCCGCTGCCCTGGAGGTGGCGGATACCATAGGAATCAATGGGAGTCGGAAAGCAGCGAGAGCTTATGTTCGCTGCTGCCCGATATCCCCTTGATTCCTATGGTAAATGTCTACACCTAACACCCTAACATGTACCCCAAGTCTAAACACCCCTAATCTGCCCCCCCCACCACCACAACTAAGTGTTTAACCCCTAAACCGCCGCTCCCGGAGCCCGCCGTCACCTACATTATACTTATTAACCCCTAATCTGCCCCCCTATACCGCCGCAACTCTAATAAATGTATTAACCCCTAAACCGCCACTCCCGGAGCCCACTGCAACTCTAATAAAGTGTTTAACCCCTAATCTGCCCCCCTACACCTACCTACATTTATTAACCCCTAATCTGCCGCCCCCAACGTCGCTGACACTATATTAAATTTATTAACTCCTAAACCTAAGTCTAACCCTAACCCTAACACCCACTAACGTAAATATAATTTAAATATATCTAAATAAAATTACTATCATTAAATAAATTATTCCTATTTAAAACTAAATACCTATAAAATAAACCCTAAGCTAGCTACAATATAACTAATAGTTACATTGTAGCTATCTTAGGGTTTATTTTTATTTTACAGGCAAGTTTGTATTTATTTTAACTAGGTACAATAGTTATTAAAAAGTTATTAACTATTTAATAACTTCCTAGTTAAAATAAACACAAATATACCTGTAAAATAAAACCTAACCTAACACTACACTATAATTAAATAAATTCCATAAACTAAATACAATTAAATACAATTAAAAACAATTATCTAAAGTACAAAAAAAAACAAAGACTAAATTACAGAAAATAATAAAATAATTACAATTTTTTTAAACTAATTACACCTAATCTAATCCCCCTAATAAAATAAAAAAGCCCCCCCAAAATAATAAAAAGCCCTACCCTATACTAAATAACGAGTAGCCCTTAAAAGGGCCTTTTGCGGGGCATTGCCCCAAAGTAATCAGCTCTATTACCTGTAAAAAAAAATACAATACCCCCCCAACATTAAAACCCACCACCCACACACCCAACCCTACTCTAAAACCCACCCAATCCCCCCTTAAAAAAACCTAACACTAACCCCTTGAAGTGGTTCCGGGAGCAGCGGTTTAGTGGTTAATAACTTTATTTAGGTGCGGCGGGGTCCCGGAGCGGCGGTATAGGGGGTTAACAGTATAGTATAGTGTGGGTGTTTAGTGACAGGGTACCAAGAAAGCTGTAAAAAAAGCCGAAGAGCAGCGAGATCAATGACTGTTAGTTATCAACAGTCCGCTGCTCATCGCACCTTTTTGACAGCTTTTTTGATAATTTTGGAGAACGTATTCAGGTCCGCGGCAGCGATGTTAGGCGATCTTAGGTGAGCGTATTGGTGCTGTCAAATGCAAGAAAGTCGACGGCTTGATAAGTAGGGGCCTCTGTTTGTTTCTGTGATATTGTTAGGAAAAGTAAATTTTTTTTGCAGTATCTTATTTTATAATCTCTATGTTGCAGGGCCAGGCTTGTAAAGTCTGACATACGCAATTTGGATGGCTTACAATGTATTTCTTAATTTTTGGTGCTTATACAATCAGGGGTGTAAACAGACTTCAATAAGCCCCAGGATAAAGGCTGCAGCTGCATCCCCCATTTCAATAGCGCCCTTTCTAGCTGTTTGCAGTAAGCAGAGGCTATGCTGGCAGTCACGTAGCAGCAAGAGGGGTGGCTTGCTTGTGATACTGTGTCATTCTTTCCCCTTGGTTAGTCAACACCAGGCAATATGCACTTGCGCCACCTCCCTGTACAATTATGGTGGCATGATTTTCTGCATAATAATGCTCTGAAACCATGAAGTTAAAACTATAAACTATCCATACACTGTGAGCCTTGTTAGTAGAGGGAGGCGTATACATGATGCAGTTGGAGCCCACGCACTACCTGTCTGTGCCCTTTTATAGGGTTGCCATATTGCTGCTGGTAAAGAAGACCTTTATAAAAAATACATTTATCAGGGTTCTTATAACGGAACATTTTCAAACCATTTCTTTAAAATGCCACTAGTATATGTATTTTTTATAAGAGTTATATTTGTAGCAATATGGAAACCATGTCGCTGTAAGAATAGCATTATCACCTGAATGGCTAGAATGGCCCCTAGTTGTCTGGGCCCGGTCTCAAATGAGACCCCTGTAGTTACACCTCTGTTTACAATATATTTTTGTCTTTTGCTATTTGCCATTTTATTTGGTTTAATCTCTGCAATAAACTAGTTATTCTATTTGTTTTACCTCTTCAAAATGTTCTCTGACTTTTTGCTTTTTTGTATTTTTCACACATACATACACAAACCAAGGCATATCCTTTAGAAAATGTTATGTAATGCCAATATTTTTAAGGACAACTTTGATGTTAATGGAGGTTTAATATGTTATTTAAAAGGGACAGTCAACACCGGACACAACTTAATCCCATACCTTAGAGCCAAAAAAGAAGATGCGTCTGCACCGCATCCCATGTTCAATACCTCTAACGTTATATGTGTAATCATCTAAAGCAAATACGATTTTCTCCTGCAGATATGGCCGCCAAACTCTCCCCACCGTTACATAGTAACTTTCATTTTAAAGGCATCCGCCAATCAGAATCCAATCCTCGGTTGGATTCTTTACATGGGTTCACAGTGATTTGCAGCTGCACTTTCTATTTCTGCTGACGAGCGGACATAAATTGTAAAGCGCATGCGCATTAGCAAAGAAGCAACGTCACCGTGAACGAGCATGGAATTTAATAGAGAAGACGGAGGAGGAGGGGGAGGAGTTTGTCGGCCATATCTACAGGATAAAACTGTATGTGCTTTGGATGATTACATATATAACGTTAGAGGTATTGAACATGGCATGCGGTGCAGACGCATCTTCTTTTTTGGATCTAAGGTATAGGATTAAGTTGTGTCGGGTGTTGACTATCCCTTTAACTAGTCATTTATGTACATGGCGCCATTCGCAAACTTGCACAGAACCTTCAAACTTAATTCACAGAATAGGTTTTAAGAAAATAACTATTACTAATTCAGGAAACTAACATATAATATAAAAGTGCAGCATGTACAGTATATAAGACAGGCACAAATAAATGTAGAAGCATATACATATAAACATAAATAAATATATATATAAATACATATAAAAGCATAATCCTTGATCTCTCTCATGCAGTTTACTGATCAGGCTACAAGGGGAGTGTCCGTATCACGTAGACACTGTGTATGTCAGTGTCTCTCACAGCAGGAGCTCTCAGTACTTTCCAACACTCTGTTTGACAAAGGTAATGGAAGTGACTCAGGTTTTAATTATCTATAACTATCTATTTAGCTGAACAGGTGAGAGCTATTAATCACTGGGAATCTATAAACTACATAAGTGTTATATTCTGGCATGATACTCCCGCCTCAAATGGTATAATCTCGCTTTTTAGAGTTAGTATAATATATATGGGAAATGGGGACAAAACCATGTTTATGCCAATATCACAAGCTTAATTAAAGGGATATAAAATAGAAAAAGAGAATCATCTGATGTGTTAAAGGATTTTATTGTTGCACTATTGCATGTATAAAATTATGGGCCAGATTACGAAAGGAGCCAGTGATAAAGTACGAGTTGAAAGTAAACGTGATCGCGATTTACGCTAGAATGATTACCGTGACTTCAGAGTTCTGGTTACCTGTTTCGCAAAACTAAAAAATGTCTGAAAACACATAAAAAATACATTACAAAGTACATTTACACTCATAATAACACTAATAAATATTATTTAAAAAAAATATTGCACACAAAAGTTATAAAGGCTCAAACATATGAGATCTCATGTGTTAGAAAAAAAAGGCAGGCAAATACATGTACAAAGTGTGTAAAACGTTTTACACAAATGAGTAATCTGGAAATGCATGGAAGGATTCACACAGGAGAAAAGCCGTTCACATGTACAAAGTGTGGAAAAAGTTTTACATAAATGACATATACATCTTTAAAAATGTATATATATATATATATATATATATATATATATATATATATATATATATGTTTATATATATATATATATATATATATGTATTGTATTTATATGTGTATATATTTATTTACAGACACGTATAAACACATAAATACATATGTACACATATATAGATATATATATAAGTGCATTGGAGCCCTTTGATTAGATGAAAACATGAGAAAACATATTTATGCAATATTCATATTTCATAAAGTGTTTGTGTATTAACTGTAAATATGTTCTCATTCCATTGTTCTTCACATAGCAGAATATGTTATATTTATTTCTAAATATATATTTATATATATATATATATATATATATATATATATATATATATATATATATATATATATATATATACACAGTGGATATAAAAAGTCTACACACCCATGTTAAAATGTCAGGTTTCTGCGATGTAAAAAAATGAGACAAAGATAAATCATTTCAGACCATTTTCCACCTTTAATGTGACCTATAAACTGTACAACTCAATTGAAAAACAAACTGAAATCTTTTAGGTAAAGGGAAATAAAAATAAAAAACTAAAATAATATGGTTGTATAAGTGTGAACACCCTTAAACTAATACTTTATTAAAGCACCTTTTGATTTTATTACAGCACTCAGTCTTTTTGGGTATGAGTTTTTCAGCATGGCACATCTTGACTTGGCAAGATTTGCCCACTCTTCTTTGCAAAAACACTCCAAATCTGTCAAAATGCGAGGGCATCTCCTGTGCATAGCCCTCTTCAGATCACCCCACAGATTTTGAATTGGAATCAGGTCTGGGCTCTGGCTGAGCCATCCTAAAACTTTAATCTTCTTCTGGTGAAGCCATTCCTTTGTTGATTTGGATGTATGCTTTGTGTCGTTGTCATGCTGAAAGATGAAGTTCCTCTTCATGTTCAGCTTTCTAGCAGAAGCCTGAAGGTATTGTGCCAATATTGTCTGGTATTTGGAACTGTTCATTATTCCCTCTACCTTGACTAAGGCCCCAGTTCCAGCTGAAGAAAAACAGCCCCAAAGCATGATGCTGACACCACTATGCTTCACTGTGGGTATGGTGTTCTTTTGGTGATATGCAGTGTTGTTTTTGCGCCAAACATATCTTTTGGAAATATGGCCATAAAGTTCAACTTTGGTTTCATCAGACCAGAACACCTTTTGCAACATGTTTTTGGGAAACTTCAGATGTGTTTTTGCAAAATTTAGCCGGGCTTGGATGGGTTTTTTTTAAGAAAAGTCTTCCGTCTTGCCACTCTACCCCATAGCCCAGACATATGAAGAATACGGGCGATTGTTGTCACATGTACCACACAGCCAGTACTTGCCAAATATTCCTGCAGCTCCTTTAATGTTGCTGTAGGCCTCTTGGCAGCCTCCCAGACCAGTGTTCTTCTCGTCTTTTCATCAATTTTGGAGGGACATCCAGTTCTTGGTAATGTCACTGCTGCACCATATTTTCTTCACTTGATGATGACTGTCTTCACTGTGTTCCATGGTATATCGAATGCCTTGGAAATTCTTTTGTGACCTTCTCCTGACTGATACCTTTTAACAATGAGATCCCTCTGATGTTTTAGAAGCTCTCTGAGGACCATGACTTTTGCTGTAGGATGCGACTAACAAAATGTCAGGAAAACAGAATTTATGTTTACCTGATAAATTACTTTCTCCAACGGTGTGTCCGGTCCACGGCGTCATCCTTACTTGTGGGATATTCTCCTCCCCAACAGGAAATGGCAAAGAGCCCAGCAAAGCTGGTCACATGATCCCTCCTAGGCTCCGCCTTCCCCAGTCATTTGACCGACGTAAAGGAGGAATATTTGCATAGGAGAAACCATATGATACCGTGGTGACTGTAGTTAAAGAAAATAAATTATCAGACCTGATTAAAAAACCAGGGCGGGCCGTGGACCGGACACACCGTTGGAGAAAGTAATTTATCAGGTAAACATAAATTCTGTTTTCTCCAACATAGGTGTGTCCGGTCCACGGCGTCATCCTTACTTGTGGGAACCAATACCAAAGCTTTAGGACACGGATGAAGGGAGGGAGCAAATCAGGTCACCTAGATGGAAGGCACCACGGCTTGCAAAACCTTTCTCCCAAAAATAGCCTCAGAAGAAGCAAAAGTATCAAACTTGTAAAATTTAGTAAAAGTGTGCAGTGAAGACCAAGTCGCTGCCTTACATATCTGATCAACAGAAGCCTCGTTCTTGAAGGCCCATGTGGAAGCCACAGCCCTAGTGGAATGAGCTGTGATTCTTTCAGGAGGCTGCCGTCCGGCAGTCTCATAAGCCAATCTGATGATGCTTTTAATCCAAAAAGAGAGAGAGGTAGAAGTTGCTTTTTGACCTCTCCTTTTACCAGAATAAACAACAAACAAGGAAGATGTTTGTCTAAAATCCTTTGTAGCATCTAAATAGAATTTTAGAGCACGAACAACATCCAAATTGTGCAACAAACGTTCCTTCTTTGAAACTGGATTCGGACACAAAGAAGGCACGACTATCTCCTGGTTAATGTTTTTGTTAGAAACAACTTTCGGAAGAAAACCAGGTTTAGTACGTAAAAAAAAACAACAAAAAAAAAAAAAACCACCTTATCTGCATGGAACACCAGATAAGGAGGAGAACACTGCAGGGCAGATAATTCTGAAACTCTTCTAGCAGAAGAAATTGCAACCAAAAACAAAACTTTCCAAGATAATAACTTAATATCAACGGAATGTAAGGGTTCAAACGGAACCCCCTGAAGAACTGAAAGAACTAAATTGAGACTCCAAGGAGGAGTCAAAGGTTTGTAAACAGGCTTGATTCTAACCAGAGCCTGAACAAAGGCTTGAACATCTGGCACAGCTGCCAGCTTTTTGTGAAGTAACACAGACAAGGCAGAAATCTGTCCCTTCAAGGAACTTGCAGATAATCCTTTCTCCAAACCTTCTTGAAGAAAGGATAGAATCTTAGGAATTTTTACCTTGTCCCAAGGGAATCCTTTAGATTCACACCAACAGATATATTTTTTCCATATTTTGTGGTAAATTTTTCTAGTTACAGGCTTTCTGGCCTGAACAAGAGTATCAATGACAGAATCTGAGAACCCTCGCTTTGATAAGATCAAGCGTTCAATCTCCAAGCAGTCAGTTGGAGTGAGACCAGATTCGGATGTTCGAACGGACCTTGAACAAGAAGGTCTCGTCTCAAAGGTAGCTTCCATGGTGGAGCCGATGACATATTCACCAGGTCTGCATACCAAGTCCTGCGTGGCCACGCAGGAGCTATCAAGAGCACCGATGCCCTCTCCTGATTGATCCTGGCTACCAGCCTGGGGATGAGAGGAAACGGCGGGAATACATAAGCTAGTTTGAAGGTCCAAGGTGCTACTAGTGCATCTACTAGAGTCGCCTTGGGATCCCTGGATCTGGACCCGTAGCAAGGAACCTTGAAGTTCTGACGAGAGGCCATCAGATCCATGTCTGGAATGCCCCACAATTGAGTAATTTGGGCAAAGATTTCCGGATGGAGTTCCCACTCCCCCGGATGAAATGTCTGACGACTCAGAAAATCCGCTTCCCAATTTTCCACTCCTGGGATGTGGATTGCAGACAAGTGGCAGGAGTGAGTCTCCGCCCATTGAATGATTTTGGTCACTTCTTCCATCGCCAGGGAACTCCTTGTTCCCCCCTGATGGTTGATGTACGCAACAGTCGTCATGTTGTCTGATTGAAACCGTATGAACTTGGCCCTTGCTAGCTGAGGCCAAGCCTTGAGAGCATTGAATATCGCTCTCAGTTCCAGAATATTTATCGGGAGAAGAGATTCTTCCCGAGACCAAAGACCCTGAGCTTTCAGGGGTTCCCAGACCGCGCCCCAGCCCACCAGACTGGCGTCGGTCGTGACAATGACCCACTCTGGTCTGCGGAAGCTCATCCCCTGTGACAGGTTGTCCAGGGACAGCCACCAACGGAGTGAATCTCTGGTCCTCTGATCTACTTGTATTGTCGGAGACAAGTCTGTATAGTCCCCATTCCACTGACTGAGCATGCACAGTTGTAATGGTCTTAGATGAATTCGCGCAAAAGGAACTATGTCCATTGCCGCTACCATCAAACCTATTACTTCCATCAGAATGTCGTCCAAGTAAGGTACTACTACAATGCCCCTTGGTCTTAGCACCGCTAGAAGGGACCCTAGTACCTTTGTGAAAATCCTTGGAGCAGTGGCTAATCCGAACGGAAGTGCCACAAACTGGTAATGCTTGTCCAGGAATGCGAACCTTAGGAACCGATGATGTTCCTTGTGGATAGGAATATGTAGATACGCATCCTTTAAATCCACCGTGGTCATGAATTGACCTTCCTGGATGGAAGGAAGAATTGTTCGAATGGTTTCCATTTTGAACGATGGAACCTTGAGAAACTTGTTTAGGATCTTGAGATCTAAGATTGGTCTGAATGTTCCCTCTTTTTTGGGAACTACGAACAGATTGGAGTAGAACCCCATCCCTTGTTCTCCTAAAGGAACAGGATGAATCACTCCCATTTTTAACAGGTCTTCTACACAATGTAAGAATGCCTGTCTTTTTATGTGGTCTGAAGACAATTGAGACCTGTGGAACCTCCCCCTTGGGGGAAGCCCCTTGAATTCCAGAAGATAACCTTGGGAGACTATTTCTAGTGCCCAAGGATCCAGAACATCTCTTGCCCAAGCCTGAGCGAAGAGAGAGAGTCTGCCCCCCACCAGATCCGGTCCCGGATCGGGGGCCAACATCTCATGCTGTCTTGGTAGCAGTTGCAGGTTTCTTGGCCTGCTTTCCTTTGTTCCAGCCTTGCATTGGTCTCCAGGCTGGCTTGGCTTGAGAAGTATTACCCTCTTGCTTAGAGGACGTAGCACTTGGGGCTGGTCCGTTTCTGCGAAAGGGACGAAAATTAGGTTTATTTTTGGCCTTGAAAGACCTATCCTGAGGAAGGGCGTGGCCCTTGCCCCCAGTGATATCAGAGATAATCTCTTTCAAGTCAGGGCCAAACAGCGTTGTCCCCTTGAAAGGAATGTTAAGCAATTTGTTCTTGGAAGACGCATCCGCTGACCAAGATTTTAACCAAAGCGCTCTGCGCGCCACAATAGCAAAACCAGAATTCTTCGCCGCTAACCTAGCCAATTGCAAAGTGGCGTCTAGGGTGAAAGAATTAGCCAATTTGAGAGCATGAATTCTGTCCATAATCTCCTCATAAGAAGAAGAATTATTATTGAGCGCCTTTTCTAGCTCATCGAACCAGAAACACGCTGCTGTAGTGACAGGAACAATGCATGAAATTGGTTGTAGAAGGTAACCTTGCTGAACAAACATCTTTTTAAGCAAACCTTCTAATTTTTTATCCATAGGATCTTTGAAAGCACAACTATCTTCTATGGGTATAGTGGTGCGTTTGTTTAGAGTAGAAACCGCCCCCTCGACCTTGGGGACTGTCTGCCATAAGTCCTTTCTGGGGTCGACCATAGGAAACAATTTTTTAAATATGGGGGGAGGGACGAAAGGTATACCGGGCCTTTCCCATTCTTTATTTACAATGTCCGCCACCCGCTTGGGTATAGGAAAAGCTTCGGGGGGCCCCGGGACCTCTAGGAACTTGTCCATTTTACATAGTTTCTCTGGAATGACCAAATTCTCACAATCATCCAGAGTGGATAACACCTCCTTAAGCAGAGCGCGGAGATGTTCCAATTTAAATTTAAATGTAATCACATCAGGTTCAGCTTGTTGAGAAATTTTCCCTGAATCTGAAATTTCTCCCTCAGACAAAACCTCCCTGGCCCCCTCAGACTGGTGTAGGGGCCCTTCAGAACCAATATCATCAGCGTCCTCATGCTCTTCAGTATTTTCTAAAACAGAGCAGTCGCGCTTTCGCTGATAAGTGGGCATTTTGGCTAAAATGTTTTTGATAGAATTATCCATTACAGCCGTTAATTGTTGCATAGTAAGGAGTATTGGCGCGCTAGATGTACTAGGGGCATCCTGTGTGGGCAAGACTGGTGTAGACGAAGGAGGGGATGATGCAGTACCATGCTTACTCCCCTCACTTGAGGAATCATCTTGGGCATCATTTTCTCTAAATTTTGTGTCACATAAATCACATCTATTTAAATGAGAAGGAACCTTGGCTTCCCCACATTCAGAACACAGTCTATCTGGTAGTTCAGACATGTTAAACAGGCAAAAACTTGATAACAAAGTACAAAAAACGTTTTAAAATAAACCGTTACTGTCACTTTAAATTTTAAACTGAACACACTTTATTACTGCAATTGCGAAAAAGTATGAAGGAATTGTTCAAAATTCACCAAAATTTCACCACAGTGTCTTAAAGCCTTAAAAGTATTGCACACCAAATTTGGAAGCTTTAACCCTTAAAATAACGGAACCGGAGCCGTTTTTATATTTAACCCCTTTACAGTCCCTGGTATCTGCTTTGCTGAGACCCAACCAAGCCCAAAGGGGAATACGATACCAAATGACGCCTTCAGAAAGTCTTTTCTATGTATCAGAGCTCCTCACACATGCATCTGCATGTCATGCTTCTCAAAAACAAGTGCGCAATAGAGGCGCGAAAATGAGACTCTGCCTGTGATTAGGGAAAGCCCCTAGAGAATAAGGTGTCCAATACAGTGCCTGCCGGTTATTTTACATAATTCCCAAGATTAAAATAATTCCTCAAGGCTATGAAGTATAAAATATGTTTATATATAAATCGATTTAGCCCAGAAAATGTCTACAGTCTTAAAAAGCCCTTATGAAGCCCTTTTTTTCTTTCTGTAATAAAAATGGCTTACCGGATCCCATAGGGAAAATGACAGCTTCCAGCATTACATCGTCTTGTTAGAATGTGTCATACCTCAAGCAGCAAAAGTCTGCTCACTGTTCCCCCAACTGAAGTTAATTCCTCTCAACAGTCCTGTGTGGAAACAGCCATCGATTTTAGTAACGGTTGCTAAAATCATTTTCCTCTTACAAACAGAAATCTTCATCTCTTTTCTGTTTCAGAGTAAATAGTACATACCAGCACTATTTTAAAATAACAAACTCTTGATTGAATAATAAAAACTACAGTTAAACACTAAAAAACTCTAAGCCATCTCCGTGGAGATGTTGCCTGTACAACGGCAAAGAGAATGACTGGGGAAGGCGGAGCCTAGGAGGGATCATGTGACCAGCTTTGCTGGGCTCTTTGCCATTTCCTGTTGGGGAGGAGAATATCCCACAAGTAAGGATGACGCCGTGGACCGGACACACCTATGTTGGAGAAAGACCTATTAGAACAGCTAAACTTTATTTGGGGTTAATCAGAGGCACTTTAAATGATGACAGGTGTGTACTGACTCCTATTTAACATGATTTTGAATGTGATTGCTTAATTCTGAACACAGCTACATCCCCACATATAAAAGGATGTTCACACTTATGCAACCATATTATTTTATTTTTTTATTTTTATTTCCCTTTACCTAAAAGATTTCAGTTTGTTTTTTAATTGAGTTGTACAGTTTATAGGTCACATTAAAAGTTGGAAAAAGTTCTGAAATGATTAATGTTTGTCTCATTTTTTTACATCACAGAAACCTGACATTTGTGTGTAGACTTTTTATATCCACTGTATATATATATATATATATATATATATATATATATATATATATATATATATATATATATTGGTATAGATATATATTGAACCAAAAAACATTAGAAATATATAAAAATATTTATTTATGAATAAATAGAACATTCTATTATGTGCAGAACATTGGAATGAGAAATATTCACATTTTCTTCCCGGGTTAACGCACATGAAAATATGCGATCAGGTTTGCACGAGAGTAAGGTATTTTTTCTCTATTGACTTCTATCTATGGGGAAATATATGAATACGCACATGAAGTAAGCTTTTTGCGCTCATCGGGTTGGGATCAACCCAACGAATGCAAAAAGCTTACTTCTAACGAAATTAACGCTCGAGCTGGAGGATTAATTAGCGCTCCACTTGTAATCTGGCCCAATGTGTTTAACAACTTTTAAGTGCTGAAGTCATTGGTGAGCCAATGAGAAGAGGCATATGTGTGTAGCCACCGATCACCCGCTAATTCCCAGTAGTGCATTGCTGTTCCTGAGTCTACCTGGTTATGCTTTTTAACAAAGGTTATTAAGAACAAAGTAAATTTGATTACAGAAGTAAATTGAAAAGTCTTAAAATTGCATAAAAGTTTAAATGTGACTGCTTTATTGTTTTTAATGGGCCTTATAATCAAAATTAAAGTTGAAAAACTGAAAAACTGCACATAACAATTTTTCTTAATTGAAAAGTCTCTTTATAGTGCATGTACTATTTGAGTGTTAAATCACTTTTAGTTCCCCTTAAGAGTAATGTATGTGGCCAGTTATATAGGGAATACTAACTGGAGTTACACGCTTCTTTACGACTAATGACAAGCACTTCTATACAAAATGATTAGGCATTTCTGTGTATTCTTTTACTATTTATTTAACCCACTGCCTGCCAAAGTAGGCTGCAAGATTGTGCTATCTGTAGCAGAGGGGACACGATAACAGGAGGGGGGGGGGGTCAGGGCCCACAGTCAATTTCAGCAGCAGCTATTGGTTATTCTTATAATATGTGAGTGAGAAAATCAGGGTTGTAGTTGTAAATCATATCTTTGTGTGCATGGTATATAGCCTGGAACGTAAATATAAGGCATTAGAGAACTATAATATAGAACTGTTTAAAGAATTAAAAAAACTCATAAAAATATTTTGTAATCATAAATCACACCATTACTTAAATTGTTACATTTTTACCAGGTCAATGTTCTCTAATAACAGCAATATTTACTAACAAACTTGCTTCTAAAATCCAGATGAAGTTTTTAAAGTGGCTCATTTGTAGGTTTTGTTTAGTAGAGTTATTGTACATAGTAAACATTTTACTCTCACTGAAGGACTGGGAGGGAGTTAATGGATCTGACCCAGGGAGTTTAGAATAAATAATAGAAGAGGTTTTTTACAATATAATATTCATGAATAGAGCCTCCATTGTTTTCCCTCTGCTACTATTGATTCAAGGTGCATTAATGATCACATCTCTAGTTAATATTTAGGAGTATAATGTATGCCCATGTGTGTATAGGTGTAAATGTATATGTGATGTGTCTATATTATGCTTACAGGCAAAGTAACGTCAAAATGAAACTTTCATGATTCAGATAGAATGCAGTTTTAAACACGTTTCCAATTTACAGTACTTCTATTATGAAATTTGCTTTGCTCTCTTGGTATCCTTTGTTGTAAAGTAATCCTCAGGAGCAGCAATGACCTACTGGGAGCAAGCTGAACACATTTGGTGAGCCAATGGCAAGGGTTATATATGTGCAGGCACCAATAATCAGCTAGCTACAAACAATACTTCTCCTGGGACCACACATTTTTGCAGATCCAACATAGGATAGTTTGTGATTGGCTGTGGGGGTGTTGCTGGTTTTGGTGACTGAACGCCAAGGAGGAGAGGAGCGCAGTTTTTCAGATCTCTGAGGTGATAATGTGTCGTGTTGGCCATGAATAGAAGTGATTATAGAAGGCACAACCAGGTGAGTCTAATGACACTGCTTTATCTCACTATAAACAACTTTATATTTGAAGTTAGGGTTTTATACACGCTGTGACCGCAATTTACTGCTGTGTAATATGTAATATGTTAGTAATAAGTGCTGATCACACTTTTATTCACGGCCCAACATGACCCAGATAGTAACTCAGAGGTGTGAAACTATAGCATTAAGTTGTACGTTACATCGCTCTAAATGACGGCTTGCTGTAGTGTCATTTCACATCGCACAAAAAAATAATAAATGTTACCAGAGAATATATAAGTGACAGGTTACACACTTTATAGCAGTGAGAGACGGTGGAATTATGTGAATAGAATAAACCTAGCGGTTACAGGGCTGGCCAGCAGATACATTACTTCCAAATTAGGAAAACTACGCAAATGGGGTAAATATAAAATAAGGTGTGATGTGAATAATATGCTGTGTGCTCGGATATGGGAGATAATACAACTTCCTCTAGCGCAGTTTGAAAAACAATTAGAGCAACCAATGTGCTAATGTGTTGATAAAGTGTTTACACTGAACTATTGCTGTATTATAATAGAAATATCTTGTGATCACAAGGTGTTCTATGTCCCTTTAACCCTCTTTTTATTTCAGCCCTTTCCTTCACATTCACAAGACACATCTGTCAAACATTGGGAAAATCTCTACCTTTCCATGATTCAGATGAAAGAACATACAATTATACAAATTTTTTCCCCAATTTATGTCTAATATAAAATGTATTTTGTTCTCTTGATATCCTTTTTTGAAAAGCAGCTAGGTACATTCAGGAACACGCACATGTCTGGAGCACTATATTGCAGCAGCTTTGCAAGAATACTTTTAAATAGACATTAAAGGGGCACTGAACCCAAAATTTTTCTTTCGGGATTCAGATAGAGCATGCAATTTTAAGCAACTTTCTAATTTACTCCTATTATCAATTTTTCAACGTTCTCTTGCTATCTTTATTTGAAAAAGAAGGCATCTAAGCTATTTGTTTGGTTCAGCACCCTGGAAAGCACTTGTTCATTGGTAGATTAATTTATCCACCAATCAGTAAGAACAACCAAGGTTGTTCACCAAAAATGGGCCGGCATCTAAAGTTACATTCTTGCATTTCAAATAAAGATACCAAGAGAATGAAGAAAATTTGATAATAGGAGTAAATTAGAAAGTTGCTTAAAATTGCGTGCTCTATCTGAATCACGAAAGAAAACATTTGGGTTCAGTGTCCCTTTCAAGTCAAAGTTAAACTTGCATGGTTTTTAGAAAGCATGTTGTTTTAAACACTTTTCCAATAATTATATTATACAATTATGGGTCTCATTTGTTGAAGAGATATCTATGTAGACTCACAGGAGTGTGCACGTCTTTAGCATTCTCTGGTAGCTGTGTTTGCAACAATGTATAATGTATAAAAATAATAGAAGTAAATTGGAAAGTTGTCTAAAATCTGAATCATGATTTAATTGTGACTTTATTGTCCTTTTATTAAAGTGTCAGTAAACCTTAAAAATAATGTTATATAATTCTGCACATAGTGCAGAATTATATAACATTATATTAGCGCAAACGTTTTAAAACATAATTTCCCCTTTAAAACAGCAGTTTTTAAAAAAAAAATTCACAGACCCACTCTCTGTGATCTTCTGAGCGGGTCTGTTTTTTTTCAAACAACGCATCGGGCTAGCTGTATAGTCACAGCCCGGCCCGACCGCGCCATAGCACTAAGTGCAGCTCGCTCCTCCTCTGTCTTACAGCAGGAGCGAACTTCACTGTGTATAATGGCACGGTCGGGCCGGGCTGTGACTATACAGCTGGCCCGATGCGCTGTTTGAAAAAAAAACAGACCCGCTCAGAAGAGCACAGAGAGCGGGTCTGTAAAACAGCAGTTTTTAAAAAAAATTTAAAGGGGAAATTATGTTTTATAAAGTTTGCGCTAATATAATGTTATATAATTCTACACTATGTGCAGAATTATATAACATTATTTTTAAGGTTTACTGTCCCTTTAATGTTATACATTTGAATGAGCAGTGTCTGCTGCTGTGTAAGGCTCCCACCATGTGCACGCTGCCTACCTAGGTATGCTCTTCAACAAAGAATTGTTGGCGCTCTACAAATAACCGATAATAATAATAATAAAGAGGAAGCAAATTTATTAATAGAAGTAAACTGGAAATTTTTTCTTAAATTGTATACTCTGTCTGAATCCCAAGAAAATTTTGTGTCCATTTAAAACCATTCATTTATAATATTACTAGTCCTAAAGCCTGTTCACACGGGTCATTTTTTGCAGTCCAGCAGTCCCACCCCGTGCTCTCTCCCCTCGCTTTTACGCTTTCTCTCGCTCCACCTCTCTTTTGCGCTCTCTCTCCCCCCTCTCTTTTGCGCTCTCTCCCCCTCTCTTTTGCGCTCTCTCTCGCTCCACCTCTCTTTTGCTCCCTCTCTCCCCCTCTCTTTTGCTTTCTCTCCCCCTCTCTTTTGTTCTCTCTCTCCCCCCTCTCTTTTACGTTCTCTCTCTCTTTTGCGCTCTCTCTCTCCCCCCCTCTTTTGCGCTCTCTCTCTCCCCCTCTCTTTTGCGCTCTCTCTCTCCCCCTCTCTTTCGCTCTCTCTCCCCCCTCTCTTCAGCACTTTCCTATCTCTTTTTGTCTCTCCCCATCTCTTTCTATTTCTCTCCCCTCTCCGTCGCGCCAACCGCGCCTGGCCACGCCTCGTCCATGCCCACGGTCCCACCCGGCCATGCCCATTTTTGCCGCAAACAGCATGGATTGTCAGGTAAGGCCAGGTGTGTTTGTCCTTGTGCTGTCTCTACTGCGCATGACAGCTTCGGACAAACACCCTTGGCCTTTTATATAATAGGATTATATTAATATGGTTAAGGCCTAGATCCTAAGCAAACCTTTTAGTGAAAGCACTGTGTCAGTATAAATAACAGATCACCTCCCAAATCATAGTGACACCTAATACTTCCTATGAAAGCCATTAGAAAATAACAGTGACAGATGTTTCCTATGACTATTGCCAGTAATGAGTATAAGCCCATAGTTCTTACGGACTTCTTTTAACATAGAAATGTCCATGTGATATTTTCTAGTAAGCTTTTTACAGATAGGCTTCATCACTTTCAGGTGATTTAACATATGGGTATAATGTCCCTTTAATTTACGGCAACCCTTATTTAATTGGCATAACTCTCAAAAAACGCCACCACCTCAATCTGTTATAAATACTTCTGCCAGATTAATTACACCTCCCATCCATCATCAACTCCTCTATGTTGTAAAACACATGTATGACAGCATATCCATGAGTTACGCAATAGGATTGATCACATTCCTTTACAAACACATCACGTTTTTTATCTACAAAAAAATCCCTTTAGCCTTTAATGATGAGTTTTGTATTGTGATGTATAAAATCAGAGATGGAAATCCAAGAAACAAGGGAACTTTGGAACCCTTAGATTTTATTTGTGGTCTGGCTCCCATAACATTTTGGAAGACACACGGTATTGCTGTGTAATTTACACTTCCTGAAAGTTCTACAAAAAATATAAATATACGTAAATTACACAAAGCAATAAAAAATAATTCCACCAAATTATCAATCACAGCATCCCTCAAAAGTTTGGCACAAAACAGATAATCAAATACAAAATATTAAAAAGGAAAAACAGCGAGTGTAGTTACAACATTATTAATATATATATAAAATAAATAAATAATAGTTATCCTTACCTCTTCCTTCAATCTCCCTAATGCAAATGTCCACAACCATAGGTCTTGGTGTATTGTGAGCCTTTACCAGGGTTGTGAGGTCACAGCTGTATACTTTCTTTATGCGCTTGAGGTCTGGCTGGCAGTCGTTGGGCACATATTTTGAACACTGTTTATGCACATTCAGGCCACAGTCTGCAAAGAAACATGTCATCACAATTAATGCCAGCACACAGATATGTTTAATCATTCCCACTGGTGCTAATTAAACTCCAAGAAAATGTGTTGTCTAAAAATGGTCTCAGTGTTGCTGTAAACAAAGGTCTGGCTGTAAACAAATGCATTAGTTATTTTCTTGTTTCTGAAGTGCCTTTTCAGATGTGGAAGTAGTAGTTTGACTACATTTATCATGATAATATCTCATGCTAATGTGCTGAAAAGAGATTTGCTACCCTTTAAATGGATAGGAAAGTCAAAATTAAAATGCATGATTCAGATAGAGATAAATTCACTTCTATTTTCAAAAGTGCTCCATTTTCTTTGTATCCCTTGTTGAAAAAAAAAATATGCACATATCCTACACTAGTGGGAGCTAGCTGCTGATTGGTGCTGCACACATCTGTCTCTGGTGATTGGCTAACTAGATGTGTTTAGCTAGCTGCCAGTAGTGCAATGCTGTTTCTTCAGTGAAGGATAACAAGAGAATAAAGCAAATTTCATAACAGAAGTAAATTGCAAAGTTGGTTAAAAACATAATTTATGCTTACCTGATAAATTCCTTTCTTCTGTTGTGTGATCAGTCCACGGGTCATCATTACTTCTGGGATATTATCTGCTCCCCTACAGGAAGTGCAAGAGGATTCACCCAGCAGAGTTGCTATATAGCTCCTCCCCTCTACGTCACCTCCAGTCATTCGACCAAAGACCAACGAGAAAGGAGAAGCCAAGGGTGTAGTGGTGACTGGATTATAATTTAAAAAATATTTACCTGCCTTAAAAAACAGGGCGGGCCGTGGACTGATCACACAACAGAAGAAAGGAATTTATCAGGTAAGCATAAATTATGTTTTCTTCTGTTATGTGTGATCAGTCCACGGGTCATCATTACTTCTGGGATACCAATACCAAAGCAAAAGTACACGGATGACGGGAGGGATAGGCAGGCTCATTATACAGAAGGAACCACTGCCTGAAGAACCTTTCTCCCAAAAATAGCCTCCGAAGAAGCAAAAGTGTCAAATTTGTAAAATTTGGAAAAAGTATGAAGCGAAGACCAAGTTGCAGCCTTGCAAATCTGTTCAACAGAGGCCTCATTCTTAAAGGCCCAAGTGGAAGCCACAGCTCTAGTAGAATGAGCTGTAATTCTTTCAGGAGGCTGCTGTCCAGCAGTCTCATAGGCTAAACGAATTATGCTACGAAGCCAGAAGGAGAGAGAGGTAGCCGAAGCCTTATGACCTCTCCTCTGACCAGAGTACACGACAAACAGGGAAGACGTTTGTCGAAAATCCTTAGTTGCCTGCAAGTAGAACTTGAGGGCACGAACTACATCCAGATTGTGTAGAAGACGTTCCTTCTTTGAAGAAGGATTTGGACACAAGGATGGAACAACAATCTCTTGATTGATATTCCTGTTAGTGACTACCTTAGGTAAGAACCCAGGTTTAGTACGCAGAACTACCTTGTCTGAGTGAAAGATCAGATAAGGAGAATCACAATGTAAGGCTGATAATTCAGAGACTCTTCGAGCCGAGGAAATAGCCATTAAAAATAGAACTTTCCAAGATAACAATTTTATATCAATGGAATGAAGGGGTTCGAACGGAACACCCTGTAAAACGTTAAGAACTAAGTTTAAACTCCATGGCGGAGCAACAGTTTTAAACACAGGCTTGATCCTAGCTAAAGCCTGACAAAATGCCTGGACGTCTGGATTTTCTGACAGACGCTTGTGTAACAAGATGGACAGAGCTGAGATCTGTCCCTTTAATGAGCTAGCCGATAAACCCTTTTCTAAACCTTCTTGTAGAAAGGACAATATCCTAGGAATCCTAACCTTACTCCAGGAGTAATCTTTGGATTCACACCAGTATAGGTATTTACGCCATATTTTATGGTAAATCTTTCTGGTAACAGGCTTCCTAGCCTGTATCAGGGTATCAATAACCGACTCAGAAAAACCACGTTTTGATAAAATCAAGCGTTCAATTTCCAAGCAGTCAGCTTCAGAGAAGTAAGATTTTGATGTTTGAATGGACCCTGTATCAGAAGGTCCTGTCTTAGAGGTAGAGACCAAGGCGGACAGGATGACATGTCCACTAGATCTGCATACCAAGTCCTGCGTGGCCATGCAGGTGCTATTAGAATCACTGATGCTCTCTCCTGTTTGATTTTGGCAATCAATCGAGGAAGCAGCGGGAAGGGTGGAAACACATAAGCCATCCTGAAGTTCCAAGGTGCTGTCAAAGCATCTATCAGAACCGCTCCCGGATCCCTGGATCTGGATCCGTAGCGAGGAAGTTTGGCGTTCTGGCGAGACGCCATGAGATCTATATCTGGTTTGCCCCAACGTCGAAGTATTTGGGCAAAGACCTCCGGATGAAGTTCCCACTCCCCCGGATGAAAAGTCTGGCGACTCAAGAAATCCGCCTCCCAGTTCTCTACTCCCGGGATGTGGATTGCTGACAGGTGGCAAGAGTGAGACTCTGCCCAGCGAAATATCTTTGATACTTCCATCATTGCTAGGGAGCTTCTTGTCCCTCCCTGATGGTTGATGTAAGCTACAGTCGTGATGTTGTCCGACTGAAACCTGATGAACCCCCGAGTTTTTAACTGGGGCCAAGCTAGAAGGGCATTGAGAACTGCTCTCAATTCCAGAATGTTTATTGGCAGGAGACTTTCCTCCTGACTCCATTGTCCCTGAGCCTTCAGAGAATTCCAGACAGCGCCCCAACCTAGTAGGCTGGCGTCTGTTGTTACAATTGTCCAGTCCGGCCTGCTGAATGGCATCCCCCTGGACAGATGTGGCCGAGAAAGCCACCATAGAAGA
Organism: Bombina bombina; assembly: GCF_027579735.1. Classification (NCBI taxonomy): domain Eukaryota; kingdom Metazoa; phylum Chordata; class Amphibia; order Anura; family Bombinatoridae; genus Bombina; species Bombina bombina. The sequence goes on along the minus strand of NC_069503.1, from coordinate 371,743,779 downwards.
GAGTTTCTGGTCTCTTGATCCAGATTCAGAGTGGGGGACAAATCTGAGTAATCCCCATTCCACTGACTCAGCATGCACAATTGCAGCGGTCTGAGATGTAGGCGTGCAAAGGGTACTATGTCCATTGCTGCTACCATTAAGCCGATCACCTCCATGCATTGAGCTACTGACGGGAGTTGAATGGAATGAAGGACACGGCATGCATTTAGAAGCTTTGTTAATCTGTCTTCTGTCAGATAAATCTTCATTTCTACAGAATCTATAAGAGTCCCCAAGAATGGAACTCTTGTGAGAGGAAAGAGAGAACTCTTCTTTTCGTTCACTTTCCATCCATGCGACCTTAGAAATGCCAGAACTAACTCTGTATGAGACTTGGCAGTTTGAAAGCTTGAAGCTTGTATCAGAATGTCGTCTAGGTACGGAGCTACCGAAATTCCTCGCGGTCTTAGTACCGCCAGAAGGGCACCCAGAACCTTTGTGAAGATTCTTGGAGCCGTAGCCAATCCGAATGGAAGGGCTACAAACTGGTAATGCCTGTTTAAGAAGGCAAACCTTAGATACCGGTAATGATCTTTGTGAATCGGTATGTGAAGGTAAGCATCCTTTAAATCCACTGTGGTCATGTACTGACCCTCTTGGATCATGGGTAAGATTGTCCGAATAGTTTCCATTTTGAACGATGGAACTCTTAGGAATTTGTTTAGGATCTTTAAATCCAAGATTGGCCTGAAAGTTCCCTCTTTTTTGGGAACCACAAACAGGTTTGAGTAAAACCCTTGTCCTTGTTCCGACCGCGGAACCGGATGGATCACTCCCATTAATAATAGATCTTGTACACAGCGTAGAAACGCGTCTTTCTTTATTTGGTTTGTTGACAACCTTGACAGATGAAATCTCCCTCTTGGGGGAGAGAATTTGAAGTCTAGAAGGTATCCCTGAGATATGATCTCTAGCGCCCAGGGATCCTGGACATCTCTTGCCCAAGCCTGGGCGAAGAGAGAGAGTCTGCCCCCCACTAGATCCGGTCCCGGATCGGGGGCCCTCGGTTCATGCTGTCTTAGGGGCAGCAGCAGGTTTCCTGGCCTGCTTGCCCTTATTCCAGGACTGGTTAGGTTTCCAGCCTTGTCTGTAACGAGCAACAGCTCCTTCCTGTTTTGGTGCAGTGGAAGTTGATGCTGTTCCTGTTTTGAAATTCCGAAAGGGACGAAAATTAGACTGTCTAGCCTTAGCTTTGGCTTTGTCTTGAGGTAGAGCGTGGCCCTTACCTCCTGTAATGTCAGCAATAATTTCTTTCAAACCGGGCCCAAATAAAGTTTGCCCCTTGAAAGGTATATTAAGTAATTTGGACTTAGAAGTTACATCAGCCGACCAGGATTTTAGCCACAGCGCCCTACGTGCCTGAATGGCGAATCCTGAATTCTTAGCCGTAAGTTTGGTTAAATGTACTACGGCCTCCGAAATGAATGAATTAGCTAGTTTAAGGACTCTAAGCCTGTCCGTAATGTCGTCCAGCGTAGCTGAACTAAGGTTCTCTTCCAGAGACTCAATCCAAAATGCTGCCGCAGCCGTAATCGGCGCGATGCATGCAAGGGGTTGCAATATAAAACCTTGTTGAACAAACATTTTCTTAAGGTAACCTTCTAATTTTTTATCCATAGGATCTGAAAAAGCACAGCTATCCTCCACCGGGATAGTGGTACGCTTAGCTAAAGTAGAAACTGCTCCCTCCACCTTAGGGACCGTTTGCCATAAGTCCCGTGTGGTGGCGTCTATTGGAAACATCTTTCTAAATATTGGAGGGGGTGAGAACGGCACACCGGGTCTATCCCACTCCTTAGTAACAATTTCAGTTAATCTCTTAGGTATAGGAAAAACGTCAGTACTCGCCGGTACCGCAAAGTATTTATCCAACCTACACATTTTCTCTGGTATTGCAACAGTGTTACAATCGTTAAGAGCTGCTAAGACCTCCCCTAGTAATACACGGAGGTTTTCCAATTTAAATTTAAAATTTGAAATATCTGAATCCAATCTGCTTGGATCAGAACCGTCACCTACAGAATGAAGCTCTCCGTCCTCATGCTCTGCAAGCTGTGACGCAGTATCAGACATGGCCCTAGAATTATCAGCGCACTCTGTTCTCACCCCAGAGTGATCACGCTTGCCTCTTAGTTCTGGTAATTTAGCCAAAACTTCAGTCATAACAGTAGCCATATCTTGTAATGTTATCTGTAATGGCTGCCCAGATGTACTAGGCGCCATAATATCACGCACCTCCCGGGCGGGAGATGCAGGTACTGACACGTGAGGCGAGTTAGTCGGCATAACTCTCCCCTCGCTGTTTGGTGAAATTTGTTCAATTTGTACAGATTGGCTTTTATTTAAAGTAGCATCAATACAGTTAGTACATAAATTTCTATTGGGCTCCACCTTGGCATTGGAACAAATGACACAGGTATCTTCCTCTGAATCAGACATGTTTAACACACTAGCAATAAACATGCAACTCGGTTACAATTTTATTTAACAAAAACGTACTGTGCCTCAAGAAGCACTAAACGATTAAATGACAGTTGAAATAATGAACTGAAAAACAGTTATAGCATCACTCTTTACAAACAACACAACTTTTTAGCAAAGGTTTGTTCCCATTAGTAAAATAACACTAATTAAATTTTAAACATAAAAATTACAGAGCAACGTTTTAAATCACAGTCACTATATAAGTCTCACAGCTCTGCTGAGAGAATCTACCTCCCTTCAAAGAAGTTTGAAGACCCCTGAGTTCTGTTAGAGATGAACCGGATCATGCAGAAAATACAAGAGTAACTGACTGGAAATTTTTGATGCGTAGCAAAGAGCGCCAAAAACGGCCCCTCCCTCTCACACACAGCAGTGAGAGAGAAACGAAACTGTCATAAATAAAACAAGCAAACTGCCAAGTGGAAAAATAATGCCCAAATATTTATTCACTCAGTACCTCATTAATGCAAACGATTCTACATTCCAGCAAAAACGTTTAACATGAAAAATACCTAATAAAAGGTTTAATGTACTTTTACAGAGTAATTCCGGTGAAATACCATCCCCAGAATACTAAAGTGTAGAGCATACATACATGTTCATTATAACGGTATGGCAGGATTTTTTCATCAATTCCATTCAGAAAATAAAAACTGCTACATACCTCAATGCAGATTCAACTGCCCGCTGTCCCCTGATCTGAAGTTTTTACCTCCCTCAGATGGCCGAGAAACAGCAATATGATCTTAACTACTCCGGTTAAAATCATAAGAAAAACTCTGGTAGATTCTTCTTCAAACTCTGCCAGAGAGGTAATAACACGCTCCGGTGCTATTGTAAAATAACAAACTTTTGATTGAAGTTCTAAAAACTAAGTATAATCACCATAGTCCTCTCACACCTCCTATCTAGTCTTTGGGTGCAAGAGAATGACTGGGGGTGACGTAGAGGGGAGGAGCTATATAGCAACTCTGCTGGGTGAATCCTCTTGCACTTCCTGTAGGGGAGCAGATAATATCCCAGAAGTAATGATGACCCGTGGACTGATCACACATAACAGAAGAAATTGTACGTTCTATCCAAATCATGAAATACAATTTTGGGGTTTCCTGTCTCTTTAAGAAACTTTGTTGTGCAACTTCCCCACTAAGGCCCCAATATTCAAAACCTCTCTGCTCAGGTGAGATATTCTAAAATGATCCTCCAGCACTGCGAGATCCCTAGTGACATTTTCAAAAGGCTGATTTTGTTTTACTTCTCCAAGGGGCGTTCGCTGCATTTCTGCATGTGATCCGATCACTTAGATGATTTTACATATTTGGAAATCAGCTGTTCTCCCTCATATTTTACATACAAGAGCAAACATATAGCCAGACAGGAGACCTTTCCTCCTTTCAGATTTCAATTGTTGAACACAACTTGCATTACTTAAAAATACATGAAACCTTTCCAGTATAGGTGAGATACAAGTTGTTATTGTTACATTTGTTCGGGAACTATAACCTTCACTTACATTTTTTAGTATTGAAATTGTTTTAGAGATAATTGCTACGCACAGCATCTGGACTTAATGTGAAAGAACTGTTTAATATCGCAGTGGGCAGTTACGCCGGATGTCTCACCCACAAATTAAAACTTGCTTTCTACCCTTCTGTTCAATGACAGATTCTAAACTTGTATAATTGCATATGTTTACACTGTGAATTGTAACTGTATTGCGATTATAGTCTTCTTTTTTGGTTATGTACACTAATGTGTGTTCAAATTAATAAACATTTTGAAGAAAGAAAAAAAAAAAAAAGAATGCAGCTATGGAAAATATAATAAATGCTGTGACAGGTTTCGGTTAAGTCTATGGAATGACACAAATGTTCATAATGTTCCTTATGAAGACCTGATTGCCCAAACAAGTTACAAACATATTAAAGGGACAGTCTACACCAGACTGGTTTAATCCCTTTATTACCCATTCCTTAGTTTTGCATAACCAACACAGTTATATTACTACACGTTTTACCTCTGTAATTACCTTGTATCTAAGCCTCTGCAAACTTCCCCCTTATTTCAGTTATTTTGACAGACTTGCATTTTAACCAATTAGTGCTGACTCCTAGTTTAACTCCATGTTCTATGTGAACTAACGTCCCCTAGCTGTGAAAAACTGTCAAATGCATTCAGATAAGAGGCGGTCTTCAAGGACTTAGAAATTAGCATATGAGCCTACCTAGGTTTAGCTTTTAACTAAGAATACCAAGAGAACAAAGCAAATTTGATGATAAAAGTAAATTGGAAAGTTGTTTGAAATGACACGCCTTATCTGAATTATGAAAGTTTAATTCTGACTAGACTGTCCCTTTAAGTCTATGGAATGACACAAATGTTCTGTTCCTTAAGTAGACCTGGTTGCACCAACAAATTTACAAACATATTAAGTCACCAAAGAGGGATGTTATAATGAAGTATAATGTGCCACACAAATATACCCAATTGTAGTAGAATATCTACAGTGAACATGTGCACTAATTGTCCATAAACCCACAAAACAAGAACATGTTTGGTCTCTTTTTGGGATTACAAGTACAGAAAAAAGATACAGGAGGCCAATGGTGTATTTCGTATTTATGCTGCCACAGAAAATTATTCTGCTGCCTCTAAACACCCTTCCTCAGAAGTTGTAGTTCACTGATATGAAATATAATGACTAAAACAGAGAGTGTAGAAATCCCAAAATTTGCTGCAACCCAAAATCTTGCAGCTATAGGCACAGATTTAATTTACCTGACAGAAAACTGTAGTTAATTAATCCATCATTTAAAGGGACATTAAATTACAACAAGAAAATGCCCAGATGTGTTAGAACATTTTGTTACTGAACTATTTCTTGCATATAAGAATGTGTAAACCCTCTGCAAAAGGATTAAACACATAAAAGTCACCCAGATAAGCAATGCACTGAGCTAGCTAAACACATCTGGCAAGTCAATGACTAGGCCCCAGTAGTGCACGTTTGCTCATACCATGGTATACTTTTCAAAAGAAGAAATACCAAGTAAATTTCATAACAGATGCAAATTGAAATGTCTTAAATTGCATGTTCTCAAAGAAAATACATTTTTGACCTTTATATCAGTTGCAGTGAATACTCATATAGCAGCTGGGTTTGTTAAATTATTTTACACTGCAAACATTGATGACATGTAGTGCTCAAGAAACATGCACACTCATGAGCCTACCTAGGTATGCTCTTCAACATGTCCTACCTGAATCATGAACCTCATTTCCCATAATGCTTAGGCAGCTTAAATACACTTTAGCATCTTGGGAAATGTAGTTCTAAAACAACTGGAGAGCAATAGTGCAATAAGAGAATGCTATAACACCTTAGAGTGTTTTTATGTCTCTTAACACAAAAGTATTTCCTCCTGAAAATCTCTGGATAAAATTAGTGCCTATAGAGGGTAGCAGTTGTGTTTGTTAATTACAAAGGCCTAAACTGCACGGAATTACATGTGTACATACACATAAAAGAAGAGGCTGGTATCTGAAATGAGAAATTATCTAGATAGAACAGAATTAAATAAAAAAATAACACCACTGAGTAAAAATAATTTCCAGCAACGTAACAGTTAATGTTTCTGTATGTTTTTATGTTAATCTTTACAGCTTACTCATTATCATAAATATTTAATTGAAATCACAGTTGGAACACATATGAATTATGAATGAGCATGATTGTTAAACATGCTCAGCTCAGATTATCGCACCCTCAGGAGCTGGCACCAGGTGGTGAAACTGATTTGTATATTGGGTTTTTTCCGCTTTACAAACTGAGAATGGCTGTTTACAGCTAACCATTAGGGTATAATAAATGTATTATTTACCTCGTGTACTTAATGTAGACTACTGACTTTAAATATACAGTATCTCACAAAAGTGAGTACACCCCTCACATTTTTGTAAATATTTTATTATATCTTTTCATGTGACAACACTGATGAAATGACACTTTGCTACAATGTAAAGTAGTGAGTGTACAGCCTGTATAACAGTGTAAATTTGCTGTCCCCTCAAAATAACTCAACACACAGTCATTAATGTCTAAACCGTTGGCAACAAAAGTGAGTACACCCCTAAGTGGAAATGTCCAAATTGGGCCCAAAGTGTCAATATTTTGTGTGGCCACCATTATTGTCCATCATTGCCTTAACCCTCTTGGGCATGGAGTTCACCAGAGCTTCGCAGGTTGCCACTGGAGTCCTCTTCCACTGCTCCATGACGACATCACAGAGCTGGTGGATGTTAGAGACCTTGCACTCCCCCACATTCCGTTTGAGGATGCCCCAAAGTTGCTCAATAGGGTTTAGGTCTGGAGACATGCTTGGCCAGTCCATCACCTTTACCCTCAGCTTCTTTAGCAAGGCAGTAGTCGTGTCTGAGGTGTGTTTTGGGTTGTTATCATGTATGAATACTGCCCTGCGGCCCAGTCTCCTAAGGGAGGGGATTATGATCTGCTTCAGTATATCACAGTACATGTTGGGATTCATGGTTCCCTCAATGAACTGTAGCTCCCCAGTGCTGGAAGCACTCATGCAGGTCCAGACCAAGACACTCCCACCACCATGCTTGACTGTAGGCAAGACACACTTGTCTTTATACTCCTTACCTGGTTGCCGCCACACACGCTTGACACCATCTGAACCAAATAAGTTTATCTTGGTCTCATTGGACCACAGGACATGGTTCCAGTAATCCATGTCCTTAGTTTACTTGTCTTCAGACTTTCTCTTGCATCATCTTTAGAAGAGGCTTCCTTCTGGGACGACAGCCATGCAGACCAATTTGATACAGGGTACGGCGTATGGTCTGAGCACTGACAGGCTGACCCCCACCCCTTCAACCTCTGCAGCAATGCTGGCAGCACTCATACAACTATTTTCCAAAGACAACCTCTGGATATGACACTGAGCACGTGCACTCAACTTATTTGGTCCTCCATTGCGAGGCCTGTTCTGAGTGGAACCTGTCCTGTGAAACCAATGTATGGTCTTGCCCACTGAGCTCCAGCTCAGTTTCAGGGTCTTGGCAATCTTCTTATAGCCTAGGCCATCTTTATGTAGAGCAACAATTCTTTTTATCAGATCATCAGAGAGTTCTTTGCCATGAGGTGCCATGCTGAACTTCCAGTGACCAGTATGAGAGAGTGTGAGAGCGATAACACCAAATTTAATACACCTGCTCCCCATTCACACCTGAGACCTTGTAACACTAACGAGTCATATGACACCAGGGAGGGAAAATGGCTTATTGGGCCCAATTTGTACATTTCCACTTAGGGGTGTACTCACTTTTGTTGCCAATGGTTTAGACATTAATGGCTGTGTGTTGAGATATTTTGTTATACAGGCTGTACACTCACTACTTTACATTGTACCAGTGTCATTTCTTCAGTGTTGTCACATGAAAAGATATAATAAAATATTTACAAACATGTGAGGGGTGTACTCACTTTTGTGAGATACTGTGTATAAAAATAGATAGATGTCTCTTTTCTCTTTATACTAACAACTTCCCAATGTACTTCTATTATCAAATTGTTTTCATTTTCTCTATATCCTTTGTTGAAAAGCAGGAAGATTAGGTAAGGATAGCGCATGTGTCTGCAGCACTATATGGCAGCAGTTTTGCTAGAATGTTGTATATTAGCAAGAGCACTAGATGGCAGCACTATTTCCTGTCATATAGTGCTGCAGACATGTACACACTACCTATCTAGATATCTCTTCAACAAAGAATTACATAAGAACAGTACAAATGTGATAATAGTAAATTGGAAACATTTTTTTTAAATTGTATGCTCTGTCTCAATCATGAAAGGCAATTTTGTGTTTCATATCTCTTTAAAGGGACAGTAAACACCCTGTAATTAGTAGGCATGTCAGTGCTATAGCTATAGAATAACATATCAGCCAAATGTAAACACGTTTAAAATCTCCCACCATTTGCATTATTTGGAGGAGCCTATTTGGGCTCAAGTCTGCAGACAGCAAGGTTAGCCACTGTCATTATTTTAGCATAAAGTACACTGTTTTGCCGTTGTTATCAGTTAAATCCAATTAGAGTCAGCTATGTAGGAGGGCTAGTCTTGAGAAATGAGCAGAGAACAATTCAAGTTCTCAGATTATAAAATCCACATTTTTCAGAGCTAAATTACATGGAAAGGGGACACAATAAAAAATGAAAATATATGTCAACATTGTTTTACTATGTATAACTAAACATTTTATATTTAAAGGGATATTAAAGTCCAAATTAAACTTTCATGATTCAGATAGGGCATGCCGTTTTAAACAACATTCTATTTTACTTATATCATCAAATTGGCTTTGTTCAAATATGAGATTAGTGCATAGATCTTATCTGACTCCAAGAGTGATGGCCAAATGGTCTGGGCAAGAGAAAATGGTATGCCCCAAGTGTAGTGCCCCTACAGCAGACCTTATACATGTATTTGGTCCTGCCCAAAACTTCTAAAATTTTGGCACCAAGTTGCCTACTGGATTAGTAAATTCTTGCCAGCTAAATTAATCATGGACAGATCTTGTATTTTCTTTTTGGTCAAAGAGAGTTCAATCCAGAATAAATACTTAATCAATACGGCCATCCTCATGGCCAGACACATGATTTTAAGAAAATGGAAGGATAGAAGGCCACAAGGTTTAGCTGAATTTTCCCAAAATATGTTATATCAAATAATTGTAGATCAATACGATCCAATGATCTACATGGAGGGAAAATTGAGAGCCTTCTTCAAAAAATGGGGTAAGGTCATATCACTTCCCCTCCCCACTCAAGAGCAGATTCTTTACCCCTTTCGTTCCACTCCTCTCTTCTTGCAGCTGCTACAAACAGAATCCTAGCCCCCACATTGGGATCAATTAGGAGTACAATTTATATATATATATATAATTTTTTTCTCCCCCACGCTTTTCTTTGTTCGTTTTGTCTTGTTTTGTATATGTCTGTTTTGTTAAAAACTCAGATTCAAAGAGAAGATAGAGCAGTTAACTCTAAAAAAAGAATTCTTTTTTGTGCTACATTAAATACAAGTGTTATGTCCCGCTTAGTGAAGAGGTTATTTATCTCTTTATGTTGGGTTACAAGCAAAACAAAATCTTGCTTATTCAAAGATACTGAATTTATCTGAATGTATTGAAGAATGCCTTGTTATATTTTGTCAATGTTTTCTTTCTCTTGAATCGGCAATAAAAATTATTATTCTTAGTTGAAGGCTAATACTTGGTAGGCTAATATGCTAATGTCTAAGCCCTTGAAGGCCGTCTCTGATTTGACAGTTTTTCACAGCTAGAGGGCGTTAGTTCATATGTTTCATATAGATAACATTGTGCACATGCACATGAAGTTATTTAAGAGTCAGCACTAATTGCCTGAAATGCAAGTCTGTCAAAAGATCTGAGATAAGGAGGCTTAGATACAAGGTAATTACAGAGGCAAAAAGTATTTTTCTATAACAGTGTTGGTTATGCAAAACTGGGGAATGGTAAAAAAAGGGATTATCTATCTTTTTAAAGAATAACATTTTTGGTGTTTACTGTCCCTTTAACTTTGTCTGGTTTATTAGCAGAGGTCCCATTAATGTCTAAAATTAGATCCTTTGTTCCATCATACTTCCAGCATATCACAACTTTTAAAGAGAGACACTGCATATTTCTCACTGTAACATGTCAGGATCATTACTAAAAGCTCCTAACTAGAGGTAAATTACTGTGAATAGAGGGCATAAGCCTTGCTTACTGCAATCACTGTTTCAGTGATCACGTTGCATAATTTCCCAGATAATATTGGATAGATTTATTAAGAGGTGAATGTCCCTATCAGTTGCAAGCCCGCCCATTTAATCCTGCAACTTATATTTACGAAGCAGCTGTTTAAATTTGACTAATTTGACTGAGGTGATTGACAGGACCTTCTCTCGTGCAGTTTATTGTGCAAGAGCAGGAGGGTGCAATTGCACGATTGAATGCTTGTGCAATGTTAAACATTCAAACAAACTAGAACATACATGCCCATTCAAAAACTGGGTTATCTCTAGAGGATTTCAGGAAATAACTGGATAATTTTAAGGTACATAAAACTCCAGGACCAGATGGAATGCACCTAAGGGTTTTACGGGAATTTAGCACTGTTATAGCCAAACCTCTACTCTTAATTTTTCAAGACCCATTATCCTCAGGCATAGTGCCCTAGGACTGGCATAGAGATTTTTAAAAATGAAAGCAGGACTGATCCAGTAAGCTATAGACCAGTTAGTCTGATATCGGTAGTAGGGAAGATACTTGAAAGGATTATATTGATAAGTATACTCATGTAAACAAGGTTATGCATTCAAATCAGCATGATTTTATGAGAAATAGATCATATCAAACTAATCTAATTACATTATATGAGGAAGTAAGTAAAAAATATAGATAAAGGGGAATCAGTTGATGTGATATACTTGGATTTTGAAAAGGCTTTTGATACTGTGCCACATGAGAGATTATTGTACAGAATTAAGGGACTGTGAAGATGCTGGAAAACAGAATTTATGCTTACCTGATAAATTACTTTCTCCAACGGTGTGTCCGGTCCACGGCGTCATCCATTACTTGTGGGAAAATGTTCTCCCCCACAGGGAAAGGCAAGGAGAGCACACAGCAAGAGCTGTCCATATAGCTCCCCTCTGGCTCCGCCCCCCAGTCATTCGACCGACGGTTAGGAGAAAAAGGAGAAACTATAGGGTGCCGTGGTGACTGTAGTGTATAAAGAAAATTTTTTTCAACCTGATTAAAAAAACCAGGGCGGGCCGTGGACCGGACACACAGTTGGAGAAAGTAATTTATCAGGTAAGCATAAATTCTGTTTTCTCCAACATTGGTGTGTCCGGTCCACGGCGTCATCCATTACTTGTGGGAACCAATACCAAAGCTTTAGGACACGGATGAAGGGAGGGAGCAAATCAGGTTACCTAAACAGAAGGCACCACGGCTTGCAAAACCTTATATTACTATCATGTATATGGAATAAGTAATGTTTAAGTGTAAGTTTAAGTTATGAGTAAGTTAAAGTGTTGGATAAGAAAGTGTTAAATACACTTGAGCGCCACCTAGTGGTATACATGTATATAAGTCAATTGTTAGTTTGTATCAGGTATGGCATGAATAAGGGAGACTAATCCCGAAACGTTGCCTTTTTTACCTCCTTAATAAAAGAATTAATATCTGCTGTCACCTGCCTGCTTTTTTCTTTGAATTTTGAACTGGGGACCTAGGCAGTGGTCCCTGGGTGACGTGCAGCACCTAAGCCGGTTGTGCTGAAAAGCTCTACCTAATCTACAGTGTTCCTGCCTTTTTTCGTGCACCTGGCTCTCAAAATGGAGGATAAACAAGATACCTGTATCACATTTTCTTACTCTGAACTAGAAGCCGCAAGAATAACAACTCTAACGAAAGGGTCAAGAGACTTTCTGAAAGTAGCCCCGTCTGAACATACAACTCAGGAATATGAAAAGTTGTCCAAAAAGAACCTGGCCTTTAACCTGCATGCGAATACCCTGGCGGAATATCACCGGGTTAAGCGAATTCCAAGGGGTTTGAGGATGGGAGCAAGACCTACACTAATGAAGGAGAACCAGGACTATTGTAACCGCTTTGAACATATATTGAACAAATGTTCAATGGACATTATTGTCCTAACTGTTGAGTGCTTAAATAAAGAAATTGAAGAGCAGAATGTCAAACTGGCTGAAATGGAAAATAGCCTAAGAAAAAACTTACCGACAGCTGAGTTGGAGAAAATATTACAAGACACCAATATGAAGATCGCTGAGCTGAAGAAAACAATAGAGGAGAGGAAACGCACAAAATTTGCCCGAGATGAATCGGACTACTCCACCGGCAAAGTGTACAGATGGCGCTATGACCCAGAGGGCGCCCAACGGAGATACACGCCGCGCACCAGAAGACGTCAGAGCCATGGGCCGACGCAAAGCGGCAGCAGTACAGAGTCACAGGATTCATCGCCAGGGGAGTCAGATCCAGACAGAGACGAGGTGGGCGCAAACATCAGCGACAGCTCAAAGGATACAAAGAAAGAAACCAAAAAGAAAACAGCACGACCAGTACGCTCAAGGCGAGGACACTAAATGGGGACCACCATTATTACAAACGGGAAGAGATCCGTTTGTCAAGGGTAAGCAATAGTTCTGATATTGCTATACTAATGTCCACCCCACCAGAGACATACAAAAATAATGTTGTTAACATCTCTAAACACGAACTTTCTAAACCTGAACTTGAATTATTAAACAAAGGTCTTTCATTCTGCCCAGTTAAAAATTGTAATTTTTTTCAGTTGCAAAAAGACCTGCACAGATTTATAAGAACTTTAAAGTTAAAAACTTTGAATTGGGCAGAAAATGTTAATTTAAGTAATGAGAATCCTACGATCCATTTGAAACAGTTTGGGTTAAGAAAGAAAAGTAAATATAACCCGGTTGTAAATAATCACAGTATAGGGACTTTTTCAACTTTAGTTCAGAAGGATATTTCTAAACTACAAACAAAAGTTGAAAAATATAGAATAAATGGAAATACCTTTAAACAGACAGGTAATAACATGACTATAGAACATCATTTAGCCCTAAAGAAATTACAAGAACACCCTGAGATTATTTTAAAAAGAGCGGACAAGGGAGGAGCAACAGTGGTGTTAGATAAAAATGCCTATATTAATTAAATTAAAAATCAACTGAATAATAAGGCAGTATATAAAAAACTTAACTATAATCCTGTATTTAAATTACAAAAAGAAATTAGAATGATTATTCTAAAAGCTGAAAATAAGGGGATAATAGGTAAAGATGTTGCTTCTTTTTTGCTGGTTGATAATCCATATACACCTGTTATGTATGTTCTACCCAAAATACATAAGGATATTAAAAATCCCCCAGGGCGCCCAATTGTTGCTAGCACCAATTCAGTTTTTACAAATATTTCAATATTTTTGGATAAGATCTTACGACCCTATTTTTTGTCCAGCTTCTGACAATTATATTATGTGGAAACTACTTTCTCTTCCAGGATGACTATTTCCTCCAACTCCAAGGTACCGCCATGGGTTCCAACGTCGCCCCAAATTATGCAAATATTTTTATGAACCTCTTTGAGGAAAAATTTGTTTTCTCTAATGAATTATTTGTTCAATGTGGCGCCACCTGGTGGCGGTATATTGACGATATTTTTGGCATCTGGTGGGGCGACGTTGGAACCCTTGAAAGGTTTGTGAATGATTTGAATTCATCATCAAGATATATAAAATTTAAACTGACCTGGAGTGAGGAGGTGGTTGACTTCCTGGACGTGAGGGTAATGAAATCAGACAATCAATTTAAAACTAACTTATTTAAGAAAAAGACTGATCGCAACAGTCTTTTGCGCTTTGAAAGTGCTCATCGGCCCTCACTCCTGAAATCTCTACCCCACAGTCAAATGTTGAGAGTGCGCAAAATTGTCTCTGATGAAAAAATATTAAATAAGAGACTGACAGAGATGGGTGAGAGATTTCTGGAAAGAGGCTATCCCAGGAGTTTAATAAATAAAGAAATTGAAACTGTAAAATTAATTCCAAGAACAGATTTATTGCATCCCAAGGATAGAGTAAAGAAAGAAAATAATCAGAAAGATAGACTTATCTTTGTAACAGAATACAATGCACAGAGTAATGAAATACAGCGCATCATTAGGAAACACTGGAATATTTTGTCTGATTGTAATCCATCTATTCTAGAATTTCAGAGCCCCCCTATGTCTGCTTTTAAAAGAAGTAGTAATATCCAAAATAAATTGGTTAAGGCTGATATTGGCCCTAGTAGTAAAAACAAAAATAAACCTAGGTATATCACCACAAAAAACACCGGTTGTTACCCCTGCTTAGGGTGTTCATGTTGCAGTAACATGAATAAAGGGTCAATTTTTTATCACCCTCACACTGGCAAAAAATATAGTATAAAAGGTTATTATACATGCTTGACTACTTTTATAATATATATGATTAAATGTCCATGTGGGGGGGTCTATATAGGGGAATCGACCAGATCCGCTAAGGAGAGAATTACTGAACATAAGAGCAACATTATAACTGGTAACGTAAAAGCCCCCCTAGCTGCCCACTTTATAAAAGCAAACCATTCTATAAGTCAGTTGAAATTTCAAATAATTGATAAAGTTGATATCCCACGTAGAGGAGGGGATAGAGAAATTCTACTAAAACAAAAAGAAGCATATTGGATATATGAATTGGGGAGTCTTGAGCCTAAAGGTTTGAATAGAGACTGGGACCTCACAGTATTTCTATGATTATTACTGTTAAGATGTAAATTATAATTCATTGTTGTGAAGGTTTGATAAGAAAATAGTAATTTAACTAATCATGGAAATACTATCATGTATATGGAATAAGTAATGTTTAAGTGTAAGTTTAAGTTATGAGTAAGTTAAAGTGTTGGATAAGAAAGTGTTAAATACACTTGAGCGCCACCTAGTGGTATACATGTATATAAGTCAATTGTTAGTTTGTATCAGGTATGGCATGAATAAGGGAGACTAATCCCGAAACGTTGCCTTTTTTACCTCCTTAATAAAAGAAATAATAAAAGAATTAATATCTGCTGTCACCTGCCTGCTTTTTTCTTTGAATTTTGAACTGGGGACCTAGGCAGTGGTCCCTGGGTGACGTGCAGCACCTAAGCCGGTTGTGCTGAAAAGCTCTACCTAAACTATCTCTAGTGCCCAGGGATCCAGAACATCTCTTGCCCATGCCTGAGCGAAGAGAGATAGTCTGCCCCCTACCAGATCCGGTCCCGGATCGGGGGCTACCCCTTCATGCTGTCTTGGTAGCAGCAGCAGGTTTCTTGGTTTGTTTACCCTTGTTCCAGCCTTGCATGGGCTTCCAAGCGGGTTTGGGCTGGGCCGCGTTACCTTCTTGTCTAGCGGCAGTGGAGTTATTAGCCAGTCCGTTCCTGAAATTGCGAAAGGAACGAAAATTAGACTTGTTCTTAGCCTTAAAAGGCCTATCCTGTGGGAGGGCATGGCCCTTACCCCCAGTGATGTCTGAAATAATTTCCTTCAATTCCGGCCCAAAAAGGGTCTTACCCTTGAAAGGAATATTCAGTAACTTAGTCTTGGACGACATGTCTGCCGACCAGGATTTTAGCCAAAGCGCCCTCTGCGCTACTATAGCAAAACCTGAGTTTTTCGCCACCAATTTCGTTATTTGAAAGGCGGCATCCAATATAAAGGAATTAGCTACCTATAATGCGTGAATTCTGTCCATGACTTCTTCATAGGAAGTCTCTTTCTGGAGCGACCTTTCTAGTTCTTCGAACCAAAAGGACGCCGCTGAAGTGACAGTAATAACACACGTAGCTGGTTGAAGGATGAACCCTTGCTGAACAAAAATCTTTTTAAGCAATCCTTCCAATTTTTTATCCATAGGATCTTTGAAAGTGCAGCTGTCCTCTATAGGAATAGTTGTGCGCTTCGCTAGTGTTGAAACAGCTCCCTCAACCTTCGGGACCATTTGCCATGCGTCCCTTCTAGGGTCTACTATGGGAAACATTTTCTTAAATATAGGAGGTGGGGAAAAGAGTACACCTGGCTTCTCCCACTCCTTTTCCACTATGTTCGCTACCCTCTTAGGTATTGGAAAAGCGTCGTCGTGCACTGGGACCTCTAAAAATTTGTCCAATTTGCACAACTTCTCTGGTACTACCATGGAATCACAGTCATACAGAGTAGCTAATACCTCCTTAAGCAAAGCGCGGAGATGTTCTAGCTTAAACTTAAATGCCACTAGATCAGGTTCTGCCTGTTGAGAAATTTTTCCTGAGTCTGAAATTTCACCCTCAGACAGCCCTTCCCTCACAGCCAATTCCGATTGATGTGAGGGTAAAATAGATAAGGCATTGTCAGCGTCTGATTGTTCATCCTTTTTATCTGTATTTAAAACTGAACAATCACGCTTTCTCTGAAAAACTGGCAGTTTGGATAAAAGATTTGCTATAGAATTATCCACTACTGCTGATAATTGTTGCATAGAAATAAGCACTGGCGCGCTAGGTGTCGCCTGCACGGGCAAAGCTGGTGTAGACACAGAAGGAGAGGATGTAGAGCTATCCCCACTACCTTCATTAGATAAATCATCTTGGGCAACATTATGAAAAATAACAGAGCTGTCCTGATTTTGTTTGGACGCTATGGCGCAATTATCACAAACACTCGAAGGGGGAACCACATTTGTCTCTATACACACAGAACATAGGTTATCTGATGGAACAGACATGTTAAACAGATTTAGGCAGGCAAACAATGCAATAAAAACGATTTTAAACAAAAACGTTACTGTCTATTTAAATAATAAAATGACACATTTATTTCTGAATGTTCAAAAAACTATGAAGGCAATATCCGATTTTTCTGAAATTTGGACCCCAGTGTCTTAATGCTTAGAAAGTATTGCACAGCAAATATGGAGACTCTAGCTCTTAAAACAAGCAAACCGGAGCTAATTGTTGGATTTAACCGTTTTTACACACCACAATCCAAGCTACAGCCTTGCTGCAGCTTTTTACCTTCCTTAGGGGTCACCATTCACAGAAAAAAGCCTTTTGGAGTCACTTTCTGAACCACAGGACCCTCTCACATGAATCTGCATGCACTGCCTTGAAATTCAACTGCACAGCTGAAGCGTCAAAATGAGGCCTCCTCCCTCAGTATACTAGAGTGAAGGGGCCTTCCTGACTAGATTTAGGTGTCTAAAACAAGCCAGATCAATAAAAAACGTTCCCAAGTGTATGTGAGCTTATAAAATATTTCAAATGGTATAATATTGTAATAAAAACCAATCGATTTAGCCCCTAACAGTGTCTACCAGCATAAAAAACAAAAAGGGGAAGCCTGTTATCTTTTTTGCTGAGGTTAAAGAAAAATGGCTTTCCGTTTCCCCTGAGGGGAAAAATGACTGTCATCTAGCATTAGCCTGTGTTGTTAGAAGGAGACTAGTCATACCTGAAGCAGATGAGTCTGCAAACTGTTACCCCCAACTGAAGTTCTCTTGTTTCAACAGTCCTGCGTGGTAACAGTAATGGATTTTAGTTACTTGTGCTAAAATCATAGCCCTCTTAAACAGAAATCTTCATCACTTTTCTGTTATAGAGTAAATAGTGCAAGCCAGCACTATTTTAAAATAACAAACTCTTGATAGAAGAATAAAAAACTACAACTAACACCACAAACTCCTCGCCATCCCCGTGGTAGATGCTACTTGTTCAGAGCGGCAAGGAGAATGAATGGGGGGCGGAGCCAGAGGGGGAGCTATATGGACAGCTCTTGCTGTGTGCTCTCCTTGCCTTTCCCTGTGGGGGAGAACATTTTCCCACAAGTAATGGATGACGCCGTGGACCGGACACACCAATGTTGGAGAAATGTTATTTTATGGATAAGTAATTGGATAAAAGACAGTGAGGAATGAGTAGTAGTAAATGGATCATACTCAGATTGGACAAAGGTAATACGTGGAGTTAAATATATTTTATTAATGACTTGGAGCAAGGATTAAATAGCAACATTTCTATTTCTGCAGCTGATACAAAGTTGTGTAAGGTCATAAGGTCAGTGCAGGATGAAATTGCTTTTCAAACATTTTTACAAAAATGAAAGAATGGGTTGGTAAACGGAAAATGAGATTTAATACTGGAAAATGTAAGGTTCTACATTTTGGAAGTAAAAATAAGCAGGCAGCCTATTATTTAAATGAGATTTAGCAAAACAGAGGAGGAAAGGGATTTATGCATACTTATATATAACAAGTTAAAATGGGTACACAATGCAGGGCAGTGGCTTCTAAGGTAAGATACTAGCATATATTAAAAGAGACATTGATGCAAGAGAGGAAATCATAATTCTGTCACTATATAAATCCCTGGTAAGACATCACCTTGTGTATTGAGTGCAGTTCTGGTGACCAAGCTTATAAAGACACTGCATTGTTAGAAAAAAGTTGAGAAGGGCCACAAAACTAATAATGGGAATGGAGAATTTAAACTATGGGGAGAGGTTAGCCAAACTGGGTTTCTTTTCTCTAGAACAAAAAGCTGCTTGAGAGGTGATATAATTACTTTGTATCAATATATTCATGGCCCATATACAGAGTTGGTGGAAGCTCTGTTTATTCCAAGGAAATTGTTTGTGACAAGAGGTCACAATTTAAGACTGGAAGAAAGATTTATTCTATATCAACGTAAACATTTTTTCACTGTAAGAGCAATCAAATTGTGGAAAGTATTGCCTAATGCAAGTAATTAATGCCAAAACATTAGATCCATTTAAAAATGGCTTAAATACATTTCTGGTTAGAAACAGAATTCAGGGATATGATTGCTTGTGTTAAATAGGTCTCCTTTTTAATGAGATAAGTTAATCTCAATTGGAACTTTTTTGTAAATCAGGTAGGATCTCTATAGGTTTAACCTGATGGACTACTGTCTTATTTCAACCTCATCTACTATGTTACTGTGATTCTATGTAAATATATTAAATTAATGTACAGGTGGACAGGTTCACTACATGTTAACCTTGTCTGTCCCACCCAACAATGATAAATCTGTGTTATCTGAGAACCTTTTAAACATGGAGTAGACAATTCCTGTTCATTTAAATGCTGTTTAAAGGGACACTAAAGTCAAACTGAAACATTCAGGGTTCAGATAATATATGTAGTTTTAACCGACTTTTCAATTTACTTCCATTATCACATGTTGCACAGTCAAAATATGCACACTTTCTGAGGCACCAGCTACTATTGAGCATGTGCAAAAAATCACTGTGTATATTTATATGGGTATGTGACTGGTTGATAACTGTCACATGATAGAGGGGGGCCAGCAAATTGAAGTAAACATTGAAATTTGTCTAAAAAAATCGACTGCTCTTTATAAGTGAGCGTAAGTGATATTTCATTGCAATATTATGCAATTCTATGGTATTGAATGGTCCTTTAAGTGAAGGCTTCCACCTTATAAAAGCAAGTCTACCTCACTGAAATTGCATCTGATTTCTCCTCTGTGGGGAGGTATGTATTAGACCAGGATGCAAAAGGCATTACAGCAAAGGCATATATTTATGTATGCTATATTATACAATATATAAAGGAATATGAGACCTCTTTCAAATGAATGGTCCTGTGTCTTATCCAGCTTCCAGGTGATTGTCATGACAAATACCTCACAGCACTAGACATACTTTGGTGGTCCAAAAAATCTAAAGCAGACCCAATCCCCCCTCACCACAGAAATATATCATAAGACCCTTCATTTAAAAGAGGGGATGTCTATCCTTAAAATAAGGAGGTCTGTGTAATTATAACTGTAATACCATTCTGTAACGGCCACAATTCATTTTGTTGCTGATGTGAGAGCTCACAAAGTTTATTTTATTTTTTGTGCAAGTATATTATGCATTATTTTTTAACTACTCTGAGCATGTGTACTTTGTCAACATAAGTCTAAAATAGATTTAATATTTTTCTATATAGATATTTTATTCCTACTCATTTTCTTCATAAATTGAAAGATGGCACAAAATTTGAATAGGCACAAGAAATTCCGGCAGTGAATGCTGCAACGGAGGCCTTAAATAAGGGCAGACCGGTTCCTTGCCTGGAAACATTGTCTGTTCAAGCTTTCAGAAATAACAGTCTGCAGCTAGATTGTAACCTACTTTTTGGATACAGCTATATTAGATTATCAAAAATGTTTAAAACACATATGTTTATAGCTCCTGACATTTTTTTTAAGGATGAAACTGATTAGGGTACAGTTTATAGACCTTTCCATTTAAATACCTTGTCATATTCCATATACCTTTTAACCCTTGTAACTTTTTTTTTAATATTCATATACCTAATTGTTATTAGATAGTGTATATATCAGTGTAACACTTTATTTTAATGTATTTATGTATTGCTTAATGCAACTTTGCTTTTAGCCCTAACCGTTTACGCGAGGCCTTAAGTCGTGTTAATAACCCAACCAGCACAAATTTAGTTTGCGCTCGTGTAGTTGCATTTACTTTCAACTTTTAAAACACAAACAAGTTAACGTTGGCTCGATATCGCCACTTGTAATCTAGCCCTATATAAGGTAACTGAATATAAACTCTGTATGTAATACTTGTGTAAATATTGACATGTACAGGCCATTTTGATTTCAATATATAATCAAACATAATATTTGAGGTTTATGAAAAAATACATTGCCTACAGGATATGAATCATATCCCTTCTGTTTTTCATAATTTGTTAAAAAAAATGTTTGGATTTTAAGACCACACAAGAGCCTTAAACATTTTTTTGGGTTGAAAATCCTGCAATTCCCTTAGCAACAAGATGTAGATAGGGAATGTCCACTCGTTCCTGTACTTAAAAGGATCTTAACTGTAAATAATCCAGCAGCAGAGCAAAGCATTACTGTTAATGAGCACGTCCCAATTTTTTTGCAATCTAAAACCATATCGCTGATTCAGAAAATAGTTGATATTTATGAGTCACTCCCAACTCCCAAACTAAATTACTATTTCGAATGTTCTTTCTTTTCTGTATGTTTTGTGAGAGGAAAACAATTTCAATATAAACAAAATACAAAAGGTTTACATTACAAATATATGATCCAATAAATCTAACTCACCATAACAGTAGTTCTCATATTTATAGTGAATCTGACACAGATATGTGTCCTAGTTCTTGAAGACCAAAACCTGGGACAAAGCATAAAATCGGTGGACCTTACACAATCCATAGGAGTGGTTAAAATGTATATGAAATCTAGAGCATTACATTTAGAGCATTAAAGGGACATGAAACCCAAATTTTTCTTTCATGATACAAATAAAGCATGTGATTTTAAACAACTTTACAATTTACTTCTATTATCTCATTTGTTTTGTTGAAAAGGATACCTAGGTAGGCACCGGGGCTGCTGATTGGTGGCTGCACATATATGATTAAGGTTATTGGCTCATCCAGTGTGATAACTTGCTCTGAATAATGAATTGCTGCTTCTTCAACAAATGGTATAAGAGAATGAAGCAAATTAGAAAATAGAAGTAAATAGGATTGTTGTTAAAAAAATACTTAAAGGGACAGTAAACTTACAAAATAATGTTATATAATTCTGCACATTATATAACATTATCTTAGCATTCACATTATATACTGTAACATTATCTTAGTGGCAGCATTATAAAACTAAAGCATTTCCTGATTTTTTATTTCAAAGTTGGACTTGACTCAAGGTTCTACTGAGCGGGTCTTGATGTTCAACAGTGCTTTGTGGTCTAGTCACAGCGCACCCAATCGCGCCATTGAAGTGAATGTAGCTCGCTTCCGCTCTTATCTGGTAGCGGGAGTGAGCTACATTCAATTTAATAGCGCGATCTGACGCAATGTGACTAGACAGCGCACCTGCCAATCGCTTTTGAACAAGACCCGCAGAATTATATAACATTATTTTGTATGTTTACTGTCCCTTTAAAGGTGATTTCTTGCCAGGGATTTATATAGTGACATAATTATGCTTTCTTCCCTTACACCTGTGCCTCTTGTAATACATGCTTGTATCTTATTAGCCTTAGACGCCACTGCCTTGTATTGCACACTAATTCTTAGCTTGTTATCTATAAGTACACTTAAATCCATGTCCTCTTATGTTTTAATAGGTATAGTCCTATTAAAATAATAGGCAACCTACATATTTTTACTTTCAAAATGTATAACCTTACATTTACCAGTATTAAATCTCATTTTCCATTTACCAGCTCATTTTTCCAATGTTTGTAAATCCCCTTGCAAAACAATGACATCCTGCACTAACTTTGTATCATCTGCAAAAAATAGAGATGTTGCAATTTAATCTATACTCCCATTAGTGCATTGTGTCTCATTCAACAAAGGATACCAAAAGAATGAAGCAAATTTGATAACAGAAGTAAACTGGAAAGCAGTTTAAACTGGTATGCTCTATGGAAATCATACAATAACAATTCTGGGTTTCATGTCCCTTTTACAAAAAAGGCATGGATTTGTAACATAGCATAACATAAAAATCAGGAATGGCTCTAACAAATAGGACAAAAAAAAAAATAAACATCAAGAGGGGACAGTGGTATAACTGGTGGGCCTCATTGTCATCTATTCTTTACTTTATTTGTATCCCTCTTTCTCCTTGCTTTACTTTCCTTCTAAAACGTAACCATGGACGCTTGAGAGATGTTTTTTTTTTTTTTAAATTATCACCTACTTGGGCCACATTCTCAAAGCCACCTCTGTCCTAGGTGAAATATAAAAAAAAAAACAGATTGCCTGTAACTGGTTATTTTGAGGCTTATGGTGCTATAGTAAAGAATAGTGGTGGCTAGCACCCTGGGCCACACTCCCTTGAATGGTCACTGATAAAAATTGCAGACATTTTTTATTTTCAATATAGATCTGATACTGAACCTTAAAAATAACCGCCTTGTCGTAAAAATACCACATGGATAGCAACCCTATTTATGACCCTGAAGCGAAAATATGCCAGAGTACAAAAATGGTATGTAAAAAATTTCCTTCGTATTCATGTACCTGTGAGATTATAAACTTTATAAATAATATATATTTATTTTTTGTAAAATTGTATTTTGAGATTATGAACATGTCTGATTTTTTTTTTTACCTCAAAACTGAAGTTGATTTAGAAAAAGCCATGCCTTAAATTGAATCGAAAATTAAATTCATGAAAAGGTTTAAATAGGGTTGCCACCCAGTCCGTATATTACCGACATGGGGCTAGTTTCCATTGAGTTGGCAACGTTTGAAAACTGGTGGTAAAAGCATTTATCGCCATTAAAATCTATGGAGAATTTTTATAATGCCATCAGTTTCCAAACTTTACCACCTCAATGGAAACTAGGCCTTGGCTGGTATTTTTAGGTTCAGGTCAAAGTTGAAAATAAAGATTAAATATAGAACTAAAGATGCTACAATGATAAAACTTCTAAGTGTGTTTGAATCTTATTATAAACCAATGTTTATTTAAAATCAGTCCTAGCAGCTTTATTTACTAATATATGCTGTATAATTACTTACGTAAATGTATGCTAATAAGCATGGCCGGTATTTTTTCCAGAAAAGATAGGCAACCCTAAAAGCCGGATATGTGATTAAGTTCAATAAACTAACTTCAGTCCTCTTAATACTGCATTGCAAGGAATCTTTAAAAATGTGAATGCTTTGATTTGCATATTTTAAATGAATCTCATGTTATTTCTGCAGACTCTTTTTAACCCCATCTTTGCCTTTATTTTTAAATTAAGATGTGGGTAAAATAGCCAGAGACGGTATCCACTGAGGCACTGGGCCATACTTATGAAGCTGCAAGCCTGTAAGCACAAGTTAAGAAGCTGCGCTCATAAGACCACCGCTCCTTATCCTATATGCAACCTCAGAAGTTGGGGATTAAAATCACCCTGGACTGAGACAACCAGGGTGATTGACAACCTCTGTTCTCATGCAATGATAGCTTTTGCCAGCGATTCAAACAAGCTTGGTCAAATAGGTTGCCAGCCTGTGAACCTTGTTTGCCCACAGCTTCATAAATGCTGGCCATAATCTTCTATTAACCCCTTTGCTACCGGGACTTTCAGAGAAAAACTTGCCCAAAATACCAGAGAATTTTTAGCATTTTTGCTATCAATCCATTTAAACAGAAAAAGAGCCTTTTTTTATTTACCTGTCAAACTATATATATATCTTTAAGTAGACAACCCAAGGTATTGATCTAGGCCCATTTTGGTATATTTCATGCCACCATTTCACCGCCAAATGCGATCAAATTAAAAAAATATATACATTTTTTCACAAACTTAGGGATTCTCACTGAAAATTATTTACTTACTGCTTGTGCAATCAAGACGCAAATGGTTGTAAAGGTTTCTCTGAGATCCCCTGTTCAGAAATAGCAGAAAAAGCAGTGTTAAGGCTCATAATGCTGCTTTTTCACTACCGCTGGTAATACGAGTCTTGCAGATTTAGGGGCACCGCACTTTTTTGGTCATACCGCAAATTAACTTACGCAATTTGCGTAAAGTCTTTTTTCAATGGGACTTCCATAGCACCGATATTACAAGCTTTTTCTGGGAGGCCAAAAAGTGAGCGGTACAGCCTATCCCGCAAGATTCGTAACGCAATCTAAAGTCAGAAGTTATGAGTTTTACGCTACAAAGCTGTAGCATAAAACTCATAACTAAAGTACTAAAAAGTACACTAACACCCATAAACTACCTATTAACCCCTAAACAGAGGCTCTCCCGCATCGCAAACACTAAAATAAAATTAATAACCCCTAATCTGCCGCTCCGGACATCGCCGCCACTATAATAAACATATTAACCCCTAAACCGCCGCACTCCCTCCTCGCAAACACTAGTTAAATATTATTAACCCCTATTCTGATTGGAACAGCCAATAGAATGAAAGCTCAATCCTATTGGCTGATTGGATCAGCCAATAGGATTGAAGCTCAATCCTATTGGCTGATTGCATCAGCCAATAGGATTTTTTCACCTTTAATTCCGATTGGCTGATTGAATTCTATAAGCCAATCGGAATTAAAGGGACACCATCTTGGATGACGTCATTTAAAGGAACCTTCATTCGTCGTCAGTCGTCGGAAGAAGAGGATGGTCCGCGCCGGATGTCTTGAAGATGGAGCCGCTCCGCGCTGGATGGATGAAGATAGAAGATGCCGTCTGGATAAAGACTTCTGCTTGTATGGAGGACCACTTCTGCCGGCTAGGATGAAGACTTCTTCCGGCTTCGTTGAGGACTTCTTGTCGCTTGGATGAAGACTTCTCCCAGCTTCATTGAGGATGGATGTCCGGTCTTCAAAACTGTAAGTGGATCTTCGGGGGTTAGTTTTAGGTTTTTTGGGTGGGTTTTATTTTTAGATTAGGGCTTTTGGGCTGAAAAAGAGCTAAATGCCCTTTTAAGGGCAATGCCCATACAAATGCCCTTTTCAGGGTCATGGGGAGCTTAGGTTTTTTTTAGTTAGGATTTTATTTGGGGGGTTGGTTGTGTAGGTGGTGGGTTTTACTGTTGGGGGGTTGTTTGTATTTTTTTTTTTTTACAGGTAAAAGAGCTGATTTCTTTGGGGCAATGCCCCGCAAAAGGCCCTTTTAAGGGCTATTGGTAGTTTAGTTTAGGCTAGGTTTTTTTTTATTTTGGGGGGGCTTTTTTTATTTTGATAGGGCTATTAGATTAGGTGTAATTAGTTGAAATATCTGATAATTTCTTTTTTTTATTTTGTGTAATTTAGTGTTTGTTTTTTTTGTAATTTAGGTAATTATATTTAATTAATTTAATTTATTTAATTGTAGTGTAATGTTAGGTGTTAGTGTAAGACAGGTTAGGTTTTATTTTACAGGGAAATTTATATTTATATTAACTAGGTAGTTAGTAAATAGTTAATAACTATTTAGTAACTATTCTACCTAGTTAAAATAAATACAAACTTGCCTGTAAAATAAAAATAAACTCTAAGCTAGCTACAATGTAACAATTAGTTATATTGTAGCTAGCTTAGAGTTTATTTTATAGGTAAGTATTTAGTTTTAAATAGGAATTATTTAGGTAATGATAGAAGGTTTTATTTAGATTTATTTTAATTATATTAAAGTTAGGGGGTGTTAGGGTTAGACTTAGGTTTAGGGGTTAATAAATTTAGTATAGTTGCGGCGACGTTGGGGCGGCAGATTAGGGGTTAATAAATGTAGGTAGGTGGCGGCGATGTTAGGGTCGGCAGATTAGGGGTTAATAATATTTAACTAGTGCTTGTGAGGCGGGAGTGTGGCGGTTTAGGGGTTAATATGTTTATTATAGTGGCAGTGATGTCCGGAGCGGCAGATTAGGGGTTAATAAGTATAATGTAGGTGTTGCGATGTCGGGGCGGCAGATTAGGGGTTTATAAGTGTAAGATTAGGGGTGTTTAGACTCGGGGTTCATGTTAGGGTGTTGGGTGTAAACATAAATTTTTTTCCCCCATAGGAATCAATGGGGCTGCGTTACGGAGCTTTACGCTGCTTTTTTGCAGGTGTTAGACTTTTTTTTCAGCCGGCTCTCCCCATTGATGTCTATGGGGAAATCGTGCACGAGCACGTAAAATCAGCTCACCGTGGCTTTCAGCAGCACTGAATTTTGTTCTATGCTCACTTCTTGCCTAATAACGCTGGGTTTATGAAAACCTGTAATACCAGCGCTGTAGGGAAGTGAGCGGTGACAATAACGTGCAAGTTAGCACCGCACCCCTCTTACCGCAAAACTCGTAATCTAGCCGATATATGGCTTTGCTATTGCTTTTTGTTAATAAGAAGGCCGCTAATTGCCGCTGGGCTTCACACTTTTATTATTCCCGGCAGTGAAGGGGTTAATTAGGTAGCTTGAAAAGTAAATTTCAGCTTTAGTGTAGCGATTACCCTCCCACCTGACACTTCCCACCCCCTGATTCTTACCTAATCCCTCCCAAACAGCTCTCTTCCCTCCCCCACCCCCCACTGGTCACCCCCATCTTAGGTACTGGCAGACAGTCTGCCAGTATGAAAATTGAAGGCATTTTAAAAAAAATATATATATATTTTTTACTGCAGTGTAGGATCCCCCTTTTCCCCCCAACAAGCTCTCTAAACCTCCCCCCTCTAACTATAAGCAGCCATCTAAGGCAGTGTTTTTCAACCAGTGTGCCGTGGCACTCTAGTGTGCCGTGAGAGATCCTCAGGTGTGCCGCAGCAGACTGACAACAGTGCAGGGGTGTCCCTCTTTTAAATTTTGAAATATTGGGAGGTATGTGACAGGCTCATCAGGCAGACAGGCAGGCATCATTTACAACCATGACATTGACATTCATTCACAGACAATCATTATGATTGTTTGTGAATGAATGTCAATATGTCATGTATAGTTTGTAGGAGGCATGGCATGACAGCACAGTACAGTGTGTGTGTGTGTGTGTGTATATATATCCTGTATTAGGCTACAATGTGTGAATTTGTAAAATTTTGGGATGGTGGTATGTCACAGGATTTTTTAATGTAAAAAAGTGTGCCACGGCAAAAAAAAGGTTGCAAATCACTGATCTAAGGTACTGGCAGCTGTCTGCCATTACCTGTAAAACTGTTTTTGCTTTTAAATATTTTTTGTAAATTTATTTCTTTATTTATATTTTAGTTTCTGTAGCGTAGTTTCCCTCCCCCCTTCCACGATCCTTAGTTAGGGCCCCTCACACACCCTTTTCCATAGTGTAGCTGCTCCATCCCTCCCTGTCCCTTTATTTTTATTTTTCTGTAGCGTAAGGACCTCCCACTCCCTCCCCCCTGCACTGCTGAGCCACAAACCCGCCACTTGCCCACACCTCCCGCCGGCACCAGCAGAAGATCCATACAGACTGTGACACACACAGTGTCCCCGTCTGTAAAGATGAGGCATCTGCCCTTATATAAAGCCGGAGCACAGATCGTGCTCAGGCTGCATTATGCAGCACATGCCAGGAGCTTCAGGAACTCCAGCTCGCAGCTGTAATTTAACAGCCAAGAGTGCTGGAGCTTCCTGAAGATCAGACGTATATATACGTCTTGCTGTACAATAGGCAAAGTACAATACGACTGTTTGGGTGAAGGGGTTAAAGGGATATGAAACCCCAAAATTTTCTTTTAGTTGTCCTTCTCAGGCCGTTATCTGTAGAGTTCCAGGACTTAGTTGTACATACACAATAATACATTTTCTGTTAGTTTCACTTTATATTGAAATATCTTTTACTTAACCCCTTAACGACCGAGGACGTGCAGGGTACGTCCTCAAAAAAAAGGCAGTTAATGCCTGAGGACGTACCCTGCACGTCCTCGGTGTGGAAAGCAGCTGGAAGCGATCCTGTTTGCTTCCAGCTGCTTTCCGGTTATTGCAGTGATGCCTCGATATGGAGGCATCCTGCAATAACCTTTTGAAGCCATCCGGTGCAGAGAGAGCCACTCTGTGGCCCTCTCTGCACCGGAGATCGGTGGCTTCCTTCGTTGGTGGGTGGGAGCATTACCGGGAGGCGGGTGGCGGCCATCGATGGCCCTGGAGATGTGGAGGGGGGCGGGATCGTGGGCGGGGATGCCCGGGGGCGCGCACGGACGCGCGCGCGTGCACGGGAGGGCGGGGGGCGGGCGCGTGCACGGGGAGGGAGCGGGTGGGAACCGCTACACTACAGAAAAAGGTGCAATCAGTTTAAAATAACTGAAAAAAAAAAAACAATCAATGAGGTGGTTGGGGTTTGTGGTGGTGGGGGGGGGGGTTTGGGGAAGCTACACTACAGAAAAAAAAAACTTAAGAAAAAAAAGCACTTTTTTGTATAAGCTGGGTACTGGCAGACAGCTGCCAGTACCCAAGATGGCCCCAATAAGGCAGATAGGGAAGGTTACAAAGCTGTTTTGGGGGGGATCAGGGAGGTTGGAGGCTAAGGGGGGTCCTATACAGCAGAATAATTATTATTTTTTAAAAAAAAAAAACCTATACCCCCCAAAAAGCTTTTATTTTAGTACTGGCAGACTTTCTGCCAGTACTTAAGATGGCGGGGACAATTGTGGGGTGGGGGAGGGAAGGGAGCTGTTTGGGAGGGATCAGGGGGTCTGATGTGTCAGGTGGGAGGCTGATCTCTACACTAAAGCTAAAATTAACCCTGCAAGCTCCCTACAAACTTCCTAATTAACCCCTTCACTGCTAGCCATAATACACGTGTGATGCGCAGCAGCATTTTGCGGCCTTCTAATTACCAGAAAGCAACACCAAAGTCATATATATCTGCTATTTCTGAACAAAGGGGATCCCAGAGAAGCATTTACAACCATTTGTGCCATAATTGCACAAGCTGTTTGTAAATGATTTCAGTGAGAAACCTAAAATTGTGAAAAATTTAACGTTTTTTTTTTATTTGATCGCATTTGGCGGTGAAATGGTGGCATGAAATATACCAAAATGGGCCTAGATCATTACTTTGGGTTGTCTACTACACTACACTAAAGCTAAAATTAACCATACAAGCTCCCTACAAGCTCCCTAATTAACCCCTGCACTGCTGGGCATAATACACGTGTGGTGCGCAGCGGCATTTAGCGGCCTTCTAATTACCAAAAAGCAATGCCAAAGCCATATATGTCTGCTATTTCTGAACAAAGGGGATCCCAGAGAAGCATTTACAACCATTTGTGCCATAATTGCACAAGCTGTTTGTAAATAATTTCAGTGAGAAACCGAAAGTTTGTGAAAAAATTTGTGAAAAAGTGAACGATATTTTGTATTTGATCGCATTTGGCGGTGAAATGGTGGCATGAAATATACCAAAATTGGCCTAGATTAATACTTTGGGATGTCTTCTAAAAAAAAATATATACATGTCAATTGATATTCAGGGATTCCTGAAAGATATTAGTGTTCCAATGTAACTAGCGCTAATTTTGAAAAAAAGTAGTTTGGAAATAGCAAAATGCTACTTGTATTTATGGCCCTATAGCTTTCAAAAAAAGCAAAGAACATGTAAATATTAGGTATTTCTAAACTCAGGACAAAATTTAGAAACTATTTAGCATGTTTTTTTTTTGGTGGTTGTAGATGTGTAACAGATTTTGGGGGTCAAAGTTAAAAAAAGTGTGTTTTTTTCCATTTTTTCCTCATATTTTATATTTTTTATTATAGTAAATTATAAGATATGATGAAAATAATGGTATTTTTAGAAAGTTAATTTAATGGCGAGAAAAACGGTATATAATATGTGTGGGTACAGTAAATGAGTAAGAGGGAAATTACAGCTAAACACAAACACCGCAAAAATGTAAAAATAGCCTTGGTCCCAAACGGACAGAAAATGGAAAAGTGCTGTGGTCATTAAGGGGTTAATCTAAAATGGGTCGGCTCTTAAGCTTTACATTCCTGCTTTTTAAATAAAGGTAGCAAGAGAATGAAGAAAATTTAATAATAGGAGTAAATTAGAAAGTTACTTAAAATTGCATGCTCTATCTGAATTATGAGAACAAATTTGGGTTTAGTATCCCTTTAACCAATTTTTTGGGGGAAAAGTATTTGTAACATTTTACCATGCTCATAGTTCTTAATTAAGAGCCAATATTGTTGAATAAAAATCATCCAATTGGACTCAAATGCAAAACAAAACAGAGAATCCATTTGGTATATTCTAGTAAATTAATTTCTGTGGTGCATTCATAACATATGCAAAGTTATTGAGGTCTGATATTTTAAGCATGAAATATACTTTTTTTTTTTTTAAAAATAATCTGGATTTTGACCATAAAGATTAAGATGAATATTTGGGTGTATTTAAATTATAAACACAGATGTTTTAAAAAATGAAATGTTCTTTTCTTTTTATAAACTAAAATAGCCTAAATTATGCAAATGACAGAAAATATAGCGGTACAAGGTCCACGAGTATCATTTTATAACACAGTTATACTCTTAATCAATAAAAAGACCAGTTGACTAATCATCTTTGTTTAAATTTGTACCAGAGCCCATAATTGATCATTTTACCATCAGTGTGAAACCAAAAAAACAGAATTTATGCTTACCTGATAAATTACTTTCTCTTGCCGTGTATCCAGTCCACGGATTCATCCTTTACTTGTGGGATATTCTCATTCCCTACAGGAAGTGGCAAAGAGAGCACACAGCAGAGCTGTCCATATAGCTCCCCCTCAAGCTCCACCCCCCCAGTCATTCGACCAAAGGTTAGGAAGAAAAAGGAGAAACCATAGGGTGCAGTGGTGACTGTAGTTTTTTACCTGACTTGATTGCCAGGGCGGGCCGTGGACTGGATACACCGCAAGAGAAAGTAATTTATCAGGTAAGCATAAATTCTGTTTTCTCTTGCAAGGTGTATCCAGTCCACGGATTCATCCTTTACTTGTGGGATACCAATACCAAAGCTTTAGGACACGGATGAAGGGAGGGAACAAGACAGGTACCTTAAACGGAAGGCACCACTGCTTGCAAAACCGTTCTCCCAAAAATAGCCTCCGAAGAAGCAAAAGTATCGAATTTGTAAAATTTGGCAAAAGTATGCAGTGAAGACCAAGTCGCTGCCTTACAAATCTGTTCAACAGAAGCCTCATTCTTGAAAGCCCATGTGGAAGCCACTGCTCTGGTAGAATGAGCAGTAATTCTTTCAGGAGGCTGCTGGCCAGCAGTCTCATAGGCCAAACGGATGATGCTTTCAGCCAAAAGGAAAGAGAGGTAGCAGTCGCTTTCTGACCTCTCCTCTTACCAGAATAGATAACAAACAAGGAAGATGTTTGTCTGAAATACTTAGTTGCTTGTAAATAGAACTTTAAAGCACAAACTACATCAAGATTGTGTAGCAGACGTTCCTTCTTTGAAGATGGATTAGGACACAGAGAAGGAACAACTATTTCCTGGTTAATATTCTTGTTAGAAACAACTTTAGGAAGAAAACCAGGTTTAGTACACAAAACTACCTTATCTGCATGGAACACCAGGTAAGGTGAATCACATTGTAAGGCAGATAATTCGGAGACTCTTCGAGCAGAAGAGATAGCTACCAAAAACAAAACTTTCCAGGATAACAACTTAATATCTATGGAATGTAAAGGTTCAAACGGAACCCCTTGAAGAACTGAAAGAACTAGATTTAGACTCCATGGCAGAGCCACAGGTTTATAGACAGGCTTGACTAAAGCCTGTGCAAACGCTTGAACGTCTGGTACCTCTGCCAGACGCTTGTGTAAAAGGATAGACAGAGCAGATATCTGTCCCTTTAAAGAACTAGCCGACAATCCTTTCTCCAATCCGTCTTGGAGAAAGGACAATATCCTGGGAATCCTAATCTTACTCCATGAGTAACCCTTGGATTCACACCAACAAAGATATTTCCGCCATATCTTATGGTAGATTTTCCTGGTGACAGGCTTTCTAGCCTGAATCAGAGTATCTATAACTGACTCAGAGAAACCACGCTTTGATAGAATTAAGCGTTCAATCTCCAAGCAGTCAGACGTAGAGAAACTAGATTTGGATGCTTGAACGGACCCTGTATTAGAAGGTCCTGCCTCATTGGCAGTGTCCATGGTGGGACAGATGACATGTCCACTAGGTCTGCATACCAAGTCCTGCTTGGCCACGCAGGCGCTATCAAAATCACCAAAGCCTTCTCCTGCTTGATTCTGGCGATCAGACGAGGGAGAAGAGGAAACGGTGGGAAAACATAAGCCAGATTGAAGGACCAAGGCTCTGCTAGAGCATCTATCAATGCCGCCTTGGGGTCCCGGGACCTGGATCTGTAGAGAGGAAGCTTGGTGTTCTGACGGGACGCCATCAGATCCAACTCTGGAATGCCCCATAGCTGAGTCAGCTGGCAAATACCTCCGGGTGGAGTTCCCCTCCCCAGGGTGAAAAGTCTGACGACTCAGAAAATCCGCCTCCCAGTTGTCTACTCCTGGGATGTGAATTGCTGAAAGATGGCAGGAGTGGTCCTCCGCCCACCTGATTATTTTGGTTACTTCCTTCATCGCTAGGGAACTCTTTGTTCCCCCCTGATGATTGATGTAAGCTACAGTCGTGATGTTGTCCGACTGAAATCTGATGAATTTGGCCGCAGCTAGTTGAGGCCATGCCTAAAGCACGTTGAATATCGCCCTCAGTTCCAGAATGTTTATCGGGAGAAGAGATTCTTCCCGAGACCATAAGCCTTGAGCTTACAGGGAGTCCCAGACTGCACCCCAGCCTAACAGACTGGCGTTGGTCATTACAACGATCCACTCTGGTCTGCGGAAACATATTCCCTGAGACAGGTGATCCTGAGACAACCACCAGAGAAGAGAAACTCTGGTTTCCTGGTCCAACTGTATTTGAGGAGACAAATCTGCATAATCCCCATTCCACTGATTGAGCATGCATAGTTGCAGTGGTCTGAGATGTATCCGAGCGAAAGGGACTATGTCCATTGCCGCTACCATTAATCCGATTGCCTCCATGCACTGAGCTACAGATGGCCGAGGAATGGAATGAAGAACTCGGCAAGTAGTTAAAAGTTTCAACTTTCTGACCTCCGTCAGAAATATTTTCATTTCTACCGAATTTATTAGTGTTCCTAGGAAGGGAACCCTTGTGAGTGGGGACAGAGAACTCTTTTTGATGTTCACCTTCCACCCGTGAGACCTCAGAAAGGCCAATACAATCTCCGTGTGAGCCTTGGCTCTGTGAAAGGACGGCGCCTGAATTAAGATGTCGTCCAAATAAGGCGCCACTGCTATGCCCCGCGGTCTTAGAACCGCCAGAAGGGACCCTAGCACTTTTGTGAAAATTCTGGGAGCAGTGGCTAAACCGAATGGAAGAGCCACGAACTGGTAATGCTTGTCTAGGAAAGCGAACCTGAGGAACTGATGATGATCTTTGTGGATAGGGATATGCAGGTACACATCCTTTAGATCCACGGTAGTCATATATTGACCTTCCTGGATCATAGGTAAGATTGTCCGAATGGTCTCCATCTTGAATGATGGGACTCTGAGGAATCTGTTTAGAATTTTTAGATCCAGGATTGGTCTGAAAGTTACTTCTTTTTTGGGAACCACAAACAGGTTTGAGTAAAAACCCAGTCCTTGTTCTGCAATTGGAACTGGGTATATCACTCCCATCATATGTAGATCTTCTACACAGCGTAAGAACGCCTCTTTCTTTGTCTGGTCTGTAGACAGACGAGAAATGTGGAACCGGGGAGTCCTTGAATTCTAGAAGATATCCCTGAGTAACAATCTCTAATGCCCAGGGATCGTGAACATCTCTTGCCCAGGCCTGAGCGAAGAGAGAAAGTCTGCCCCTTACTAGATCCGGTCCCGGATCGGGGGCTACCCCTTCATGCTGTCTTGGTAGCAGCTGCAGGCTTTTTGGCCTGTTTACCCTTGTTCCAGCCCTGGTAAGGCTTCCAGGTTGCCTTGGGCTGTGAAGCGTTACCCTCTTGCTTTGCAGCTGTAGAGGCTGAAGCGGGACCGCTCCTGAAATTACGAAAGGAACGAAAATTAGCTTTGTTTTTAGC
Source organism: Bombina bombina (assembly GCF_027579735.1). Taxonomy (NCBI): domain Eukaryota; kingdom Metazoa; phylum Chordata; class Amphibia; order Anura; family Bombinatoridae; genus Bombina; species Bombina bombina. Next base: position 371,709,017 of record NC_069503.1, on the reverse strand, counting down.
CTTAAAGGGCTTGTCCTGAGGGAGAGCATGGCCCTTTCCCCCGGTGATTTCTGAAATAATCTCGTTCAATTCTGGCCCGAAAAGGGTCTTTCCTTTGAAAGGGATATTTAATAATTTGGATTTTGATGACACATCGGCCGACCATGTCTTGAGCCAAAGCACTCTGCGCGCCATAATGGCGAAACCTGAATTTTTTGCCGCTGACTTAGCTAATTGCAAAGCGGCATCTGTGATGAAAGAATTAGCTAGCTTTAGAGCCTTAATTCTATCCATAATTTCGTCATATGAGGTCTCCGTCTGGAGCGACTCCTCCAGCGCCTCAAACCAGAAAGCCGCTGCAGTAGTTACAGGAATAATGCAGGCAATAGGTTGGAGAAGAAAACCTTGTTGAACAAAAATTTTCTTAAGTAAACCTTCTAATTTTTTTTTAACACCACATTCACTTTACCCTCCCGTAGAGAGACCCTAGTGCTTAGAGCCGGCAAAGAGAATGACTGGGGGGTGGAGCTGGAGGGGGAGCTATATGGACAGCTGTGCTCTCTTTGCCACTTCCTGTAGGGAATGAGAATATCCCACAAGTAAAGGATGAATCCGTGGACTGGATACACCTTGCAAGAGAAATGACTTATAAAAGTGATACAAGTACATATAGGCCCCAATGAGTCATATATGTGTGAAAACCATACAAAAAGCATATATATTTTGCATGAAAGCCATATAAAAGTTTAATGTTTTTGTCTTTTTTTTTTGCGTATTTGTGTGTAAAAACCTTATGAAAGGGGGGCGGAGCTTAGCCACGGAGCTGAATGGCAGCAAAGAGTTAGAGCTCTTAGGCCTGGCATTTTTGGAGGACAGCAACTAACATGTAACGGTGGCTAAAATACCTCAATCTGAAAGCAGTGTTGACCTGAACAGATGGACCAGCCAGAGAGATACATCTGAAACCTACAACTGCAGATAAGTGACAGACTACAGGGGCCTTTACACGGACCTCTGCACGCCACGTGGCTTCCGCAAATAGACTCGCCAGTGTGCGATACGGACAGAGCCCAAACTTCAGGCACCGGGCAGTATAACAGGCAAGTGTTAACACACCCCCCAAGATTTGGCTAATACTGCTGACCGGGAATCACCCAGCACATCGCACACACGGAGGCAAATAGACACTACCAATTGATCTGCTGGAGCGGGCCATGTGGGGTATCCCCTAATATATGATACGCCATAACACAGAGGAGGCCATATAAGCAGACAGGGACGCTGCAGGGCACACTTAATTGATCGTAAAGAAAGCACAGCAGTGGTATGAGGGTGTTGGCAAGAAGCCAATAAGAAATAAACACGAGACATTTTTTTTTTCCTCTCTTATTCACAATAAACCTGAATGAGCAAATTACAGACCCCTTCATTAGACAAAGATCCCTGATTTGTACAATCTAACAAGCAGGAAGGGGCATCTCCTTTTTTCTACGTGGTTATGCCTCAAAAGAAGGGCCAAAAAATGGAAAAGGGCATTAATAATAAAACGATAGGGCAATATCTGAAAACAATAGAACATTCTACATCCTCACAGCCTGATGCATTAGAGGACAGTCAACCTATAACCCCAGCAGAGGAACACATAATAGAAGCACTACCTACAGGCTATGTCACTAAAGCTGATTTGAGTCTGCTATCCTCTAAAGAAGACATAAGGGTGGCAATGCATGAAGTCCGCACACTGTACAAAGACCTTCATAGAGATATTTCTACCCTTAAAGGCAGAGTTACAACAATAGAGGAGCAAGGCTCTACAGTTTCAATTGGACTTAAACAGCTTACAAATAAGGTTGCAGCACAAGAGAACTCTATTGATGCATTACATGAGAAAATAGAGGACTTAGAAAACCGTAGCCGCCGCAATAACTTGCGAATTAGGGGGACACCGGAATCTATAGCCCCCACCGCAATTATGGGATACCTGCAGGACCTTTTCAGGACCATAAAGGGGACACCTGGGGCCCCAGACATACCAATTGAAAGAGCCCACAGGGCACTCAGGGCAAAACCCCCACCCAAGGCACCCCCTAGGGACATTATTGTTAAATTACTTCACTTCCCTGATAAAGAAGACATTCTGAGAAACTCCAGAGCAAAACAACCAGTCAGCCATGTTGGTATCAATATACAAATATTCAGTGATATTAGCCCTATCACCCTGCAAAAACGTAGGTCCCTATCATTCCTCACATCGGTCTTACAGGCACACAAGATACCCTGTTTCCATAGTTGCCACCCGAGACAATAAGACAGCACTGTATAAAACGGGAGAAGACCTTATCAGATTCTGCACACAACTCTCCATTGAAACACCAACCCCCCCACAGCCAGCTGAGGAGGCAGCACATAGGTCTCAGGGAGGGACACAAGAAGAAGATGGCATATCTACACAAGCTGCAACTCTGCACAAAGAAATTGGGGACTGAAACAAACCGGAACACACTGACCCCATTGGTACTGTTGCTGTCTGTTCCTGTGAGGCTGCAGTCCTGCTTTGAAGGCGCAAGTATACTGGCATTGTGTACCCTGATTTGTTTGCATAGTTGTCAGAGACTAACAATAGAGACATTATACATATATAGTTATTTAAGATACCTTTAAATGTTGTTAACAAAAATGTTTTGCTCGCCACTAGGATAGCAACATGGGAATGATGTTGTACTTTCTTGTAATTTGTCAACTGGTTGAGGGGAATGCTCCTCGAGGAGGGGACACGTTCGAAAGCAGCTATAATTTAATCAAACACATAGTTTCTCTGAGTCTTTGGATGGCTGCATTAGCAGCATAACTGTGTTTGCACTGTTCATTTGTATAGCGCTAGGTATAGAACATGGAACACTAACACGTTTATTTCTACTTGGGATTTCATAACGGGAATCCTGGACACACATACACACATCTCTTGTTCTTAGCCACATGCACATGTTCACTGACAAACACTTACACCACATCAACACTGCTCCCTGAACATATAACGCATATATAACATACATCTCCTACGATCACCCACACACCACTCACTAGCCACGCAAAGCGCTATTGTTATAGATGTGGTTGCCTAATTTATTCCTTAATGTTGTTTACATGCATGTTGAGTTTGCCTCTAGGAAGGTAGTGTGGGAATAATACCACCCTTTCTCGAAATCGGGCATCCGGTTGCGGGGGGTGCTCTCCAAGAAGGGGGCAAATTTGTTATTAGTTGTAATATGTTAGAACACAAAGGTTTGCGTTTCTAATGTCATCCGAATGTTTATTAACTGTTTTACTGTAATTTTACTGTTCTAGGATATGCATAATGTTATAAATGGAATACCGATGCCTAATACTTCTTTTTCTATCCGAGACATCCTGACGGGAGGTCAGGAAATACACACACACCTAGTTTTCATCTCAAACACTCATCCCCCGGCAAACACCTACACCACATCATCACTGCTCCCAGTATATATAGCACAATTACATCACATATTTCTGACGACTGGCTTAATACCATTACCAAGTTACACAATACACTACGAACCACTGCAAGAAAATAGCTCTAAGCCACATATCCTAAATAACCCTTAAATTTAAGAATAGCTGTCCTCCAGTTCTTGCCAGGACACATCCTCATTAGTGTACTTATTTCTCATAGTGCACTTCAGCTAGGAGATTCTTTATCTCTTATTAGCAATCCCATTTCTTTAAAAACCTTTCACTGTTAAGCAGTCTTGACCAACAATCTGTAGTCTTTTTTCAACAGTCTTAGATCACTTGGCCTAAGGGCTGCTTACCTCTCTACCTTTTCTTACCTATCACTCGTTTCACCCTACACCCATCTAACCTTATACCCTACTTTCCTGTAAATTTTTTCCCCCCCTTCCCCCCCTTTTTTTTCTTTTTTTTTTTTCCCCCATTCTACAATGCAAACCCCACGCTCTCACAGACAGGATCACACCTTGACTTTAGTGACCATAAACACACATGGGCTAAATAGCCCAGGAAAGCGCTCAATAGCAATGCGAGAATTCTCTAAACTCCGTAGTTCAATGGTCTTCTTGCAGGAGACCCATTTTCAGAGGGGAAGGGAGCCCAAATGGTCATCTCAGAAATACCCAGTTGCCTTTTTTGCGTCAGGCCCCCTAAAAAAGAATGGAGTGGGAATCTTGATGCATAACTCAATAGATTTCCAAACATTATCCACACATAAAGACCCAGAAGGCAGATACCTACTTTTGGTGGGTCTTCTGTTTGGCAGACCTATCTCTCTCCTAAATGTGTACGCTCCTAATGTACAGCAACACCGCTTCTTCAAAAAACTATCAGGATTGCTCCTGGACCAAGCAAAGGGCGCAGTGTTCCTGGGCGGTGATTTTAATGTCCCATTACAGCCAACATTGGACACATCTAACTCAGGATCTAGTGTCACTAAATTGACACTGAAATCGATTAAAACCACGCTGTCTAATTTAAATCTCCATGATGTGTGGAGAACATTCCATCCGACAGGGAGAGATTATACTCACCTTTCCAATGTCTTCCACAAATATTCTCGCATTGACTATTGGTTTACAGATTCACTTAGTCTCTCTATAGTGCACTCATGCCACATAGGAAAGATCACATGGACAGACCATGCACCGGTAGTATGTGATATTGTATGGCCAGAAGCCCCCTTGACTGACTATATCTGGCGCTTGGACGATCACTTACTCTCAGACCCGACTGTGGTAACCTCACTTGATACTACCTTAACAGAGTATTTCACATTCAACAATCATACAGACACCTCTCACACCACAAATTGGGAGGCGCACAAGTGCGTCATAAGAGGCGAATTTTTAAAGCTAAAAGCTAAAAAACTGAAAGAGAGACGAATTAGGTACGACCAACTCCACTCAACAATTTCTCAGTTAGAGACAATACACAAAGTAAACCCACGAGACGCAGACATCTCTTGCAGGCTACAGCAGGCCAAACACGATCTCAGGGATCTATTAACAGCTGAATCCCAGCAACAAGCCCTACACCTGAAACAGCTGTATTTTGACCAAGGGAACAAGCCGGGCAAGCTTTTGGCCAGGTCAATAAAGCGTAAAAGACTCAAAACCTTTATTCATACACTCACAGATGGGAGAGGAACGGCGGTACAAGATAGCAAGGGGATAGCAAACACATTAAGAGATTTTTACAATAGTCTTTACAATCTAAATTCCCCAACACTAACACCTAATGCACAGGTTGATACAGACACAAAGGACTCACTAACTACCGACTACTTACAAAACTTGCCATTACCCAGACTGACAGCAGAGGACTCTGGGTCTCTAGACACACCCATTACCCCAGAGGAAATATGTGCAGCAATAAAAAATCTACCAACAGGGAAAAGCCCGGGACCTGATGGTCTGTCACCCAAATACTATAAAACATTCAAGGATACCCTTGTCCCACACCTACAGGCACTGTTCAACAATTTAGTTGAAACTAAAACTCTCCCTACCTCCATGCTCGAGGCCCATATAACAGTCTTGCCGAAGCCCGGCAAGAAGCCAGATAGACCAGGGAATTTTAGGCCCATATCCCTCTTGAATACTGACATCAAGATTTTGGCAAAAGTGCTAGCAACAAGACTTAATAAGTTCCTTCCCAATCTAATATCCACTGACCAAGCAGGCTTTGTCCCTGGACGCGAAGCCAGGGACAACACCCTAAGAGTCCTTCAGTTAATCAGCTACGCCAAACAACAATCAATCCCGCTGACTCTGTTCTCGTCGGACGCCGAAAAGGCGTTCGACAGAGTAGATTGGCGTTTCCTCAAAAAAGTATTGCTCAAAATGAATTTCGGCACCCCCTTCCTTAATATGGTATTTTCTTTATATTCCAAACCCAGCGCTAGAATAAAGGCCAATGGCACGCTGTCAGATCCATTTGTTATAACGAATGGCACACGACAAGGGTGTCCGCTTTCCCCCCTCCTGTTTGTGCTATCAATCGAGGCCTTAGCGGTCTCAATAAGGCTCAACCACAACATTACGGGCATTGTGGTGGGGGACAGGGAGCATAAAATGATCATGTATGCCGATGACATACTATTCACTATCTCCAACACCGAATCTACCCTTCCACACATATTGGCGGAACTACACAGGTATGGCCAGATCTCTAATTTCCACCTTAATGTAACAAAATCGGAACTCCTAAATATTTCTGCCACACCGCAAACCATCACCCTAATGGAAGAAACCCTTCACATACAAATAGCCAAAAAATACATGAAGTACCTAGGCATCAATTTAGCAAGTAAAGACAACGACATTATATTGTAGAATTATCAAAAGCTTAAAAGTGAGATTGCGAATGATCTTCAACTTTGGAGCAACAAACCCATCTCCTGGTTGGGCAGGATGGGCATAATAAAAATGAACATCCTGCCACGGATCCTATATATTTTTCAAGCCCTACCTGTTCCGCTGCCCCCTACCTACCTTAACCAATTACAAAAAATTATTGACAACTATATCTGGCAGGGAAAAAAGAGCAGGATAAATAGGCAAACACTATACATGCCAAAGCATCGAGGAGGCATGGGTCTCCCCAATCTCAAGTTATATCGCAGGGCGATATTACTACAACACATAGTAGACTGGAGTCATAATAACACACAGAAGGCGTGGGTGCAAATAGACAATCAGATCTTTTCTAAAGGGAATATGGCCACTATGGCATGGATAGCGCCGCGTTATAGACCTCAGATCTTGAAATTTTACCCCGTCACAAGGGAGACATTTAAAGAATGGGACAAAGCCATCTCTGTACCTGGACATATCTCCACACCATATTCCCCACTTCTGCCCCTGAGGGAACATCCTGGGATCCCATTGGCACATCAAAGACTAGCACATAGACAACCATATAAGCTGAGAGAGGGGGTCTTACATTTTGCACTAGAGGGGGGGGATATAGTCTCACTGGAAGCCCTTCAACAATGGGATGAGATTCTGTTCTCGTCTTGGTTTGAGCATTCCCAAATTAAACACTTCATAATTACTCACAGACACAAGAGCAAGCTAAATAGGGAACTCACGCCTTACGAACTTCTGTGCGCCCAACAAAACCCACCAAGACACACCATTTCCCTCATATACAAGCTGTTGCTTGTGAACGATGACCAGGCACTACCTACATACACACAAGCATGGGACAGAGAGACCAACACAGACACTCAGCCTGCCGACTGGAGCCGGGCATTTCAGATCGCTGCCAGAGCATCTTCTTCTGCTACTATACAGGAAATGCATTTTAAATTCTTGAGCAGATGGTACCTAACCCCGGCCAGACTACATAAAACTAATTTACAGATTACTGATAAGTGCTGGAGAGGTTGTGGCCTGAGTGGCACAATGTTCCACATATGGTGGACGTGCGCGGTGATAGTACCATACTGGGAGGCAGTGTTCTCCACGGTCTCAGATATAATAGAAACCACCTTACCACCTCATCCCAAAAAACTGGAAATTAGCGGCTCCTCCGACGCTGAATGCTTGGCGAACACAGGTAACAGACCTAATCGTGCTGGAGCGTTTTCACTTCATGAAAACGAACAAACTAGATTTACACATCTTACTGACCGAGACCTGGGAGAAATCCAACCCGCCTGCTCGACTGACTGTGCTTTCTCCGACTGAAAACACATAAACAGACTGAGTATAATATGCAACATTTAACACACATAACTGCATAGGTGCGGCCCTGTTTTGCACTCCACTCAGCCCTTTTCCCTTTTCCCACCACCCCCCCCCCTTTTTTTTTTTTTCTCTTTCCCTCTTCCCCCCCCCCCTTCCCCCGCCCCTATCCATTCCTCTTATTTCTTACTGCTCTTCATCTTCTTTCCTCTCTTATATTCTATTCCTTCAAAAATCAAACACTGTACCCACAAGACATGTTTTGTAAAATTCCTTTATATATTGAACATGATTGCCCCTACACATACCCACTATATCACAGCTCACACCGAGCTTAGTCAATTATGCTTGGTCTATCTTGGGCACTTCCATTGGTTTGATACTTCATATTTGTAAAAGAAACGTGTCAAATTTTCTTACCAATTATGTCTGTGAGACAGTGTATTTACTTTTCTTCCTTTTGAAGTTTTATTATTTGCATTTTTATTTTGTTGTATCATTGAAATCTTCAATAAAAATCATTTAAAAAAAAAAAAAAACCTTATGAAAGTTTATACTTCATGATTTATTCATTTTGTAAGCAAAGCAGTGTTGTTTATGTATTCAAATATTCTAAACAGAGTTGTATGTTAAATATCTATAACTGTTGTTGCAGGGTTTGCTGATGAAGTTATAAATTTTTTGAGTTTGATGTCAGATGAAGAATTTTGTAACATGTATTGGTGCCGATTTGTGCGGGGAAGACACTTCCACCACTTTTTCAATGACAGTTCCAGACAACATAGATGCCTAAAAAATAGCAAACCGGTATTATTTCTTGCAAAAATAATGCACTTAGGGAAGTATTACAGACGTAACGTGTTTCTTCTGTCATAACTGTCTACTTTATATTTTTATTACTTATGTTTTGCCAGCTTAATTTTGAATAGCGCAGTATACAATTACCGTAGGGTAAAAAAGATACATCACTGTATCATTTGTGTGATCAAAGCATGACTGATTTACACAGTAAAGGACATACAACTACTCTGCAAGTACTGTACATTCTGTACTGATAGAACTGGGAGATAAAAATCTGGGTGGATGAGTTTCATAAATTACAAAGGGATGAAACTAGTTTTAATCTGACCTGAAATACTGAAAACATCTAAGGCCAAACAACTGACTTTATTGGATGTGCCCAAAGACAGAAACCGTGATTTATTTTCTTATACAAACACAACATGGTTTTAAGAATAAGATTGTGATTAAGATCATGGTTTATCACTATCAACAATCTACAAGCAGGTTACAAATACATACACACACAAAACTTACTTCTTGTTATCAATATAAACTATTCAGAGAATGAGAAAAGCATATTATTGTTTAAAGAACACAGAAAGTACTTGAATGCTGCATTTCCAAATAGAGGCGAAAAAATGAGAATGGGATATACCAGGGGTCGACAAATTTGTTTGAAATTTAGGAGCCAGTAAGAATATTTAGGAGCAAGAAATACTTTTAGCAGCCAGACAGTGGTATTTGTATAACCGTATATGGAGAATAACCCAAAAAGTTAGGAGCCATGGGTGAAATTCTGAGAGCCAGTGGGGTTCTGGGTTTGTCGAGTCCTGGGATATACAGTATAATTAAAAAAAAATATCACAATCTAACTGTTTCTCAGTGTTCTATCCTATCAAAAGGATAGTAAAGTCAAAATTAAAGGATTATAAAACATTGAAAAAATGACATTTTAAGTGTTATTCTTGATAAGATCTTAAAGAATGATAAAAATGAAGCTCCCTTATAGAAGAAAATATATTTTTTATTCCCTCAGATGACATCACCAAAGCCAGCCCTCAAAAATGGTTGTGTCCTAGCAAAAAAGCTGTGACCAATCGCTGCACTTTTAATTGAAGTATTAATGAACTCAGTAAGCATTCCCAATGCATATATTCACATGCAGAAGGTTATCTGTCAATCATCTGTCTCCATAGCTCGACAACATCCTGGGCACGAGCACGTCATAACAGGGATCAGTCTTCATATAAAGCTTGTAACGCTGCTGCCAACTAGGACTTACTACTATTGTCACATAAAAGAGAGCTCTCTAATTACTTTATTCAATTTGGTTTGTAGTTTAGCATTGTTGCCCACACTAGATTGCCCCTGATAATGCCAAACATAAATAACTTGCACTCAATTTAGCACTGTATCCCTTAGAATCCTAGAGCTTTAGACACAACCAATTCTCTACATATACCGTTCTGGCGATGTGATTGACGGTCACATAGGGGTTCAGAGTCAAGCTGAATGCGCATGTGTGATAGAAACTAAATTGTACATGCTTGAGTACGTGAGCGCAAAGGAACTCACCTACAACCAAAGTTTTGGAAACATTACAGTTTAAAGGAACATTATACATTAGATTTTTCTTTGCATACATTTTTTGTAGATGATCTATTTATATATCCCATAAAGTTTTTGTTTTTTTAAATGGATAGTTTTGCTTATTTTTAAATAACAATGCTCTGATTTTCAGACTCCTAACCAAGTCCCAAAGTTTTAGGAGAAACTTAAATTATGCTTACCTGATAATTTTCTTTTCTTCTCTACGGGGAGAGTCCACAGCTGCATTCATTACTTTTGGGAAATACAGAACCTGGCCACCAGGAGGAGGCAAAGACACCCCAGCCAAAGGATTAAATACCTCCCCCAAGTCCCTCATCCCCCAGTCATTCTGCCAAGGGAACAAGGAACAGTAGGAGAAATATCAGGATGAAAAAAGGTGCCAGAAGAACGAATAAAAAAGAATTTCAAGGCCGCCCACAGAAAAAAAAAGAGGCGGGGAGCTGTGGACTCTCCCTGTACAGAAGAAAAGAAAATGATCAGGTAAGCATAATTTAAGTTTTTCTTCTCAAAACGGGCGGGAATAAAAAAGGCGGCCCATTCTGATGGCACCACAGCCTGACACAGCCCGGATTCCCGATAAAAATCTAAATTCAACAGAAGAACAAAAATATGGAAAGAGGATAACGTAACTGCCCAACAATTAGAACCACAAAGATCCTAATTAGAGATCACTTTAAATTCTGGACTCCACTGAGCACAAAAGCCTCTGAGGAGACGAAAGTCGTACTCACTAGAATCACACACATAAACACCTCTCCATGAACAATGGCAAGGGATAACAGCAAACAAACCCCCACACCACATTCTCCCTAACTAAAAGAAGGGAAGAATCAGATAAGAAGGTCCGAAAGAACCTCCAGAAACAATCCCCGAAGTAACCAGGACAAAACAGAGAGAGAAGCCCCTAGCAGAACTCGAAAAAGAGCGGCTTCCAGGCTGCAAGAGGACAAAGTCCCATAGAAAATATTCTACCGACGGAGGAGAGCAAAGAAAAGGAAAAATTCCAGATCACCTCCTACATGGATCTAAAAGGAGCCAATGTAAAGCCTTAACCAGAACCGAAGTCCCAGAAGGACAAAAGGTAGAGCAAGACTACCTTACCATAGACAGTGAACTAGCCCAGAGAAACTGAACACCCGTAGGACAGAAAGGAACCCCGGGAGCAGAACAGGAACGTAATAGTAACATACGCTTATGCTGCAAACAAAAGCCTCAGGCTTCCATCAGATAGGCAGTCAGACTAAACATCAAACCCTAGTAACTAGCCAACCGAGTAGCTAGCAAACTTGCACTAGGATATTCCTGGAAAGGAAAAAAAGAAAAAATGCAAAAAGCAGTGCGGACCAACTCCCCCAACTAGTAAATGGGGTAAGGAAGGACAACACCCTGACCAATCAAGGAAGAACCAACTACCCGCTAAGGGAAGGTTACTAAACCAACTGCAAGGCCTCCCAACTTAAGTAAGGATCCTTCAGGAGACAAGATACAAGGTCGATGCCCAAACAGAGCAGTCAGAATTCCTGACCCCAACTCCGATCACAGAAGCGACTGTCAATGTCCCAAAGGACAAGAGAAATTAAAAGATCTCAGGATCGACAAGGCCTGGAGATCAGAAAATGAATCTCCAACCACGTTTTCCTAAGGAAAGAGGCAGGAAGGAGGCACAGACACCCAGAGAGACTAACTCTGGATCCAGGATACCTATCCTCCTTACCCCTCAGAAACCCAAAGGGAGGGTACACTGCAGACAAGAGAAATCCTCGACCCACTGAACTCCTAGAGTCAGATGAGGAAAATTACCTTAGGAGGAGTCAACTGGATAGGCGCAGTAGACCAGATCCTCCAAAATAGAAGGAAAACAAGGAAAACCATGAATATCCCATTAAAGAAATTTCCAGGAAAAACTTCCTCCATCTCTCCAGAAGAGAGAAAAGAACCGCCCCAGTAGGAACAAGGAGATTTACCCAGGTCCAGGAAAACAAGCCTACTACTGAACGCCAGACAGATCCAAGACTATTAAAATCTGGAAAAACAGATCAACCAAAATGCCAAGTCAAAGACAAGGACTAGGTTAAAAAAAACGGTCCCCCAAAACCAGGTGCCGGATCAAGACTAAAAACCTTGTGGAAAACAACCACAAAGTTACCTGGAATTGGAAATTTCCATACCCTTCAAAGGGTCTTGAACTCTGATCTCTCATGATGTATCCCAGTGGCTGTTCACTCAGCCCCAAAAAAGGCCTCTAAGATAACACCCACAAAGTCCAAAGACAGGAAGGAAGGACCCAAAAGAGATCAGAACTCCATGATTGAGAGAATATGAAAGTCTCTAAAGATCCAGTCTGGATCAACCCTCAGAAAACCTACAGCTTGAGGAATTAACAAATGAACAAGCATCCTAAAAAACTCCTATTGGTTGACGGCAAGAGAGACTGCATAACAATCCCCTCAGATCCCCAAGTATATAGGATCAAAAAGGGGGATAACTGCAAGGTCAAAAAACGGTGCCTAAGAACCGAGTCTCCGCAACCAAATGAAGGTAAGTCCTACCCCAAAAGGCAAGGGTTAGCAAAAAGCATAGCAATCCTCAAAAAAGAGGAGAGAAACACTGGCGAAAGAGATCTGAAACTCGGAAAATACAATCCACAAGGAGTACCAATAGGGGGGAAAAATAGCCCCCTACACCAGGTACTGGAGATCTCCAAGTAGTCATCTGATACTCACGAAACTACAAATATACTCCCATAGCAGAATTCGTAATCACAGCAAACCACATAAGCTATGCAGGGACAAAAACACTTAGTATTGAGTACGACCAATATCGGAAGCCCCACCAAGACGAAATAAAGTAGGACCAGCCTGATATCTAGGATAGAAAGGCCTCCTATAACTTGTAGAAACAAGAAAAACAACCTTGTAACAAGAGGTAAGCAAACTTAGTACCCAAACAGGACCAGCCTGTTGTCAAGGATACAAATGTCTGATATAACCTCAAAAGAACAGAGTGAACTAGTACCCAACCAGGACCAGCCTGCTGACCAGGATACAACCGAACTGTTCAAGGGCTAACTGAAAGTTCTAAACTCTAGCAGGGGTAGGCTAAACAAAACAGACAACTGACCAACAAAGAAGCACTGAGGTTTAAACATTGTCTTAAAATAATTCTTTTTTTTTTTTTTGGACTTCCGCCGGAAGTAACATCTATTGCGACCATAAAATCGCTAACATCAAAATCCCAGAGAAAAAGGAATTTCCCTAACAAGGCAAAATTACAAACAGCCATGAGCTCCAAATAAAGATACAAAACACATCCTAACCAAATCAAAAGAAAATAGGCCGCACCCACAGGTGAACGCCAAAGAGGAATGGAAACACTAGCAGAACCAGCCTGTCAGATATCCTAATCCTCAGGAGCTCAGAACTGGGATTAGAGACACAAAAAATAAGAGACGACCAGGAGTAGGATCTCATCCCTCCATCGTCTAGCCCTGTTCGCCATCTGATTCAGATTCCTGAGGATCCATTGACGAATCAGAACTGGAATCCTCCAAAGCCGCCAACACATGCCGCAGAAGTACATGCAGGTGCGCCAGTCTGAATCTAAATGCAAAATCCACCTCTGGCGGGGCATCTGAAGGCACCGACCCTGAAAGCTGTACCCCTGAAACCTCAGAGAAAACCGCTTCCCCAGAGAAAAGATCCAATATAATCAAACTTGCACCTGATACCCCCAGGTTAAGGGGACACGGATGAACTCTCTGCTTGCAATTTGGAAGATTTAAGTGCGCCAACGCCAAAGATATAGCATACGGAACCGTGCAGTAACCTCTGGTGGAAATAAACCTACTTCCGGAGAAGGGGTAACGGTATTCGGGACAACTGCCTATGTAGGAACAGAATATTCCAGGGAACACACCTCATGAGACACAGAATCCTCAGAGTCCGATGGCTCAGCGGTGTCTAGCCTCACCCCAGAGAGCACTCTATTACGGCATACAGAACATAATTGATTGGGCAGGATTACCCTGGCCTCCACACAATCTACGCAAGTAACAGAATCTGAATCAGAGAAATCCTTCTCCGAACAATCAGAATCCTCCATAGCTTGACTTATTAAATTATGGACAAAAACAACTGGCACCTTACACCCCCAATGGCTGAGGCACTCACCACCTCCTATGACCCAGACAAGTAGAGAAAACAGATCCTCTCCACCGACACTCAGTCACGAATACAGAAATGGAGAACGAAAACGTGACCACGCCCGGTCACGAGGTGCGACATGCAGGCCCAAGAAAAGCCAAAGAAAAGCACACCAGTCCACAAGAACTGCGTAGCTCTAAAAAAATTGTACATTCTGTAATAGCCATGAGCCCCAACATATCTACACATAAGCAGACAGAATCACATAACAAACATGATTAAAGTCCCCCACTGCTCAATAACCCCCATCAGGAGATATTAACCCTTGATTCCATAAAGATAAAGGAGTTCCACTGAGACCCTGTTTTCTATCATTTACATTACATTCCCACAATGAAAGGAAAATGAAACGATTTTACCGGAATCTATGCCATGGAACAGTAACACGGTCCTCCAAGTTTGACAGATAGTAGCATTGCTTCTGACATGGACTTGAGTGAAAGAAAGCAGGCAGCGAAACTCGTCAACGCTGATTGCTAATTGAGCTGTTAATATGAGTCGGGATGGTTTAGAAGAAAGACTCTCCCTGCATCTCCGGACTCTAACTTTCATCCATGCTCTCACTGAGAGGCTGACAGGACTACTTAAAACTCTTGTCCCAACTTGAATAGTACTACCCCTTCTGACACTTCTCTGCCAACCTCCTGTGACGAAAGGCAAAGAATGACTGGGGGATGAGGGAAGTGGGGGAGGTATTTAAGCCTTAGGCTGGGGTGTCTTTGCCTCCTCCTGGTGGCCAGGTTCTGTATTTCCCAAAAGCAATGAATGCCGCTGTGGACTCTCCCTGTTTTCAGAAGAAAATACTGACGTATACCTACTCCAGCTTGCTTCTGTTTGTGTAAAGGGTCTTTTCATATGTAAAGGAAGGGGGAGGGGGAGTGTCTGATATTTCCCACTTGCATTTGGTGTTCAGTAACCTTTAAAACAGAGCTAAACTGGAAGCTTCTAAGTTTTTAAACGGTTTTATAATGGATTTTTATATCAGTATCTGTGCATATTATTCTTTATAGTAGTGTTTATTACATGCAGTTAGATGAAAATTGGTGTATACTGTCCCTTTAAGTAGAAGATGGCAGCAAAAGCATACAGGCGCAATATTAGAATGTATTAACATAGGATTGATTTATAGAAAACTCTGGAAAAGTGCAATAAAATTTTAAATTTTATTTAAAGGGATAGGAAAGTTAAAATTAAACTTGTAAGAATCAGAGAGAATGTGCAATTTTAAGACACTTTTAAAATCACTTCTAATTTCAAATGTGCTTTGTTCTCTTGGTATTCATTGTTGAAAATGAATATGCACATATCCTACATTAGTGGGAGCTAGCTGGCGATTGGTCCCTGCATACATTTGTCTCTTGTGATTGGCTATTTGACTAACTAGATGTGTTCAACTAGCTGCCAGTAGTGCAATGCTGTTCCTTCAGCAAAGGATAACACGAGAATGAAGCATTTTTAATAATACAATTATTCGAAAGTTGTCTAAAATTGTATGTTCTATCTGAATCATAAATTAAATTATGAGGGTTTCCTGTCCCTTTAATATATATATTTATTATAAATAATGGTTTATTAGTAAGCACATTCAATTTAAAAAGGACACTAAATATTTATTTTCCCTTTTCTAGCATTTAAAGAAGGGGACATACTATTATCTATTAAAAACGTTTTTGTTGTTGTTTTTTTATCTACACCTGTGGTGCATGTCAATGTCTACCAACAGAGCTGTGAGATTAGTCCCACAAACTAGTTGCACACAAATATGCTTTTTACTGTTAGTTTCAAAATGAAGACATAAACAGATTTATCTTAACCATTGAATGCTTTAAGAAAGCATACGTACATTTGGCCTGGCTTCAACTCTAAGTTTCCAGTAAATGTAATTATTCTTTCTCTTATTAGAGTTCAGCGATAACAACGGCTGAGGAAGAGCCTTGAGTCATTATATGGACAGAGTGGGTCAGAAAACCAGAAGAATCACATATTGCTTCATTGTCTCAGACAAGAGCAACCTTTTGGCTACAAAATAATGATGTGATTGCACAACCCTTTCAAATCATTTTGCATCAATCCTTTACATTAACCAGGAACAGATTATGCTTAACTCATTAAAATAGCTCAAATCAAATCAAGTATAATTCATCATATGAACAAATTTGGCTTCACTGCCCTAATTCCGCCAGGCATTAATTTGTCTAATGTTGATATAGCATCTCACATGAGTAACAAATATCATTATAACTTAAATCAGCGACATGTCAACAACTGCAGTATTATCTTTAAGGTTCAACTTGTGCTTCTATTTATGTACAGCAACAGTATAAAAAAAATCATGCTCGATTTATTGTATGAGAAATGGATGGCTTGTTTTTTAATTGACACCAAATGCACTATCTACTCTGCAGGTTTCTGTTCCAAGATATTTGCTAGATTCACCTAATAATTTCTCATTAATAAACTAGGGGTCCCCTGCAGGATGAATGACAGCTGTGTGTCTTCTAATTATACCACAAATAAAGATATCCTGGCTCATTATCCATCTTGGACATATTAATTTCCAGTTTCCAGCAGTGGCTGCAGTTGTAGTTGTAGGGGATACAACAGGGTACTATACTCAACCATTCATTACTGTAGCACCCGTAACCTTGCAGATGCGAGTGGCACTGAGTTTGCAACGTAGTTGTAATAATATGTAATAAATCGTTTCTAATATAATGTTGAGTTCTGGATTGCTGAGTTATAATAAGCAGTTTCACAGTTCAATTGAAAAAAAGCAAATAATCACAGTTGAAAGTTACTTGCGGTTTTGACATATAAAAGGTTGTTTTGTGTCACAGACTTAACCACTAAAAGATGCTGTGTGGGTTAAGTTCGTGACTTACTATATGCCAAAGCTGTAAGCCCAGTGTGATAACATAGAAATATATCACACTAATGACAAGCAGGCAATATATACAGAGGATGCAGCAAAATAGAAAAATAGTACTCACAAGAGGTAGTAGCTGCACAGTGAAGCGAGTACTCACAGACCGGAAGGTGATTCAAGTTGGTGAATGTGAAAGTCCGGTCCGGTCTGGCAGAGCAAGCAGGGTAGTGATTCAGTGGAACTCCAAATAGGCTGAACAGCAGGACAAGCTGAGAAGTGAGCACGCTGACAGCGTGTGGAAGTAAGAGGCAATCTCGTCTGTAGCTGATGACGTCAGCAGAGGATACAGGAACTGAAGGTCTGACTGCAGCAGCAGTCTAACGCGGAGCTGACAGGTTGCAGGGAACTAGAAACAGAGCGCTTGTTCTCAGGTAAGACTGCAATAAACCAGCAATAGTGTGTCTGGACGGCAGCCTTAAATAGGGGGAAGAGCCAACTTAAAGGGACAGTAGAGGTGCGCTGTAACACCTTACACAGACCCCCCCTCAAGGAAACCACAGCGAGGTTTCAAGGCCGAGGGCGATCTGGGTTCCTGCGGTGGAAAAGAGATAGGAGTCGAGGAGCAGTGATGTTAGTAGCAGGCTCCCATGAGTCCTCCTCATGACCGTAACCTTTCCAATGAACAAGGTAGAACAACCTGCCGGAACGGATACATGAATCAAGAATACTGTGTACTTCATATTGGACATCAGGAAGGGTACCATAGGTGGCATCACGAGCGGCAGCAGAAGGTGTATTGGAGGTACATGGTTTAACCAAGGAAACATGGAATGTGGGATGAACCTTAATATTTGAAGGAAGTTGTAAAGTGACAGTAAGTGGATTTTTTATGGAAATGATAGGGTAAGGTCCAATGAACAGTTGTCCCAATTTTCTGCTCGGGTAATGTAATTTAAGGTTTTTTGTGGATAACCACACCAATTGTCCAACCTTATAGTCTGGAGGCTTTCTATGGCGGAGGTTGTAGTACTTTCGTTGTGAGGATTGAGCCTCAAGTATGTTCTCTGACAGATGTGAATATGCTAGAGATATCGTTAACAAGGTCGTTAACCTGAGGAGATTGTGTGTCAACTCTAGGCAGAAGGTTGAAGCGGGGATGGATACCGTAATTGATATAGAAAGGGGTGTAACCAGTGGATGAGTTAACATGGTTATTGTAAGCGAATTCGGCAAGGGGTAAGTATGGAACCCATGAATCTTGATGTTGAGAGCAGAAGCAACGTAGGTACTGCTCAATCCACTGGTTGACACGCTCGGTCTGTCCATTAGTTTGTGGGTGGAATGAGGTGCTCAATTTCTGATCCATATGTAAAGCTTCGCAAAGATGTTTCCAGAATTTAGACGTAAATTGTGTCCCTATGTCGCTCAACACAGATGTTGGTAGTCCATGAAGGCGTACGATGTCTTTAATGAATAATTTGGATGTGACTTTAGAGGTGGGTACACCTGAAACTGGGATGAAATGTGCCATTTTGGAAAATAGGTCTGTAACCACGTATATGGTAGTGTAAGAGTGAGAAGGTGGAAGGTCAACTATAAAATCCATTGAAAGTGACTGCCAGGGATGATGAGGAACTGGAAGGGGTTGGAGTAGACCCATTGAGTGTTGACGGGAATGTTTTGAAGTGGCGCAAACATCACATTGAGAGACTTAATTCTACACAGATTTGGATAAGGAGGGCCACCAATAATTCCTACTGATTAAGTTTAAGGTTTTATCGGTACCCATATGTCCTGCCAGGGGGGAGTCATGCGTCAATTTAAATATGGAATGTCTTAGAGGTGGAGGAATATAGAGTTTGTCATTCATGTAAAAGAGACCATCGTTTTGTTGGACTAGAATGTCTATGGGTTTGGAATCATCCAAGGACTGTGCAGTCTTAATTTGTTTTCTCAAGTCTACAGTGGAATCTGTCAGTAAGCCCATAAAGTTATGTTTAGCTATGACTGTAGAAGGGGTCCTATCCAAAGAAACTCTGGTATCCTTGTGAGTGAGAGCATCAGCCTTTCCATTCTTAATGCCAGGTCTGTAGCAGATGGTGAATTGGAATCTAGAGAAGTACAAACTCCAACGGAGCTGTCTGGATGAAAGGGTCCTGTTGGATTGAAGATACTGAAGGTTCTTGTGATCAGTATATATGATGGTAGGATGAGAGGCTCCCTCCAACAGATGACGCCACTGATCAAAGGAGGATTTAATAGCCAGTAGTTCCTTCTCTCCGACTGGATAATTCATTTCAGCTGGTTGCATGATCCTTGAGAAATATGCCACAGGATGTATGGGGTCCTTGAAAGATTTTCTTTGCGAAAGAATGGCACCTATGGCGTAATCCGACGCATCTACTTCCAGAATAAATTGTTTGTTAAGATCTGGGAATTGTAGAATGGGGGCGGATGAAAATTTCGATTTCAGTAAATCAAAAACAGTTTGAGTAGCTTCTGTCCAATGGAAGGTGGAATTGAGTTTGGTTAAATCAGATAGTGGTTTTGTGATAGCAGCAAAGCCTGGGATAAATTTTCGATAAAAATTAGAGAAACCTAAAAATCGTTGAACATCTTTTTTTGAACGAGGGATAGGCCAATCCTTTATTGCTTGAACTTTATTGTTTTCCATTCCAATACCAAGGGGAGTGATATGGTAACCTAAAAATGTGATATCTTGGGAATCAAAAATACATTTTTCTAACTTGGCATACAACTGATGTTGTCGCAACCTCTGTAAAACATTAGCCACATGAATTTTATGATCATCGAGGTTTTGGGAGAAAATCAAAATATCGTCTAAGTATACGACAACGTATACATCCAAAATGTCCCTGAAGATGTCATTGATGAGACACTGAAATGTAGCAGGTGCATTGCATAACCCGAATGGCATTACTGTATACTCAAACAGGCCATATCTGGTCCTAAATGCAGTAAGCCATTCGTCACCTGCTCTTACTCTGATTAAATTGTATGCTCCCCTGAGATCCAATTTGGTGAATACAGAGGAGCCACGTAATCGTTCTATCAACTCTGGTATAAGGGGAAGCGGATATCTATTTTTGCGAGTGCGTTTATTGAGCTCTCTGTAATCCACAATAGGGCGTAGAGAACCATCCTTGTTGGTAACAAAAAAAATGCCCGCACCTGCGGGAGAGGTACTGGGTCTTATAAAACCTTTCCTTAGGTTCTCATCTATATAGCCTTTCAGGTGTTCTAACTCGGGCTTAGAGAGGGGATAAATATGCCCGAAAGGTATAGAGACACCAGGCAAAAGGTCGATAGGGCAGTCGTAGGCCCTGTGGGGAGGTAAAGTCTCTGCTTCTTTTTTATTAAATACATCAGAGAACTGACTATAATGGGCAGGCAGGTTATTGTGAGAAACCTGGGAAATAGAAGCGTTAAAATTACAAGAATCTGGATGCAGAGAAGGTGAGAAGTGTAAGCTAAGGTTCTCCCAGTTAATTACCGGTTTATGTGTGTGTAACCAGTTTATGCCTAAGATGAGATCAAACATAGGTGAGTGTATAACATCAAATGACAACTGGTCACTAAAACCAGAATCTGTGGTGATATGAATATTAGAAGTGTGATGTGTGACATCAAGTAAAGTACCATCAATGACTTTAACTGAGACTGGTTTTTTCTTGGTGACAAGTGGTATTTTATTTTTTCTCACAAAACCCCAGTGCATGAAATTCCCATAGGACCCTGTGTCGATGATGGCAGTGGCATTAATCTTGTGATGATCCCACTGCAAGAGAAGAGACAAAGTTATGTAGGGGTTCGGGGAACGAGGTACCAGAGGATCTAGATGGAGGATGTATTCCTTACCCATTTTTTGCTTAGAGAGGACTGGGCATTCCTTAACGACATGTGCAGGGGAGGCACAGTACATGCATAAATTTAGATTCTTCCTTCTAGTCTTCTCTTGAGGACTTAGGGGACCTCTAATAAATCCTATATCCATTGGTTGCCCAACCTCCTTATTGATGTAAGTAGGTGAAGAGAGATATTTTTTAGGGGTGCAAGCCTTTTCAGAACGTCTCTCCCTCAGACGTCTGTCAATGCTTATTGAAAGACTGTATAAATCTTCAAGGGTATCAGGTATGCCTGTACGAGAAAGCTCGTCCTTTATGTCCTCAGACAAACCTAACCTGAATTGGTTTTTTAGCGAGACTTGGTTCCACAGGGAATCCGTGGCTGCAATCTTAAATTGCGTGATATATGTCTCAGCAAACAATCCAAAGTCCAGCACCCTTAAATGCTCAATGCACGCTGCAGGGTTCCTGCAAACCCCAAAATAGATACAAACAGAGAATGCAGCAGCATAGGTATTTTACCAATTTTATTTTGGCACAGACAAAGTCCACAACGTTTCGGGTGTTACCCCTTAATCATGTGAATCATGTGATTCACATGATTAAGGGGTAACACCCGAAACGTTGTGGACTTTGTCTGTGCCAAAATAAAATTGGTGATATATGTCTCTACAGGATTCTTCAGTTGTCTTAAGGACCTGAGAGTATTCTCAGCAGAAATCTGCTTGTAAGGGTCGTCGTAAAGCACTGACATCTCAGAAAAAAAAACATCCAGGGAACCCAGGATATAGGACTGCTGTTCATAAAAGGAGTCAGCCCAAGCCCTGGGTTCTCCTCTGAGATAGGATATTACTGTCAGCACCCTAATTCTATCCGTGGGATAGGTCTTTGGCTTTAGCTCAAACAATAAGTTACAAGAATTCCTAAACTCCCTGAATTGGGAGCGATCTCCAGAAAATTTTTCAGGTGCAGAGACTAAAGGCTCAGGATGAGTATCGGTAGGAGGATTTTTTGAGGAGAGTACCTCCCTGAGACAGGCTTTTAAAGCTTGATTTTCTACCTGGAGCTCATGGAAGGAATTAGTTAGAATGTCCATCCTGTCAGACAAACTCTGAATCTGACCAGCTACCTGAGTAGGATCCATAATGAGCAAAACTAAATGTGCAAACAAATTATACTTAGGAATCAATGAAGCAATCAGGATATACTACACACACCTGTGTGTTAATTCACCTTTTTTAGGCTGGTTTATTATGTAATAATATGTAATAAATCGTTTCTAATATAATGTTGAGTTCTGGATTGCTGAGTTATAATAAGCAGTTTCACAGTTCAATTGAAAAAAAAGCAAGTAATCACAGTTGAAAGTTACTTGCGGTTTTGACATATAAAAGGTTGTTTTGTGTCACAGACTTAACCACTAAAAGATGCTGTGTGGGTTAAGTTCGTGACTTACTATATGCCAAAGCTGTAAGCCCAGTGTGATAACATAGAAATATATCACACTAATGACAAGCAGGCAATATATACAGAGGATGCAGCAAAATAGAAAAATAGTACTCACAAGAGGTAGTAGCTGCACAGCGAGTACTCACAGACCGGAAGGTGATTCAAGTTGGTGAATGTGAAAGTCCGGTCCGGTCTGGCAGAGCAAGCAGGGTAGTGATTCAGTGGAACTCCAAATAGGCTGAACAGCAGGACAAGCTGAGAAGTGAGCACGCTGACAGCGTGTGGAAGTGAGAGGCAATCTCGTCTGTAGCTGATGACGTCAGCAGAGGATACAGGAACTGAAGGTCTGACTGCAGCAGCAGTCTAACGCGGAGCTGACAGGTTGCAGGGAACTAGAAACAGAGCGCTTGTTCTCAGGTAAGACTGCAATAAACCAGCAATAGTGTGTCTGGACGGCAGCCTTAAATAGGGGGAAGAGCCAACTTAAAGGGACAGTAGAGGTGCGCTGTAACACCTTACAGTAGTGTTCTTTGGGTTTTTTAACATATCAAGTACCCTCTATAGGCCAAGGATAGAGGTAGGAAGGAGGAGGAGATTGGGGAATGAAAAACATAAAAATTAAACTAGGAATAGATTGTAAAAGATAAGCTCTACCACCAGCACCCTTTATATTTAGCTTTGTGGTTAACCTTTTGCATCCCCATATTAATGGACTACAGTCACCCCTGATTGGTCAGGATAGGAAGGACACAAATGCTGCATGCTGGCATTTGAGAGTTGGGAACAACTTGTCTTGAGGGAAAATGAGAAAGACCTGTCCTACAAAAGGGCTCCTAGCAGCACCCACACTATGGCACTAAGAGAATACTCTAAGAATGAAGTAATGGTTATGGCACCTTCTCTAATCAATGGAAGGTGGGTATTGCAAAGAGTGAGGCATTTGTATTTATGATATGAATTGTTCCTCATAAGACAATGCACCAAAACCTGAAGTATGTTGAACCACTTAGTCTTGAGGGGGACTTGTTCTTTTATGTGCAAAGAGATTGTTTGATCATGCCTTGAGACCACTTTGCACATCTGGGGGAGGAAAAGATTTCACACCCAGTTGTATACTACTGACTCCATCAAAGAGTCATCATGACCCTTACTATGAAGAGCAATCCCACAAATTTTTGTGCTTTTTTTTTTAAAAAAAAAACCCATTATATTGTAATGTGTTTGTTTCTCCTTCACTCTGCATAGCAATATAAACAATTCTAAAAATAAAATTTACCTTTCTAAAGTGATTCTGGGTACATCATATAATTGCACATAATAACAGCACACACACGTAGGTGAGTCCCATCTCCTTCCTATCACCCACTACATCCAACACAGAGGCACATGCTGTGGTCCCCACTGTCAGCTTAGATGGCGAAGACTGCATCTGGGGGCAGAAAGCATCTGCCTTCATATAGTAAGGGAGCGCTGATCGTGCTCCTTTACTATGTGAAGCAGGACTGGAACTAAAAATAGGCCCAGGCATTTAAAAGAGGAGCAGCCCACATCAGTTTGACATCTGCCAGTTACTTAGCCATAATACACCAGATCTCTCAACCTGCAGCACCTCTGCTTAACAGCCAGGCAGAAAATGTACTTTCTGCTTCAAAATAGGCAGATTGCAACTGCTTTCCTGTTTTTACCCATATTAAAGAGAGGGTGGTATATAGCATTACGGCCCACTAAAGAGCTTGGCCCATTGGGAATTTTCCTGTGTGCCATATGGCTAGTTCGGGCTTGATATGAAGGCAGATTGTCAATCATTATAGAGTAACAATGTCTGTACATTGCAGGAAAATAAGCGATCTTGAAGGGGAAGGGTTGAGGAGGGTTTTCCACACTACAGAAATAATATATATATATATAAATAATATATTTTATTAAATCCCTAAACTACATACTGGCAGACTTTTATGCCAGTACCTTAGATGGTGGTGATCAGTGTGATGAAGGAAAGGAAGAGAGCTGTTTGGGGGTGATCAAGGAGTGGGGGTGTTAGGTGGGAAAGTAATATCTACACTGCAGCTTAAATTAACCTTACAAGCTACCTAATTAACCCGTTCACTGCCAGAAAAGTGTTGTACACAGCTGCAATTAGCAGCCTACTCATTGGCAAAAAAACAATGGCAAAGCCATTATTGTCTACTGTTTCTGAGCAAAGGGGGCCACAGAGAAGCTTTTACAACCATCTTATGAACCCCAAAATATTTTTTTATAGGGAAACAGGTTATCGCATACATGATGTTCTAAGTTTGGCTTTTTGTGCGCATCGGGTTAGCGCAAGAGCGGTAACTTTTTACTTTCAACTGGTAATACCACTTGCGCAAAAAGTTTACTTCTCCACTCGTAATGTGTTTAAAATATATTTTAAAAGATGCTTGTAAAAATAGTTTTTATGTATACATTTTATATAGATAGATTTTTTTTTGAGAGGTGGAATTTCATATTTCATAATGCAAGCTAAGTAAAAGCAAGACACTAGTAGGATAAAACTTATACTTTTGGTATGTGACAGCGCTGATCTTATCTTACCAGGGATAGAGCAAAAAAACTCTTAAGCAGAAATCTTGGAAAAGAGAACCAGGGAGAGTGCAGGACCGTTAGCAAATTTAGCAAACTAAAAAGAAAATACATAATTTGTATGAGTAATCAAAGTGTTTATTTCATTCCCACTTCCAACAAAGAGCAGCAAACACTGAGTGTAGAGACTCAGGAACAGTTAAAAAACCCCATAACATTTAAAAAGCTACATATTATGCCCTTTTTAAGATCAAAGCTGCCACATACCAAATGGATTGGATTGTTACAGTTTTAAGGAGATTGACGCTAAAAGCGGCTTCCATTCAGGGAAGTAATCTATGTTATTATTATCAGTTATTTGTAGAGCACCAACAGATTCCGCAGCGCTAAAGACAAGGGTCTAATATGCAAGGTAACAGTTATGGGAGATAAAGGGATAGAGGACCCTGCCAAGAGTTGTACTGTTGTAAATCAACTCTCATAAAGGTTGTCTACAAAACAGCAGGACTTGTAGGCTTACATGCTAAGGGGATATTTAAAGGAAGAGAGGAACTAAGAAAACATTAGTGTATATTGTATGCATCCCTGAAGCCTGAAAGCTAGAGGAGAGTCCCACAAGATAGTGAGTCAATATGGAGAAGTCCTGTAGACGGCAATGTGAAGAGGTAACAAGAGAGGAGGAGATCAGAGTGAAGGGAACGGGAGGGATAGTATCTGGAGACAACGTCGGAGATATAGGGGGAGCAGTGTTATTGAAAGCTTTGAATATCAGAGTCAGGAGTTTTATTCTAGAGGTTAAAGGAAGTCAGTGATGGGATTGGCAGAGCGATGTGTAAAGATCTGCATGGCATTTATTATGGATTGTAAGGGAGATAGACAGCAGCTAAAAAGGCCAGAGAGGATGGAGTTGTAATAGTAAAGGCGGGAGATTTTGAGAGAGTGTATTAAAGTCAGTTATGTCTTGGGTGAGGAAGTGGAGAATTTGGAGATGTTATTAAGGTGGAACTGGATGTGGAGTGTGAAAGAGAGATCTGAGTCAAGTGTGACCCCAAGATATCGGGCATGTGGGGTTCGAGTAATGAAATCATTACCAACAGTTATAGAAAGTTGGGGGTTGAGATTTTGGAAGAGGGGGGGGGGGAATAAGGAGTAAGTTTTGTACAGATTTAGCTTAAGATAGTGAGAGGACATTCAGGATGAAATATTAGAAAGACAAAAAGAAAAAAAACTTTTGTGAAAAGAAGCCATTAGGATAGGAAAGAACAAAATAGTGCTACTTTACCTGAACATCGGACTCCCTGAGCGATTAGACCCCACATAAAATTGGCACAGTATTCACACCAGTGTGGGCCTCGGAATGTGTGGACCTGGTAAGGAAACAAAAAGCCATGGTCACAAGAAGGCAGACAGTCAGATGACAGGTTGTGCAAGTAAGGAACGTCACATAAAGCATTCACAGTGAAACAGTTCAACTGTCACCAGCAGACCATGAGCCATTATTTACTGGAGTAGTCTGCAAAGATATGAAAGGCATAAACATTCCTGGCCTTCCTGAACTGGGTACAATAACTCATTTTTTTATTTCTGAACAACTTATAAAATTGTTTTCTGTATAAAGCAATTTGTGCCACTGCATATATCTTTTATATGACTCTCCTTCAAACTGGCCTTTATTTTGCACTGCTTGATAACATACATGTACCCAAAGACAGCGGCTCACTCTGCCATTAGCAAATTGCTCAAGGCAAGGCACTTCCTGAGGACAAAGCAGCTTAAAAAATCTCAACCCTGCAGCTATCACACATTACTTACACACAATACTTTAGAATTGTAGAAACAAAATACACAGCCTTTAATTGACAGGTATATGTCAGGTGCAGGCAAGATATAGGAGCTACAAATGAATTGTGGGAGTGGGGTGTTACAAAAAATGCCACTGAAAAGTGAATTTACATTGCAGTTTACGTGTTAATATGTGAATATACACATATTATCAACACATAAATATATATGTATATAATCTTATACATATATTTTTAAAAATGCTGCCCATCGCTGTGCGAGGTTCTTATGCCGTCTCGTGAGTGCAATGCTTCCTAGCAATGCGAACGCGAGCTCGCATTTGCATTACAATTTACTTGTAATAAGCTCGCAAGCGATATTTAGAGCTCCACTTGTAAACTGGCCCCATGTTTCTTGCATGGATCACCTGATTTACATCTGACCTTCAATACAGTAGCCACATTTAGACTTGACTTAATCTTCTTTATCTCTAGTGTTAACATGTTTTATGACAAATTAAATAATATATGGGAAATTGAAATCACGCGATTGTGCAAAAGATTGCGAGATTTCAATTATGGGATCGGGTCTGGGGTGCGTCCCTAAGATGCTAGGAACGCCCTCCAGAACGCAATCAAATCCTGCAAGCCTAGTAGGCTTTAGGACAGCCGTTTGCAATGACGTTGTATTCCGTCATAACGGCTTTAAAGCCCAGTGCCGTTGTGACCGAATACAACGGCATAACGGCATTAAAAGGTTAAAGTGTTTATTGCAGTTATGTTTATTTAAGTTTATCATTAAAAAAATACACTGCTCTACTTCCTTGGCAGAGACAGCTCCTCCTTTTAGAGTAGCCGCGCAAATGGCTATTGTTTTTTAGGGGTGTTGTGAACAACTTTAAATAGAAAACCCCTGTCTGATACAATCCCCTCATCACAATAAATCATTTCCATAAATCCAGACAGAGCATGCAATTTTAAGAGACTTTCAATTTATTTCTATTATCAGATACACTTTATTCTCCTGGTATCCTTTGTTGATAGGCAGGCTCAAACGCAGCAATGCACTACTGTGTGTTTAACCCTTTGCAAAGGTGGCACAAATATATCCCCATGTAATATCGGATGCTCTTGCAAGACCTGTCAGTCACTCCAAGCAAACAAGCCTGGTGGTGGAGAGGTTAAAAAGCAGTGGTCCTTGCATGAGTAATCGTTCACCACAAGGGCACTAACGTAGCTTAGTATATGGAGTCCACAGCTGCATGCA
Source organism: Bombina bombina (assembly GCF_027579735.1). NCBI lineage: Eukaryota > Metazoa > Chordata > Amphibia > Anura > Bombinatoridae > Bombina > Bombina bombina. The sequence continues at coordinate 371,680,927 of NC_069503.1, read as the reverse complement.
AGCTATAAAGCAATAATACAACACATTTACATTTGTATTTCCCTTTAAGCATAAAACCCTACCTTTGCAGTGTTAGAAAGTGCTGAAGGCAAAGCTGCATTTGATGTTAAAGAGACATTCCAGCCAAAATTGTAATCCGCATGGATGCATTTCAGTTTTGAATAGAAGCCGTTTTGTAATATAGATGTATTAGCAAAAATGCTTCTAATAAAAGCTACAGCGGTTTCAAATGTGTATTTAAGTATGCACCGTGCACCCGCATTTTAAACACAGCACTTGCTCGCAGAGCCTAAGGTGCTTGTACCATCTGGTAATTAATTTATTAATTGCTGACATGATTCAAGCCCCACTGTTGCTCGGAGCTGCTGCAGTATTTAAAATGCTGGTGCACTGAGAATATCTAGCTATGCTTCACATGCACGTGCAGAGAAAAATGTTAACACTAAAACAGTGATAACTTTTACTAGAAACATTTTGCCAATACATTTAAACTGCAAATATGTTTCTATTCAAATATGCAATTCATCTATGTGCATATAAATTTTGACCAGAATGTCCCTTTAAGTGCGCACAAAAAGCACACTCCCATGACTGCGGCAGTACCAGCTATAGAGTAGCTGCAGGCATGATGCCAGCTAATCCTGCACAGCTACACAGTAACTCACAAGATTGTGCTAATTGTGGGATAATTGTTGGGTTATTAAGGTGTAAATGTTTTTTCTCTTTATCACATGCACTGTCAAATGTAGAAAGTTCTGTAATAGTTTTAAGGGAATGTTTTGTCCCTTTAAGTGTACATATAGTACTAAAACATCAGAATGATTACACTGAAGGACTTTATTTTACTATACCAGAAAAAACAGGTGAGTAGCAACCCTGTAAGGGGAATTGTATCGTAAAATGTTATACCCTTTAAAGTGTTAACAATGATCCATTTTAGCAGCTGGAGTATATTACATTTATTTCAAACACCTCCTATACCTTTATTTTGTCATTTGAAATAAATGATTTTGTCTGTTGAAACTGTTGCCTATACTAACACATATGAATACTATTGTATTTTCTGTAGAAAAGATATGTAAACAGGAGAGAACAGCATAGATTAATTTATTAGTTTGTGATGACAAGAATGAGAGATTTTTGTATTTGAAATATCTGATTGAACCCCTGCCTGTTTTATTTAGCATTTCAGTAACCACTTATAAGGCTAGTGTACGGAAATATAACATTTGCAAGTTTGTGCTTCCTGCAGAACAAGCCCATTTAAAGGGACAGTCTAAGTCAAAATAAACTTTCATGATTCAGATAGAGCATGTAATTTTAAACAATTTTTCAATTTACTTTTATCACCAATTTTTCTTTGTTCTCTTGGTATTCTTAGTTGAAAGCTTAACCTAGGAGGTTCATATGCTAATTTCTTAGACCTTGAAGGCCACCTCTTTTCAGAATGCATTTTAACAGTTTTTCACCACTAGAGGGTGTTAGTTCACGTATTTCATATAGATAACACTGTGCTTGTGCACGTGAAGTTATCTGGGAGCAGGCACTGATTGGCTAAACTGCAAGTCTGTCAAAAGAACTGAAATAAAGGGGCAGTTTGCAGAGGCTTAGATACAAGGTAATCACTGAGGTAAAAAGTATATTAATATAACTGTGTAGGTTATGCAAAACTGGGGAATGGGTAATAAAGGGATTATCTATCTTTTTAAACAATAAAAATTCTGGTGTAGACTGTCCCTTTTACCTTGAGAACAACAGTTGATGGCTTTAATGGGCAAAAACAGTTATTTCAAAAACAAAAATAAACACAAGGACGCATTTCCCTACCTTTAATACTAGGAGCAGTAAGCATTTGGAGAACACAAATTTCTTATTCTATTCATAACATTTAAACCCTAAGTTAAAAGGCATAAAGTAAAACTGTAGTGACTAACTTTGCATTTGTGCTGTATCAGAATCCCTATACACAGTTTTATGATCTTGTTAAACATGCATTTATGTGGCTAACTTCAAACATGATTGGTCTATAAACACCAGAGAAAATGTTGATTATGGGTTACAGTCCTGGAACAAAAAAGCATGGTTTTATATAGAGTCTTTATAAAGAGGCGAAGTGCAGAGGATTAGTAGCTGTCTCGTGATTTGCAGAAAAAGTGCAGATGTAAGATGAACATTTTGGTCTCCAGACCAGCCAAAACATATGATGGTCTGTATGGCTTGCAGTGAATTGGATATAAACACACTCCGCATGAGATTTGTTATTGAAATCAGCATTTCCCAGCATCTCAAGTATCCATTGTGGGCCTAGATTATAGAGTTCTTTGCTAGAATCACAAATAACTCACCAATCAGAAAAACAAACTTCAACTGCTATGATCTCATATGAAGCAGTAAAGTATATCTTCAAATGTTATTGAACCATAGAATAATTTTTTGCCGAATAGTTGCTTTACCGTACTCTCACACACAGACACTCTCTTTATTTATATAAAAAATATATATTTGGCTAATTGTTTTCAATAATAGACATCATATATATCATGTATTTCTGTATACATATTTATAAATATAATATATTTATTTATATATATGCATCATTTAGTTTGTGAAAGTCACAAAATAATTAAAAAAAAATATACAGCTAGATTTAGAGTTTGGCGGTAGCCGTGAAAACCAGCGTTAGAGGCTCCTAACGCTGGTTTTGGGCTACCGCTGGTATTTAGAGTCAGTCAGGAAAGGGTCTAACGCTCACTTTCCAGCCGCGACTTTTCCATACCGCAGATCCCCTTACGTCAATTGCGTATCCTATCTTTTCAATGGGATCTTTCTAACGCCGGTATTTAGAGTCGTGGCTGAAGTGAGCGTCAATCTAACGACAAAACTCCAGCCGCAGAAAAAAGTCAGTAGTTAAGAGCTTTCTGGGCTAACGCCGGTTTATAAAGCTCTTAACTACTGTGCTCTAAAGTACACTAACACCCATAAACTACCTATGTACCCCTAAACCGAGGCCCCCCCCACATCGCCGCCACTCTATTAAAAATTTTTAACCCCTAATCTGCCGCTCCGTACACCGCCGCCACCTACGTTATCCCTATGTACCCCTAATCTGCTGCCCCTAACACCGCCGACACCTACATAATATTTATTAACCCCTAATCTGCCGCCCCCAACGTCGCCGCCACCTACCTACACTTATTAACCCCTAATCTGCCGACCGGACCACACCGCTACTACAGGGAGTGCAGAATTATTAGGCAAGTTGTATTTTTGAGGATTAATTTTATTATTGAACAACAACCATGTTCTCAATGAACCCAAAAAACTCATTAATATCAAAGCTGAATAGTTTTGGAAGTAGTTTTTAGTTTGTTTTTAGTTTTAGCTATTTTAGGGGGATATCTGTGTGTGCAGGTGACTATTACTGTGCATAATTATTAGGCAACTTAACAAATAACAAATATATACCCATTTCAATTATTTATTTTTACCAGTGAAACCAATATAACATCTCAACATTCACAAATATACATTTCTGACATTCAAAAACAAAACAAAAACAAATCAGTGACCAATATAGCCACCTTTCTTTGCAAGGACACTCAAAAGCCTGCCATCCATGGATTCTGTCAGTGTTTTGATCTGTTCACCATCAACATTGCGTGCAGCAGCAACCACAGCCTCCCAGACACTGTTCAGAGAGTTGTACTGTTTTCCCTCCTTGTAAATCTCACATTTAATGATGGACCACAGGTTCTCAATGGGGTTCAGATCATGTGAAAAAGGAGGCCATGTCATTAGATTTTCTTCTTTTATACCCTTTCTTGCCAGCCACGCTGTGGAGTACTTGGACGCTTGTGATGGAGCATTGTCCTGCATGAAAATCATGTTTTTCTTGAAGGATGCAGACTTCTTCCTGTACCACTGCTTGAAGAAGGTGTCTTCCAGAAACTGGCATTAGGACTGGGAGTTGAGCTTGACTCCATCCTCAACCCGAAAAGGCCCCACAAGCTCATCTTTGATGATACCAGCCCAAACCAGTACTCCACCTCCACCTTGCTGGCGTCTGAGTCGGACTGGAGCTCTCTGCCCTTTACCAATCCAGCCACGGGCCCATCCATCTGGCCCATCAAGACTCACTCTCATTTCATCAGTCCATAAAACCTTAGAAAAATCAGACTTGAGATATTTCTTGGCCCAGTCTTGACGTTTCAGCTTGTGTGTCTTGTTCAGTGGTGGTCGTCTTTCAGCCTTTCTTACCTTGGCCATGTCTCTGAGTATTGCACACCTTGTGCTTTTGGGCACTCCAGTGATGTTGCAGCTCTGAAATATGGTCAAACTGGTGGCAAGTGGCATCTTGGCAGCTGCACGCTTGACTTTTCTCAGTTCATGGGCAGTTATTTTGCGCCTTGGTTTTTCCACACGCTTCTTGCGACCCTGTTGACTATTTTGAATGAAACGCTTGATTGTTCGATGATCACGCTTCAGAAGCTTTGCAATTTTAAGAGTGCTGCATCCCTCTGCAAGATATCTCACTATTTTTGACTTTTCTGAGCCTGTCAAGTCCTTCTTTTGACCCATTTTGCCAAAGGAAAGGAAGTTGCCTAATAATTATGCACACCTGATATAGGGTGTTGATGTCATTAGACCACACCCCTTCTCATTACAGAGATGCATATCACCTAATATGCTTAATTGGTAGTAGGCTTTCGAGCCTATACAGCTTGGAGTAAGACAACATGCATAAAGAGGATGATGTGGTCAAAATACTCATTTGCCTAATAATTCTGCACTCCCTGTATAATAAATGTATTAACCCCTAATCCGCCTCACTTCCGCCTCAATAACCCTATAATAAATAGTATTAACCCCTAATCTGCCCTCCCTAACATCGCCGACACCTAACTTCAAGCATTAACCCCTAATCTGCCGACCGGAGCTCACCGCTACTCTAATAAATTTTTTAACCCCTAAAGCTTATTCTAACCCTAACCCTAACACCCCCTAAGTTAAATATAATTTTTATCTAACAAAATAAATTAACTCTTATTAAATAAATTATTCCTATTTAAAGCTAAATACTTACCTGTAAAATAAACCCTAATATAGCTACAATATAAATTATAATTATATTGTAGCTATTTTAGGATTAATATTTATTTTACAGGCAACTTTGTATTTATTTTAACCAGGTACAATAGCTATTAAATAGTTAATAACTATTTAATAGTTACCTAGTTAAAATAATTACAAAATTACCTGTAAAATAAATCCTAACCTAAGTTACAATTAAACCTAACACTACACTATCAATAAATTAATTAAATAAAATACCTTAGGGGGGTGTTAGTGTTAGGGTTATTCTTAGCTTTAGGGGTTAATACATTTATTAGAGTAGCAGTGAGATCCGGTCGGCAGATTAGGGGTTAATTATTGTAGGTAGGTGGAGGCGACGTTGGGGGCGGCAGATTAGGGGTTAATAAATATAATATAGGGGTCGGCGGTGTTAGGGGCAGCAGATTAGGGGTACATAGGGATAATGTAGGTTGCGGCGGTGTACAGAGCGGCAGATTAGGGCTTAATAATAATATGCAGGGGTCAGCGATAGCGGGGGCGGCAGATTAGGGGTTAATAAGTGTAAGGTTAGGGGTGTTTAGACTCGGGTACATGTTAGGGTGTTAGGAAACAATGGGGCTGCGTTAGGAGCTTAACGCTGCTTTTTTGCAGGTGTTAGGTTTTTTTCAGCTCAAACAGCCCCATTGTTTTCTATGGGGGAATCGTGCACGAGCACGTTTTTGAAGCTGGCCGCGTCCGTAAGCAACGCTGGTATTTAGAGTTGCAGTGGCGGTAAATATGCTCTACGATCCCTTTTTTGGAGCCTAACGCAGCCCTTCTGTGAACTCTAAATACCAGTGGTATTTAAAAGGTGCGGGGGGAAAAAAGCATGCGTAGCTAACGCACCCCTTTGGCCGCAGAACTCTAAATCTAGCCGATAGTTTTTTCATCATTCAGAATTATTTTGAAAGCATTTACATCATTATACCAGATACCTACATACCTTTTATCTTATATAAAATAAAATAACATATCAGCAGATCCCTAAACTTCTATTTTAACCAAAGGATGTTAAAACTATAAAAGAAAATTAGAAAATTGTGCTAGCTGGTTGGCCTTATGAAGTAGCTGGGTGGGGGCAGTGTAATATTTTCTAATATTATATAATTCTCTGCTATCAAAAGCACAAATTAATTGCATAATTTAACATAAATGTATTAAATGATAATTTGTGCCATAAAAATTTAACATTTTTAATATTAGCCGGGTGGTTAGTAAAATCAAAAAAAATTGTTGTTAATTAACTAGTTCTTTGCAGTGCAGTTTCAGTTGTGCTAGGGAGAAGTGCAGAGCTTCAGTTTTTAACTTCTATTATAAGTGAGCACAAACCAGGAACTCATGATTAAAAATAGTTTACAACATAAACATAAGAAAGTTTATGTTGCAAACAATTTATTTCTTCTTAAGACGTGCTAAACCAGCGCTTCTTAAACTGTGGGTCACACGCGCCAAGCGCTGGCCGGCTGTCTGCTTCCTCCCAGCACTCTCTCTTCCCTCCTCTGTGGCAGCGCTGTAGGAAGTGATCATATGTCCCTTCCTCCTAGCGCACTGTGCTGCTTAGGAGAAAAGAGGGAGCCCTGCAGAGAACTTCCTTGCCGAGCAAGGGGGGGGGGGGAGAAGGAGCTGAAAGGATGGGATGAGGTAGTCTGATGAGGTAGTCTGAGCACTGAAAGATGGATGGGGGTATAAGCATGGGAGGGAGGGTATGAGAATGGAAGGGGGTATGAATATGAAGGGGGAGTATAGAGGAGGCAGTGAGCATGGAATGGGGGAGCATTAGTATGGAAGGGAGGGTATGAGTATGGAAGGCAGGGTATGAATATGAAGGGGGAGTATGGAAGGAGCATTGAGCATGGAAGCGGAAAGTATGAGCATGAAAAGGGGGAGTATGAAGGGGCAGTATGAGTATGGAAGGGGGGGTATGAATATGAAGGGGCAGTATGGAAGGAGCAGGGGAGTGAGCATGGAAGGGGCAGTGAGCATGGAAGGGGGGAGTATGAGCATGAAAAGGGGGAGTAAGAAGGGGAAGTATGAGTATGGAAGGGGGTATGAATATGAAGGAGCAGTACGGAAGGAGCAGGGGAGTGAGCATGGAAGGGGCAGTGAGCATGGAAAGGGGGAGTATCAGCATGAAAAGGGGGAGTAAGAAGGGGAAGTATGAGTATGGAAGGGGGTATGAATATGAAGGAGCAGTACGGAAGGAGCAGGGGAGTGAGCATGGAAGGGGCAGTGAGCATGGAAGGGGGAAGTATGAGCATGAAAAGGGGGAGTATGAAGGGGAAGTATAAGTATGGAAGGGGGTATCAATATGAAGGGGCAGTATGGAAGGAGCAGGGGAGTGAGCATGGAAGGGGCAGTGAGCATGGAAGGGGGAGTATGAGCATGGAAAGGGAGAGTATGAGTATGAAGGGAGAGTATGAGTATGGAAGGGGGTATGAATATGAAAGGGGAGTATGGAAGGGACAATGAGCATGGAAGGGGGAGTATGAGCCTTGAAAGGGGGAGTATGAATGGGTGGTATGGAAGGGGCAGGGGAGTGAGCATGGAAGGGGGGAGTATGGAAGGGGCAAGGGAGTAAGCATGGAAGTGGGGAGTATGAGCATGAAGGGGCAGGGGAGTGACCATGGAAGGGGGAAGTATGAGTATGATTTATTTTCAGTAAATGTTTGATTTGTATAACTATTTTAATTTTATATACCCGGGGTCACCTAAAAATTTGTGAGGGGTCGTGAGTGGAAAAAGTTTAAGAAGCCCTGTGCTAAACTTCAGAAAAATACAATATTAGGCAAGTGTAAAAAAATTTAATTTATACTTTAAGGGACATGAAACCCATTTTTTTTCTTCTTTCATGATTCAGATAGAACATACAATTTCAAAATCACTTTATCCTTTATTGAAGAAGCAGCAATACACTACTGGGATCTAGCTGATCATCTCAGGAAAGCCAATGAAAAAAAGGCAAATATGTGCAGCCACCAATTAGCAACTACTGTAGCTCTCAGTAATGTGCTGCGAATCCTAAGCCTACCTAGATATGCTTTTTAAAAAAAAGGACACTAACAGAATGAAGCAAGTTAGATAATGGAAGTAAATTGGAAAGATATTTGTTGTTTGTTTATTCTATCTGAATCATGAGAGAAAAATGTTGGGTTTTATGTCCCTTTAAGATTTCTATTTGCAGTAAGCATTTGATGAGTGGCACAATGACAAACGAAAGGCTTGGGTACAAGAATGGATGCCATTCATGCTAATCTTTAAAATAACATCACATGACCTGAAAAAAAAAATCTGATATTGACTCAGTATTATGATGATGCAACTCTTCCAAGAAAGAAAAATAAAGCTGCACATTTTTGTTTCTTTCTATGAGTTCTATTTTATATTTAATGTACAAATGTCATTGAATGTAGTATGTTAAAACAAAAAATATATTCAAACATTCTGCAGCATATTGAAAAAGATACTGAGCTTTCTTTTGCCAAGATAAGTCAGCCAAGATAAATTGCGTGGAAACCAATAACAAAGCAATGTATAAAAAAAAATATGGCAGAAAAACTGGGCAAAGAAAACACTCCAGGTGTTATAAAAATGTTATCGCTTTGAAATTAATAAGAATCTTTGCTTTGAAGTCATACTTCATGATGTTGGCAGGCAGAATAATTTATATTTAAAATGATAAATATGTGCCACAAAGAGTCAATATCCGAATCAATACATTTTTAGTATTTGTGCATAGAACAATAACTTTAACCCCTTAATGACAACTGACGTACCAGGTACGTCATGCAAAAACTAGCAGTTAATGACAATGGACGTACCTGGTACGTCAGTTGTCTAACAGAGTGCTGGAAGCCATCACAAATGCTTCCAGCAGCTCTGAGGGTATTGCAGTGATGCCTCGATATGGAGGCATCCTGCAATACCACTTTACAAGCCTCCGATGCAGAGAGAGCCACTCTGTGGCCCTCTCTGCACCGGTAGCGATAGTGCCAGACTGCCAGTGTCCACTATTCGGGTGTGAAGGTGCGTGCACGCGTGCACGATGCGCGTGCACGAGGGGATGAGTGTGCACGCGAACGTGCATGTGCGTGTGCACGGTGCGCGTGTGCACGGTGCGCGTGCACGTGCGCACATTATCCACACTGACACCAATGAATGAGGGCAAAAAAGGGAGAAAAAGGGAAAAAAAATTGAAATATAAAAGGATCTGGGAGGGGGAGGGGGTGGGGGTATTGGCGGGGGGCTGCTACACTACAGAAATAGTTTTAGTTAAAAATAAAATAAAAATACTTTTTGGGGGGTTTTTGGGGCCAAACTAGGTATTGGCAGACAGCTGCCAGTACCCAAGATGGTGGTAATTAGGTAGGGGAGAGGGTTAGAGAGCTGGAGGGGGGATCAGGGAGGTTGGGGCTAAGGCAGAGGTCCATCACAGCTAAAATATTTTATTATTTTTATTTAAAAAAAAAAAAAAACTCCTTTATTTAGTACTGGCAGACTTTCTGCCAGTACTTAAGATGGCGGGAACAATTGTGGGGTGGGGGAGGGAAGAGAGCTGTTTGGGAGGGATCAGGGGGTGGGATGTGTCAGGTGGGAGGCTGATCTCTAAAATTAACCCTGCAAACTCCCTACAAGCTACCTAATTTAACCCCTTCACTGCTGGGCATAATTAACTTGTGGTGCGCAGCAGCATTTAGCGGCCTTCTAATTACCAAAAAGGAACGCCAAAGCCATATAAGTCTGCTATTTCTGAACAAAGGGGATCCCAGAGAAGCTTTTACAACAATTTCTGCCATAATAGCACAAGCTGTTTGTAAATAATTTCAGTGAGAAACCTAAAATTGTGACAAATATTGTGAAAAGTGAACTTAAAAAAGTGAATGTAAAGTTTTTTTTTTTATTTGCTCGCATTTGGCGGTGAAATGGTGGCATAAAATATACCAAAATGGGCCTAGATCAATACTTGGGGTTGTCTACTACACTACACTAAAGCTAAAATTAACCCTACAAGCTCCCTACAAGCTCCCTAATTAACCCCTACACTCCTGGGCATAAAACAAGTGTGGTGCGCAGCGGCATTTAGCGGCCTTCTAATTACCAAAAAGCAACCCCAAAGCCATATAAGTCTGCTATTTCTGAAAAAAGGGGATCCCAGAGAAGCATTTACAACCATTTGTGGCATAATTGCAGAAGCTGTTTGTAAATAATTTCAGTGGGAAACCTAAAGTTTGTGACAAATATTGTGAAAAAGTGAACTTTTTTTTTTTTTTGATCGCATTTGGCGGTGAAATGGTGGCATGAAATATACCAAAATGGGCCTAGATCAATACTTTGGGTTGTCTTCTAAAAAAAAATATATACATGTCAATGGATATTCAGGTATTCCTGACAGATATCAGGGTTCCAAAGTAACTAGCGCTAATTTTGAAAAAAAGTGGTTTGGAAATAGCGAAGTGCTACTTGTATTTATTGCCCCATAAATTGCAAAAAAAGCAAAGAACGTGTAAACATTGGGTATTTCTAAACTCAGGACAAAATTTAGAAACTATTTAGCATGGGTGTTTTTTGGTGATTGTAGATGTGTAACATATTTTGGGGGTCAAAGTTAGAAAAAGTGTGTTTTTTTCCATTTTTTCTCCTCATATTTTATTATTTTTTTTTAGTAAATTATAAGACATGATGAAAATAATGGTATCTTTAGAAAGTCCATTTAATGGCGAGAAAAACGGTATATAATATGTGTGGGTACAGTAAATGAGTAAGAGGAAAATTACAGCTAAACACAAACACTGCAGAAATGTAAAAATAGCCATTGTCATTAAGGGTAAGAAAATTGAAAAATGGTCCGGTCATTAAGGGGTTAAAGATGGATCTAAACTGAAAAGAAAAATCAAATGGCTCTAGGCCAGAGCTTTCCAAACTTTTCATGTTGGTGACACACTTTTTAGACCTACATCATTTCGTGACACAGTATTTCAGTTGTACTAGCAAAAAGGAGGTTAAACTAACTTGTTTTAAGAGATATGGACACGTAAATACATTTAGTTATTATATAATTTATGTATAAGTAACAGTATGTACAGTATGTGCAAGAATTTAAAAAAAGTTTAATACACCAATAACTACTTACTATTTTAATGGGATGTATGAGGTTGATGGGATGAACAGTTTCTGAATATTTGGTGTAATATTAGATAAAGACACTCACATTTCATCATCAAGCATTTTTAAGATTCCACTTCCTATCCATATAACAAGAGCAGGAGCAGCAATGCACTACTGGGAGCTAGCTGCAAAAAAAACCCACTGACTTCAGATCAGCATTTAAGCTGCCTCCCTCAGAGCTCGGTGAGTCCGATTGACTACTGCCCACGCTGCAAACACACTGCTGTCCCACTCACTGACTACACATGCAGTCACGAGCCATTTAAGGAGACTACACGTGCAGTAAGGAGCCAATGTGCTGCCAAAGCCGCCAATGGCAATAGTTTCAGGTTAAGATGATCTGTGACCCCTAGGTATCAATCACGTGTCAACCATGTGATATGAGTAGCAAGCAGACGGAAAGTAAGAACCCAAAAAAAAAAATTAAAAAAATTTGTGCTGAAGCAGGGACACACCTACACACTGCTGCCGACACACTAGTGTGTCCCGACACACAGTTTGGAAAGCACTGCTCTAGGCACTGAGACTTAGGGGCCTATTTATTATTGTGCGAGCAGACATGATCCGATATTGCTGATCAAGTCCGCTGCACATCGATAAATGCCGACAGCATATGCTCTTGGCATTTATCATTGTACCAGCAGTTCTTGTGAACTGCTGGTGCAATACCGCCCCCTGCAATCTCGCTAGCAGGGGGTGTCAATTTCTGTCGATTTCTGTCCGCCGCCTCAGAGCAGACGGACAGGTTATGGAGCGCTGCTTCATAATTTCTGTTTCTGGTGAGCCTTCAGGCACGGGGCATCAAGCTCGATACGGAACTTGATAAATATGCCTCTTAGGCTTCAATATATTAAAAAAAGAGGGCTGACCAGCGATGTGCTGATGAGTAGCAATGTGCCTCCCATAGGAAATAATAGGGATTACGGCTTCTGCCTAAACTCTTCCGACATCGCTACTTGTCAGCACTATCAGCGGGCAGGGGTGGTTGGGCGTATTTGAAGTGTTCCTACACAGCACAGATAGAGCACTCACTGAAACCAAACACAGTCTCTGTGTAGGAACACATAAAATAATGCCTGTGTAATCTTACTGTAACTAATCCCTAAACTACCTGCCTCACACTGGAAAGTTTCACCACTGAAAAGGTGGCGAGACTAACATGGCTAAATTCCTATACCTAACCTACAGCCCTTCGAATATATGGCACTACTGGCAATGTATCCCAATTAAAATGTATGTTACTCCCCTGGAACACCCAGCTAACTCTCACAGAACACCTAAATCTATGTAATGTCTTTGCTATACCTGACTAATACAGACAAAAAAAAACCTTCTTATTATAACTTTAGGAGTTATGTTTATACAATTATATACAATGTTAAAGCGATATGAATTTTTTTGTATAATGTATATTAATTTAAGTATTGTATAGAATTAAAACTGCTTATTTTTTTATTATTTTAAACATAAATATATAATTTAAAATATATAGTTATGTTATCAGTCAGTAGTGGAAAATTTATAGTTTTACATAACTGCATGCCGTTATGTAAAAATGTAAAGTTTCCGCTTCTGACTTTGATTACATAAATCAATATTTTATATTCTTATGTTTAAAATATATAAATATTTTAAATTATATTCTTATGTTTAAAATAATAAAAATAACAATAAAAAATAAGCAGTTTAAATTCTATACAATAATTAAAACAATATGCATTATACATGAAAAAGCATATAATTTTAACTTTGTATATAAATGTAATGCTACTCTAAACTATTAACCCCTTATGCGCCCCCACCCCCAGCACAACCTAATCCCATAACCTATTAACCCCTAAACTGCCCCATTCCCCAACTCAAACTGCCCCTACACTACTTTTTACATAACAGCTAACAACCTAACACCCCTAAGTTACATTAAAACCCCCCACTAAAATTACAAAAAAAAAGCACTACCAAAAAACAACAAAAAAAAAAAAAACAGTTACGCCTATCCTAAAACTAAAGGTTTTTTATTTTGGGGTGGGCTTTTTTAAGGGTACTTTTTTTGGGGTAACTTTTTTCTGTAATGTTACTATTTTTTATTGTCTGTAACTTAGGGGGTGTTAGGATAGGGGTCTTGAGGGTTAGCTGTTAGGAAGTTAAGTAGATTAGGGGTGATTGTGGTCGGCTTGTGAAGGTGTAGGGGTTAAGTAGAGTAGGAGTGTTTGTGATGGGCTTGTGGCAGTGTAGGGGTTTAGGGGTTAAAAAGGTTAGGAGTGATTGAGTTGGGCTTGTGATGGAGTATGGGTTAAGCAGAGGAGGGGTGTTTGTGGTGGGCTTGTGGCGGTTTAGGGGCTTATAGGCTAGGGGGTGTTTGTGGTGGGGTTGTGGCGGTTTAGGGGTTAAGGCAGAGTAGGGGTGACTGCGGTGGGCTTGTGGCGGTTTAGAGGTTAATAGGTATATTTATTAGGCTCTGTGCTATATTTCAAAGGGATCCTTTATTATTCATTGCCATTGGCAATATATTCCAACCAGCATCGCCACCCATTGGCATGTATAGCAAAACACTTCTCTGCAATGCCGCCTCTTAACAACGTCGGCAGCTTGGAATATTTTGCCGGCTTGCTTGTCATTGTGTTGGATCACTTTGGAATATTTTGCCGCCTTGTGGTACTTTCGATCATCGGGACCTTAGAACCTAACATGTTTTATCACGGTGAGCTCCATATCTGGACTGTGCTGTATTATGTATATGCCAAAAATTACATGAATGCCAACGTGATTATAATCCCCCCCCCCCAAATAGTGATTTTACATTTCTGCTCTATGGAACATCGGTGTTCATTTTGATGGGATCAGGATTTCTATAAGATCATTGCTGCTAAATGTTTTTGATCTCTCTCCTTAAAACGTACATGGTGGCAGAAGCTTAATTTGATGTGGACAAAATATTTGGTAAATACAATTCTCAGATCCTCATATTCACTGTTTAGAATTTTAACGTATATTATTTAAAACAGTGCTATAATGTTGCCATCTCAAACAATAAAAAGTACTTTTATTGCTTTTCATACTTTGTGGCCGATTTTTCAAGCTCTGTATGGAGCTTGATGCCCCTATTTCCGCATGAGCCTTCAGGTTCGCCGGAAACAGAAGTTATCAAGCAGCGGTCTAAAGACCTTTGCTCCATAACTTGTCCGCCTGCTCTGAGCCCTCGGACAGAAATCAAACCGAACAAATACGATCGGGTTGATTGACACCCCCTGCTAGCAGACAAGAACACAAGAACTGTTGGTGCAATGATAAATGCCGACAGCGTATGCTGTAGGCATTTATCGATGTGCAGCGGACATGATATGTTACATCGTATCATGTCTGCTCGCACTATGATAAATCTACCCCTTTGTCTCTACATTTTGAATCTACATTAGATGTGATGAAGACATGTGATGGGAATTACCCATTTATAAAAAATAGATAGTGTAGTAAATAGCTATCTATATTTAGAGCCATGTTTTAATTCAAACTTTTTTATAAATAATATTTTGGCTTGTATTGAATTTGTAGTGGATTTTCTCACAAAAAATCCTGGTCAACAATTTTTTTATTTTCTGTTCTAATAAAATGTTTTCCTCTCCAATATAAACACTTTAAAAAAGCAACAGTCTACACTTACTTAGCACACTTTAAATTATATAAATTTGAGGCTATAAATGATTGTGGAGACGATTATCCTCTTTCTTTTTTTAAAGCATTTTTGCACAAAATAGATTGTGTGTTCACGAAAATAAAAATAAAAAATTCTGTGAAGCAACACTTGAAATTATGCATATGTATATTTAGATTCACTGTACATTCACTATTTGTCACACAGGGAAAGATCACCAACTGCAGGTGGGACTGATATGGCTGAAAAGGTGCATCTAAGATGGAGGACAGTGCTTTGAAAATTAGAAACTCACGGCAATGTTTCCCCATTTAAATGCAAGTTACTCTCACAGAACACCTATATATTTGTTTTGATCTACTTTTGTTAATAAAGAAAAAAACAAGAACCCCCCCAAAAAAAACCCTCCTATTAAAACTTTAGGAGCTGGGGATGTGGTATATGAAATATATATATATATATATATATATACACACACTGTATATATATATATATATATATATATATATATATATATATATATATATATATATATATATATATATATATATATATATATATATATATATATATACATACACATACACACACATGGTTTAATGTATATGTATTGTATAGTATAATGTTAGAATATATATATAAACTTTAGGAGTGTTTATACAAATCTTGTATTATGTACTTAGGCGTGTGTTTTTTTACATATTTAAAGAATGCGATTGCGTGTTCGCAATATTCATATTTCCACTATATTGAGAATGTGCAATCGCTATCGCAACATTCCTATTTCCATTACACTAAGAATGTGATTGCTTGTTCACTCATATTTCATAATATTCAGATTGCGTTATCTTGTTTTACTTTTATAATACTGCAATCATGTTCTATATTAAAAATATATATATATATATATATATATATATATATATATATATGTATAAATATAGAACATCTATGTTCAGTGCAATCGCAATATTATTATAATTAAAACAAGATTGCACAATTATGATAGCAATATTATGAGATATATATATTGCGAACAAGCACTTGTCCTCCAAAAAAAAAAAAAAAAAAAGACACAAAATAGTGTGAGTCTATTATGAATATAATGAGATGGTGTCTGAAAAGAGACCAAATGCGTACTCATGTGTAATAGAGCACTATTCTGTTCTGAGTTATAAGCGTGCAAGTATAAAACTTCTTGAAGATACAAGGAAAAATTCCTGATGAACCAGTCAGCAGACTGAGATACGCATTGCAAATAAATATTCTTTTACAGAGTTTAAAGTTCCAGCATTTCTTTGTGCAGTGGTGGTCTAATATGCATTTTGTATGCATGGTTTGAGTATATTGTATATCCCCTTTTTCCCCCCTGGTCCTCTTTCTCATTTCCAAAGTGTGATTAAAAAAGCATTGAGGCATTTATACAATTGACATTAGTCTTGAGGGAGAGTTCCAGGTATAGTCAGGTATGTATGTATGTATGTATGTATATATATATATATAATTTTTTCTCTCCCTCCTTCTTTAATATGGGCACAGAAAAACTTAAATAGTGAAAAACATAGTGGATACCTTTTTAATTCATAGGGTGCATAACAAGGTCACCAATTTAAATGTAAAGTCCCATTCCAGATAGAGAAGTTTGACTAATACCCAAATAACCTGTATTGTAAATATGATAATATGTCACTTAACATGTATACAAAGTTATTTTATTAATATTGTTGTTCTTAAAATGTATGTAGAGAAAGAATGACCAGTTACTACCTTAAGACAATCGTACTTTAAGGGTTAAACAAACAAGTGAATTATAAAACCTTCAAATTGGAAGTAACGCTATTGGTTAATTGGTCAATCTCTCCTTTAAAAGACAGCTTTTAAAATCATTTGTGATCTCTGAGGATTCTGAGGAAGTGTGCCTGGTGGCACAGGAAACGCATTAGATCATTTGTTGGTTTGACATACTTGAAAATGTTGCATGTACTATAGATACAATAAATATTGGACTTTTCAATTGCACCTGGATGTAGTCTGCACATTTTTTCTTTCTATTGGCAGTTATATCTCTTGTAGAAGCCCTGCTTTATTACCAGCTGGACGTTTGCCGAAGGGAACAGCATATAGAAAACAGCCCGCAAAGCAACGGCGGCGAAACACGTGTTAGAAGTCTATTGGGTTTATACAACTTGTTGTTTATATAGGGCAATATCCCATATTAATTGCTTTATTGGAACCACATTTTGTATAAATATAGTGGGTTCTTCAAATTATTGTACAAGTACTTCCAGCGTGTAATGTGTACCCTATGTTTTTAATGCTTAATTGTTTTAATTACCGTTGATTTCAATTAAGGTGATTTCGACAATTGCTGCTCTGATTGGCAGTTACAAATATTTATGAATTTATTAAGATGCAAAGTCACAGCGAGTTTTTTATCGAAATATTAGTGTCACAAAAAAAGTTTTATTGAATCTAGGTATTCACTAGATGACTGAGCATTCTTCATTTCTATTTTAGTATCAAACAAGGAATGTTTAGCATTTCTCTATCTAGAATGATAATTGTTATTGTAAATTATTTTAACAGCATATGGTTCCAAAAACATTTAAATTTATAACTTTGTGTTCTGTCATTTTTAGATGTCTTCCCAAAAAAATAAAAAATAGATGTTTTTATTATGACTGTGATAGCCAGCTAATATTCTGCAGAGTTAAAAGTTGCATATTTTCCCAGGGTCTCAGCATACAGACTTTTTACAGACTTCCGACCTCGTTTCCCAGAAGAACCACATGAGTCAAAGCATTTTTGTAAATTCTGATTTACCAAGTTTGGCAGCGTACAATACCAGCTATTCAGCATTTACACAGATGGGATATTTTACTCTAAAACTCAGCCACATGAGATGCTCATATGGACTTGGTAAATAGGACTAGTTACAAAACACAATACAGAATGCTATTTAGGAGTAAGATCATTTAATGCTCTATAAAGAAAGTGTAAATAAAGTGTGTGTAGGATGGTCCTATAGGGTATTGTATATATGCAGTACATATATATATATATATATATATATATATATATATATATATATATATATATATATATATATATATATATATATACACACATACATACATACACACACTATATGGCCAAAAGTATGTGAGCACCTGACCATCACATCTATATCACCACCTCCCTATAACAGCTGCCACTCTTCTGCGAAGGCTTTCCACAAGATTTTGGAGTGTGTATAAGTGGGAATTTGTGGATTTGTGAGTTCAGGCACTCATGCTGGACAAATAACAAAACACAGAGTGCGTTAAAAGCTCTTCCAAAGTAGAAAGAAAAAAAAACATCAATTCATAATGTGAACATATAAAATATCTGTAGTTAATCTATGTATGAATAGGAATTTCTTATCTCAACTTAAGTATTTTAAGTAAATCACTGATATTTCATAAAATTAATCCTAGGCTTGCATCTGTAGTTCTTTATTTAAAAATATATATAGAAAAGCTTTTGTTTGTCTTTCGTGACGACTGCCCCTTATTTAAGAAACTGAAGTCTCACACTTGTAATCCTCTGTGTTAAATTACTCTGCAGTAACTCAGTACATAAAAATGTCAACCAGTTCCGTTAGTAGAAATGATCCATATCAGATGTGTTTGCTCAATTTAACAAACAATAATTGATAAAGCTCCTTATAGTCTCATTTTGTAAGAATATTAGGTAAGCTTATACAAACCGGAATACAAAAGCTTTGAATTTTACCTGCTTTCACCGACTAACCTCTCATTTGTGTGTGCACGACGTCTTCTTCTCCTCCATTGATCGGCCCATGACGTGTGTTAGCACGTGGTCTTACTCTCATCCAATCGGGTTGTCAGTATTTTCCTTTGAGCTTGTTTGTATGCAATTTCTTCCAAACAGCTGTTATCACAACGTTTACAAAGTTATTGTATATAATTTCCTTTTTTCTCGTCACTTTAGAGTTCCTTCATCAACTCTGGCTAGCACAAGCAGCTCACCTACGCGTTTCAGCATATAGCTTTTATCAATATGAGCCTGTGTATTTTATCCTTGCAAATGTTTGAGAAATTGTTTTTAAATGTTCTTATTTCTTTCTGTTGGATTCCTGTGCTGTGGCAGAGGCTGTAGCTGCAGAGAGTCCTGTGTGAAGAGTGACACATGCTGCAGTCAATCATCAGCTGACCTCATCAAACAGATCTTTTCTAATATCGTCGATTTTAACTTTGTAAAAGTTGTGATAACTGCCGTTTGGAAGAAATTGCATATAAACAAGCTAAAAGGAAAATACCGGCAACCCGATTGGATGAGAGTAAGACCACTTGCTAACACACGTCACGGGCCGATCAGTGGAGGCGAAGGAGACGCCGTGCACACACCAACGAGAGGTTAGTTGGTGAAAGCAGGTAAAATTCAAAGCTTTCGTATTCCGGTTCATATGAGCTTACCTAATATTCTTACAAAACGTAACTATAAGGAACTTTATCATCTATTGTTTGTTAAATTGAGCAAACACATCTGATATGAATCATTTTTACTAACGGAACTGGTTGACATTAGTATGTACCGAGTTACCAAACAGTAATTTAACACAGAGGATTACAAGTGTGAGACTTCGGTTTCTTAAATAAGGGGCAGTCGTCACGAATGACAAACAAAAGCTTTTCTATATATATTTTTAAATAAAGAACTACGGATGCAATCCTAGGATTCATTTTATGAAATATCAGTGATTTACTTAAAATACTTAAGTTTCCCAGATCACTTTACTTGTGTCGTGAGTGAGACAGGAAATTCCTATTGTATAAATGATTTTTAATTATATTCATACATAGATTTTAGCATCATTTTGCAGCAAATAAACTACAGATATTTTATATGTTCATATAATGAATTGCTGAGGTTTTTTTTCTACTTTAGTAGAGCTTTCACCGCACTCTGTTTTGTTATTTGTATTTTATTGTGTGATAGAGGGATTTATCACATTCTAAGAGTTGAAATACCACATCTAAGGGTTAACCTTTGTTGAATGTTTTACTACTGATGCTGGACAAGAAGGTCTAGCTGAAAAACAGCATTCCAATTCATCCTAAAGGTGTTCAATGGGATTGAGGTCAGGGCTCTGTGCACTCGAATTCCTCCACACCAAATTCATTAAACCACATCTTCATGGACCTCGCTTTGTGCACAGGGGCATAGTCTTGCTAGAAAAGGAAAGAGCCTTCCTTAAACTTTTACCAAAAAGTTGGAAGCACCTGTCTAAAATGTCTTTGTATCCTGTAGCATTTACATGACCCTTCACTGGAACTAAGGGGTTTAGCCCAAACCCTAAAAAACAGCCCCAGACCATTATCCCTCTAACATTAAACTTCACAGTCGGCACTATGCATTCCAATAAGTAGTGTTCTTCTGACATCCGTCACATCGAAAGTCTTCCATCAAACCACCATATAGTGAAGCGTGATTCATCACTCAAGACAGCACATTTCCACTGCTACAGAGTCCAGTGTCAACATGCTTTACACCACTCCAGGGAACGATTGGCATTGCACATGTTGATGTGAGATTTGTATACAGCTGTTTCGCTATAAAAACCCATTTCGTGATGCTCCCAACACACAGTTCTTGTGATGATGTTGCTTCTAGAGGCAGTTTGGAACTCTTTAGTGATTAATACAAGAGATAATAGGCAATTGTTATGCTCTACATGTTTCAGCACTTGGTGGCCCTGATCTTGGTGAGTTTCAGTGGTCTAAAACTTTGTGGCTGGACAGTTGTTGCAGGAGAAAAAGAGAAGAAACGGTATTCCATAGACAAACATAAAACTTAGCTTTTAATGGCTCAATAGCAAACAGTAAAAAAGGAGGAAACACTTAAAAAGGCAAAGTGTGGAAATCATCCTCTTTTTCCGACGACTCCCAACGAATGAAGGTTCCTTTAAATGACGTCATCCAAGATGGCATCCCTTGAATTCCGATTGGCTGATAGGATTCTATTGGCTGATTGGAACAGCCAATAGAATGCAAGCTCAATTCTATTGGCTGATTGCATCAGCCAATAGGATTTCCTACCTTAATTCCGATTGGCTGATAGAATCATATCAGCCAATCGGAATTCAAGGGACGCCATCTTGGATGACGTCATTTAAAGGAACCTTCATTCGTCGGGAGGCGTCGGAAGAAGAGGATGCTCCGCGTCGGCTGGCTTGAAGATGGACCCGCTCTGCTCCGGATGGATGAAGATAGAAGATGCCGCCGGTATGAAGCCTTCTGCCCGTCTGGAGGTCCTCTTTTGCCCGGATCGGATGAAGACTTCTGCCCCTCTGGAGGTCCACTTGTGCCCGGCTGGGTGAAGACATCTCAAGGTAGGGTGATCTTCAAGGGGTTAGTGTTAGGTTTTATTAAGGGGGGATTGGGTGGGTTTTAGAGTAGGCTTTTTTTTATTTTATTAGGGGGATTAGATTAGGTGTAATTAGTTTAAAATTCTTGTAATTTTTTTTTGTTTTCTGTAATTTAGTGTGTTTTCTTTTTGTACTTTAGTTAATTTTATTTAATTGTAATTAGTTTTATTTAATTATAGTTAATTTATTTAATTATTTTAATGATAGTGTAGTGTTAGGTGTAATTGTAACTTAGGTTAGGTTTTATTTTACATGTAAATTTGTATTTATTTTAGCTAGGTAGTTATTGAATAGTTAATAACTATTTAATAACTATTCTACCTAGTTAAAATAAATACAAACTTGCCTGTAAAATAAAAAAAAAATCCTAAGATAGCTACAATGTAACTATTAGTTATATTGTAGCTATCTTAGGGTTTATTTTACAGGTAAGTATTTAGTTTTAAATAGGAATAATTTAGTTAATTATAGTAATATTTATTTAGAGTTATTTAAATTATATTTAAGTTAGGGGGGGTGTTAGGTTTAGGGGTTAATATGTTTATTATAGTGGCGGCAGTGTAGGGGGGGGCAGATTAGGGGTTAATAAATATAATGTAGGTGGCGGTGGGCTCCGGGAACGGCAGTGTAGGGGTTAATCAATTTATTTAATTGCGGCGGGGTCCGGGATCGGCAGGATGGGGTTAATAACTTTATGTAGGTGGCGGCGGGATGGGGGGGGCAGATTAGGGGTTAATAGGTATAATGTAGGTGGCGGCAGGGTCCGGGAGCTGCGGTTTAGGGGTTAATAAGTTTATTGAGTTGCGGCGGGGTCCGGGAGCGGCGGTTTAGGGGTTAATAAGTATAATGTAGGTGGCGGCGGTGTAGGGGGGCAGATTAAGGGTGTTTAGACTCAGGGTACATGTTAGGGTGTTAGGTGTGGATGTTCCAATAGGAATCAATGGGATATCGGGCAGCAGCGAACATGAGCTTTCGCTGCTGTCAGACTCCCATTGATTCCTATGGCATTGAAAACCAGGTACGCTGGGCCGGAAAAGTGGCGAGCATACCTGGTAGTTCTTTGATAACTTCCAAAAGTAGTCAGATTGTGCCGAACTTGCGTTCGGAACATCTGGAGTGACGTAACCATCGATCTGTGTCGGACTGAGTCCGGCGGATCGTATGTTTAGTCACTAAATTCTACTTTTGCCGGTCTGTAGGGTTTGATAACTACGGCGAATCAGGCTCGCCACAAATACGCTGCGGAATTCCAGCGTATTTGCGGTTGACAGCTTGATAAATAGAGGCCACTGACTTGTGGCAAAAGTGGCATCCTATGTCACTGGGCTCTTTTTTATAACCCATTGTACTGTCAATGCTTGTTTATGGAAATTGTATGGCTATGTGCTGGATTTTATGCATCTGTTAACAATTGGTGTGCAGAAACACCTAAACTCAATAATTATTTGGGGTGTCCACAAACTTTTGGCCATATAGTGTAAATAAAGATACCATGTGAGACCATTTAACAAAGGGATCCTTTAATGTTAGAGCTACCCAACCCTACAAGAAAAAATAACCCCCCATCCCCACCCCACCAAATTAACCTTCTTACCACAATCTCTATGCAGAACAAGGCAAAGGCATGTGTTCAGTTAGAAACTAGTAGTGCATTGCTGCTTCTTCAACAAATGATACAAAGAGAATGAAACAGATTAGATAATAGAAGTAAATTAGAAAGTTGTATTCTCTATCTGAATCATGAAAGAAAATTTTTGGGTTTCATGTACCTTTAAGCAACTTTGCATATTAAAATCAGACACTTACAGGGCATGACACTTGGCATGAGTTGCATCAAGCTCAGAACTTTGTTTTATGTATTAAGTGATTTTTACCCAGTTTCCAAATGGGATTACAAGATTGAAATCTACTTCCATGACTTTTGATTACCTAT
The DNA here is from genome assembly GCF_027579735.1 of Bombina bombina. Lineage (NCBI taxonomy): Eukaryota > Metazoa > Chordata > Amphibia > Anura > Bombinatoridae > Bombina > Bombina bombina. The sequence goes on along the minus strand of NC_069503.1, from coordinate 371,657,638 downwards.
ATTAGGATGGGTATTATATGAATAGGTAATTTATGGAGCACAGAACATGCAGAAAAAAATGCAATGATTTAAACAGCAGACAGAAGGTAATATTGAGAAAAAAAACATTTATCTGTCTAAAAGCTGCCAGTGTGGCAGTAATTCCTGTCAGCGTGTTTTCTGTGGGAAGTGGAAAGCTCAGCATTTTCAGACACTGAAGAGCAACTTTCTGACAGGTAAACACTTCTAATTTATGTTACTCACCTGTCAGTTGTTTAATGTGCTACGTCTGCTGCTGGGACTTTTACATCCAGGTTTGTAGAGCAAAAGTGAATGTTTTTGCAATGTTAGCCAACCACTATATAGCAGAAGCTCAAAGGGACATGAAACCCAAAATTGTTCTCTTTCATGGTTTAGATAGAACCTGTGGTACCTGGAGCATTGACAAGGGGTACTCAGGGACTTGCCCTTTTAATATATATATTTTTGCCCTGATGCAGCTAAACATTGAATGCATCCCATAGATCAGAGTTTCTCAGATTTCCTCTCAAGCACCTCTAACAGGCCAGACTGTATTTCCCTCCCTGAGCTGGTCAGCTGCGCTCTCACAGGGACTGACTCAAATTTGTTTTCAATTTGGTGTCTTCTCTATTACTTGCTTTCTTTATTTGTTGCTTGAATATTTTCAAATATTTGCTGCATTTGCATTCATCAAAAATACATTTTAAAATAAATTCCTGAAAGTGAAAAAAATATATCTGGTATCAATGTGCCACTTTCTGTTGTTTGCACAATTGCCTCTTATTTTTGTAACCTGTTATTTACTGGTTACAGTCGGGGGTACTTAGAGCCAAAAATGATGCCTGTAGGGGTACGTGCTACAAAAAAGGGCGAGAAACAGTGAGATAGATCATGCATTTTTTTTAAAAAAAAACTTTCCAATTTAATTCTATTATCTAATTTGTTTCATTATCTTGGTATCTCTTAGTATCCTTTGTTAAAAGAATACCTAGGTTGGCTCAGGAGCAGCAATGCATTACTGGGAGCTAGCTGCTGATTGGTAGCTGCACATATATGCCTCTTGTTATTGCGTAACCCAATGTGCTCAGCTAGCTCCCAGTAGTGCATTGCTGCAACAAAGGATAAGAATAGAACAAAGCAAATTTGATAATAGAAAAAAAATTGGAAAGTTGTTTAAAATTGTACAATCTAATTGAATCATGAATGAAAAAGTTTGAGTTTCATATCCTTTTAAAATAATCAGATTAAATTCAGTTATTTCTTTCCAAATCTTATGAATTAAATGGATATAAATATAAAAAAGTTCATTAAAAATCAGTATTAAAAATAAAATAAAAAATCATCTATATAAAAAAAGGAAGTTTATTTTTTTCCACAAAGCATCCCTTTAAAACGTCATATTATGAAACCTAAAAATATTATTTTGTGATTCACACAGAGCGTACCATTTTTAAAAAGTTTCCAAATTACTTCTATTATCAAATTTGATATTCTTTGTTGAAGAGATATCTAGCGCACTATATGGCAGGAAATAGTGCTGCTATTGAGTGCTCTTGCAAATGGATAACATTCTGACAAAACTGCTTCTATACAGTGTTCCAGAAATGGGCCGGCTCCTAAGCGTATGTCCCTGCTTTTCAACTAAAGATACCAAGAAAATGAAGAAAAAAATGATAATAGGAGCAAATTAGAAAGTTGATTAAAATCGCATTCTCTATCTGAATCATGAAAGGAACATTTTAGGTTTCATATCCCTTTAAACAAATATTTATTTAACAAAAAGAAAAAAAAGTAACGTCTGACTAACCTCCCTACACATACAGTGATACAAGCACTGCCCACAGCTATAAGTACGTCACCAGCTAGGGTTGCCACCCAGCCTGTATTTTACTGGCACAGCCGGTAATTTCCGATTAGGAGCCGGTGCCGGCATTAGTAAAATACCGGCAATGTAAAAGCCGGTTTTTATTTTATTCTAACCAATGTCTCTTTAACGTCATTAAATATATATATATATATATATATATATATACACACATATATATATATATATATATATATACACATATATATATACCGGTATATATATATATATATATATATACAGTATGTGCATTTTAAACAAATAAATAAATTGTGTTTAAGAATGAGCTGATTTGGTTAAACAAATGTACAGTTCAGCAGATATATAGTATCTGTTTCCCTTACAAGACATGGCTGCTTTGGATTCAGGGAGGTTCAGAAGAGCTGCATCCTGACGCTCATCCATGAGTCCATCACGTCACTCCTTTGCAATCAGAAGAGCAGCATCCTGGCGCTTATTGATGCATCTGTCACTCCTTTGCATTGGTTGGTCAGTGCTATCTTTTCTGCTTAACGTGTGTTGGTTCTCGTGTATCCAGATGAGGTGTCCTTGCACCCGGGCATTAGCTAATTAATGAACCACCACCATTAATTGGCTTAGTTGCCTCTTCTTCCCTTTGTAGTAGTTGGCAAGTTTTGCAGTGTCCGATACTGATATGGCAGATGTGACAAGTTTGTCCCTGAGTCAGGAGGAGGGATGGTAAGTGGTGCTTTTACTTATAAATGCAAAACATGCATACTGACTTAGTAGGGGAATTTTGCACAATGACACATGTGACACCAAGCATATACAGAGTGACACAGGCAAATTGACAGCACACAAGCAGCTTACTGTTAGAGAGTTTCATGACTCAAGTTGTTTGTAAAAGCTAAGAATGTTAAGTTGTGGCTGCTTTTAAATATATACTGTATGCAAAAATGTTTTCTTTGGTTAAATTATTTAAGGGACAATAAGCTATTTTTATTCGTTATAAATATCTAGCAGCGTGTTAGAAATTAAAACTGTATACACGTCTGTTTAAATGGTGCCTGTATATGTTTTCTGTCATTTAGGAATCAAACTCCCAATACTGAAATAGTGGTCCTACACCAGCTCTTTAAAGTAACTCCCAGTTATGTCACAACACTATTTATAAACAGTCCTTTCTAAATTTAGAATGCAAACTGTGTGGCATTCTTACACATTTATACTTTTAATTATCTTCTTATTTTTACTGTAAATGTACTCAATATTCACAGCACTGTTGATTATGCTGTTTTTCTTTATTTTGTATTATAAATAAATGATGACAATAAATATAGAACATATATATATATATATATATATATATATATATATATATATATATATATATATATATAGAACATTGTCAAATTTCTATGTGCTCAGTGTTGGGAGGAAAATGAAACGTATACACTAAACAAATATACAAAAAATAGAGGGAACAAGAAAGGTGATAACAAAAAACCATGGTCATTGAGCTAGGGTTGCCAACTTGCCACCCAGCCGGTATTATACCTCGACGTCATCTGTCTCTATAACCCAGTGTATTAGATGCCACATGCCTGTACTAAACCAGAGGTTGCCATCACTGAGCAACATTAGAGCCTGAAGCTCAGTCTTGTAGGAGCATGCAACATTGAGTGAATCTGCTCTTTTGTGGCTCCGCCCTCACCCATGACCGGTATTTTTTTAAGGTAAAGGTGGCAACCCTAGTCAGAGGTCAAACTGTAGGTTGCACTTTTAGGCTGCAGTAATAAATTACCATTTCATCTTGAAAGGGATATGTCTAAGGTTAATTTAAAGGGACAGTCAAGTCCAAAAATAACTTTCATTTTTCAAATAGGGCATGTAATTTTAAAAAACTTTACAATTTACTTTTATCAACAATTTTGATTTGTTCTCTTGGTATTCTAGTTGAAAGCAAACCTAGGAAGGCTCATATAATAATTTCTAAGCCCTTGAAGGCCGCCTCTATTTTATTTGCTTTTCACAGCAGGGGAGAGCTAGCTCATGTAGGCCATATAGATAGCATTGTGATCACACCTGTGGCTAGTGGCAGACACTGCACTAATTGGCTAAAATGCAAGTCAATAGATAGTAACTAAAAGTCATGTGATTAGGGGCGGTCAGAAGATGCTTAGATACAAGTTAGTCACAGAAGTAAAAAGTGTATTAATATAACAGTGTTGGTTTAGCAAAACTGGGGAAAGGGTAATAAAGGTATTATCTATCTTTTTAAACAACAAAAATTCTGTTGTTGACTGTCCCTTTAATTTATTTTATTTACTTTTTATGTAATCCTCTGGTTTAAAAAAATGTAATTGTGTTCTCACTTTATCTTTATTATAGTGTGGGCGATGTTGGGGTGCAGGGGAATAGAGGTTAATAACTTTAGTATAGTGGCGGAAAGTAAATTTATGCTTACCTGATAAATTAATTTCTTCCATGGTATGACGAGTCCACAGATCCATCCTTTACTTGTGGGATATTATCCTCCTGCTAACAGGAAGTGGCAAAAAGCACCACAGCAGAGCTGTCTATATAGCTCCTCCCTTAGCTCCACCCCCCAGTCATTCGACCGAAGGTACAGGAAGAAAAAGGAGAAACTAAAAGGTGCAGAGGTGACTGAAGTTTAAAATAAAAAAATAAAATCTGTCTTAAAATGACAGGGCGGCCGTGGACTCGTCGTACCATAGAAGAAATTAATTTATCAGGTAAGCATAAATTTACTTTTCTTCTATAAGGTACGACAAGTCCACGGATTCATCCTTTACTTGTGGGATACAATACCAAAGCTACAGGACACGGATGAACGGGAGGGACAAGACAGATGGCTAAACAGAAGGCACCACTGCTTGAAGAACTTTTCTCCCAAAAATAGCCTCAGAAGAAGCAAAAGTATCACATTTGTAAAATTTGGAAAAGGTATGAAGCGAAGACCAAGTCGCGGCCTTACAAATCTGTTCAACAGAAGCATCATTTTTAAAAGCCCATGTGGAAGCCACCGCTCTAGTAGAGTGAGCTGTAATTCTTTCGGGAGGCTGCTGTCCAGCAGTCTCGTATGCCAAACGGATGATACCTTTCAGCCAAAAAGAAAGAGAGGTAGCCGTAGCTTTTTGACCTCTACGTTTTCCAGAATAGACAACAAACAAAGAAGATGTTTGACGGAAATCTTTGGTCGCCTGCAAGTAAAACTTCAAAGCACGAACCACGTCCAAGTTGTGCAACAGACGCTCCTTCTTAGAGGAAGGATTAGGACACAGAGAAGGAACAATAATCTCCTGATTAATATTCTTATTAGTAACAACCTTAGGAAGGAATCCAGGTTTGGTACGCAGAACCACCTTATCAGCATGGAAAACAAGATAAGGCAAGTCGCATTGCAAAGCAGATAGTTCAGAAACTCTTCATGCCAAAGAGATAGCAACTAAAAACAGAACTTTCCAAGATAGAAGCTTAATATCTATGGAATGCATAGGTTCAAACGGAACCCCTTGAAGAACTTTAAGAACTAAATTCAAACTCCATGGCGGAGCAACAGGTCTAAACACAGGCTTGATTCTAACTAAAGCCTGACAGAACGACTGAACGTCTGGAACATCTGCCAGACGCTTGTGCAGTAAAATTGATAAAGCAGATATCTGTCCCTTTAGGGAACTAGCCGATAGCCCCTTCTCCAATCCTTCTTGGAGAAAGGACAAAATTCTAGGAATCCTGATCTTACTCCATGAGTAGCCTTTGGATTCGCACCAATAAAGATATTTACGCCATATCTTATGATACATTTTCCTAGTGACAGGCTTTCGAGTCTGAATCAAGGTATCTATGACCGACTCAGAGAATCCCCACTTGGATAAAATCAAGCGTTCAATCTCCAGGCAGTCAGCCGCAGACAAACTAGATTTGGATGCTGGAACGGACCTTGAATGAGAAGATCCTGCCTCAGTGGCAGAGTCCATGGTGGAAGAGATGACATCTCCACCAGGTCTGCATACCAAGTCCTGCGTGGCCACGCAGGTGCTATCAAAATCACAGAAGCTCTCTCCTGTTTGATTCTGGCAATTAAACGAGGAAGGAGAGGAAATGGTGGAAACACATAAGCCAGGTTGAACGACCAAGGTACTGCTAGAGCATCTATCAGTACTGCTTGAGGATCCCTTGATCTGGACCTGTAACAAGGAAGCTTGGCGTTCTGACGAGACGCCATCAGATCCAATTCCGGTGTGCCCCATTGATGAATCAATTGTGCAAACACCTCCGGATGGAGTTCCCACTCCCCTGGATGAAAAGTTCGATGACTTAGAAAATCCACTTCCCAGTTCTCCACTCCTGGGATATAGATTGCTGATAGATGGCAAGAGTGAGTCTCTGCCCATCTAATTATTTTGGTAACCTCTATCATCGCTAGAGAACTCTTTGTTCCCCCCTGATGATTGATATATGCTACAATCGTGATATTGTCCGACTGGAATCTTATGAATCTGGCCAAAGCCAGCTGAGGCCACGCCTGAAGCGCGTTTAATATCGCTCTCAGTTCTAGAATATTGATCGGGAGGAGAGCCTCCTCCTGAGTCTACACACCCTGTGCTTTCAGGGAATTCCAGACTGCACCCCAGCCCAATAGGCTGGCGTCCGTCGTCACTATGACCCATGCTGGCCTGTGGAAACAGATTCCCTGGGACAGATGATCCTGTGACAACCACCAAAGAAGAGAGTCTCTGGTCTCTTGATCCAGATTTATCTGAGGAGATAAATCCGCATAATCCCCATTCCATGTTTTGAGCATGCATAGTTGCACTGGTCTGAGATGCAAGCGAGCAAACGGAACTATGTCCATTGCCGCTATCATTAGTCCGATTACCTCCATACACTGAGCCACTGACGGCCGAGGAATGGAATGAAGAGCTCGGCAGGTGGTTAAAATCTTTGATTTCCTGACCTCCGTCAGAAAAATTTTCATGTCCACCGAATCTATCAGAGTTCCCAGGAATAGAACTCTTGTGTGAGGGATAAGTGAACTCTTTTTTACGTTCACCTTCCACCCGTGAGATCTTAGAAAAGCCAACACGATGTCCGTGTGAGATTTGGCTAGTTGGTAAGTTGACGCCTGAATTAAGATATCGTCCAGATAAGGCGTCACTGCTATGCCCCGCGGCCTTAGAACCGCCAAAAGGGACCCTAGCACTTTTGTGAAAATTCTGGGAGCTGTGGCCAACCCGAAGGGAAGAGCCACAAACTGGTAATGCTTGTCCAGGAAGGCGAACCTGAGGAACTGGTGATGATCTTTGTGAATAGGGATGTGTAGATACGCATCCATTAAGTCCACGGTGGTCATATATTGATTGGTAAAATAGTCTGAATGGTCTCCATCTTGAAGGATGGGACTCTGAGGAATTTGTTTAGGATCTTGAGATCTAAAATTGGTCTGAAGGTTCCCTCTTTCTTGGGAACCACAAACAGATTAGAGTAAAACCCCTGGCCCTGTTCTGTTTTCGGAACTGGGCAGATCACTCCCATGGTATATAGGTCTTGTACACAGCGTAAGAATGCCTCTCTTTTTGTCTGGTTTACAGACAATTGAGAAAGATGGAATCTCCCCCTTGGAGGAGAATCCTTGAAATCTAGAAGATACCCCTGGGTTACAATTTCTAACGCCCAGGAGTCCTGAACGTCTCTTGCCCAAGCCTGAGCAAAGAGAGAGAGTCTGCCCCCTACTAGATCCGGTCCCGGATCGGGGGCTACCCCTTCATGCTGTCTTGGTGGCAGCAGCGGGCTTCTTGGCCTGTTTACCTTTGTTCCAAGTCTGGTTAGGTCTCCAGAATGACTTGGATTGAGCAAAATTCCCCTCTTGGTTTGCAGCAGGGAAAGAGGAAGAGGGAACACCTTTGAAGTTTCGAAAGGAACAAAAATTATTTTGTTTGGTCCTCATCTTATTTGTCTTATCCTGAGGAAGGGCATGGCCTTTCCCTCCAGTGATGTCTGAAATGATCTCTTTCAGTTCAGGCCCGAATAGGGTCTTACCTTTGAAAGGGATGGCTAAAAGCTTAGATTTTGATGTGACATCAGCAGACCAGGACTTAAGCCATAACGTTCTACGCGCTAAAATGGCAAAACCTGAATTCTTTGCCGCTAATTTAGCCAGGTGAAAAGCGGCATCTGTAATGAAAGAATTAGCTAGCTTGAGAGCCTTAATTCTATCCAGAATATCATCTAATGGGGTCTCAACCTGAAGAGCTTCCTCCAGAGCCTCGAACCAAAAAGCAGCTGCAATCGTTACAGGAACAATCAGTGTAGGCAGGAACCTCTAGAAATCTGTCCATTTTATACAATTTCTCTGGAACTACAATAGGGTCACAATCATCCAGAGTCGCTAAAACCTCCCTGAGCAACAAGCGGAGGTGTTCTAGTTTAAATTTAAAAGCCGTCATATCTGAGTCTGTCTGAGGGAACATTTTTCCTGAGTCAGAAATCTCTCCCTCAGACAGCAAATCCCTCACCCCCAATTCAGAACATTGTGAGGGTACATCGGATATGGCTAATAAAGCGTCAGAGGGCTCAGCATTTGTTCTCACACCAGACCTAATGCGCTTCCCCTGCAACCCAGGTAGCTTAGATAAACCTCTGTGAGGGTAGTATTCATAACTGCGGCCAAATCTTGCAGGGTGAAAGAATTAGATGCACTAGAAGTACTTGGCGTCGCTTGTGCGGGCGTTAATGGTTGTCACACTTGGGGAGAATTAGATGGCATAACCTGATTCCCTTCTGACTGAGAATCATCCTGCGACATACTTTTAGTAGCTAAAATATGTTCTTTGCAAATTATTGACCTTTCAGTGCATGAGGGACACATTCTAAGTGGGGGTTCCACAATGGCTTCTAAACATATTGAACATTGACTTTCCTCAATATCAGACATGTTGAACAGGCTAGTAATGACTACAAACAAGCTTGAAAACTGCTTTAAAATACACCAATCTTTTTAAATTTTTGGTCTAAGACTCAATTTGTGTAGTTAAGTTTGCCCCATAAGAAAAACAAACAGTTAACCCTTTATTGTGCAAACCGGATTGATAATAGGCCTAAATCAAGAAAAAACACCCCCAGCACCTCGCCACAGCCCTGCTGTGGCGCCTACCTGCCCTCAGGGATTGGAAAAATGGGGTTAAAGTTTCGATTTGGCCCAATACTTCCACAAGGGCCCTCCGGAGTTGGAGCTTGTTGCTTGCTAAGTAAATACAACTGCGCATCTGAGGCACGAAAATAGGCCCCGCCCATCTCACTCGATGTTTTTACAGCCTCAAAGAACCGCACCAGAGCAGTTTTAAACTAGCCATGTGGGTTCTGAGACCCCCAAAAAAAAGCCAAGTGTACCCTCAATAAAGTTGACAAAAAAAACGTTATTGCCAAAAAAACATTAACAGCACTCCCAGTTCATAAAACGTTTGCCCACAAACATTCAAAAACTCAGTGTCAACCATTTTTTAATTAGCCCCTTATGCAAGCTTAGTAATACCCTTCTATAACTCTTAGGATTACTCCTTACCCTTACCCTCATGGGGATACTGTCAGCCTTTCTGAAATACACAGTCTCTCCAGAAAAAATGACTGAACATACCTCACTGCTATATAGCATGAAAACGTTCCTCACACTGAAGTTTCTTGTACTCCTCAGCCTCTGTGGGAACTGCACTGGATCTTAGTGACAAATGCTAAGATCATCAACCATCTGCTGCCTAAGAGTAAATAGTACACACCGGTACCATTTAAAATAATAAACTCTTGCTTGAAGAAAATAAAAACTAATATTTTATCACCTCTTTCACTTTACCCTTCCTAGTACTTAGAGTAGGCAAAGAGAATGACTGGGGGGTGGAGCTAAAGGAGGAGCTATATAGACAGCTCTGCTGTGGTGCTCTTTGCCACTTCCTGTTAGCAGGAGGATAATATCCCACAAGTAAAGGATGAATCCGTGGACTCGTCGTACCTTATAGAAGAAATAGGGGTTAATACATTTTATTAGTGACGCGATGTCGGGAGCGGCAGATTAGGAGTTATTAAGTTTAATATAGTGTTTGTGATGCGAGAGGGCCTCAGTTTAGGGGTTAATAGGTAGTTTATGGGTTTTAGTGTACTTTGTAAACATTTAGCTATGAGTTTTATGTAACAGTTTTGTTGCGCAAAACTCATAACTACTGCTCTCAGATAGCGGAACGTATCGTGTCGGTATAGGCTGCAACCCAAGCTTTTTAGCCTCACCCCAAAACTTGTAATGGCAGCGCTATGGAGATCCCACACAAAAACGTCATTTTTTTGAGTGCGGGACTGACGTTGCGTTACAGGCTAAAAGGCTTGCGGTACAGCTATACCGTCAAGACTCATAATGGCTGCGTTGCTGTTTTAACTCTGAAATGTCCATTTTTTCAGTGTTAAAACACTAACGCAAAACTCGTAATCTAGGCGATTGATAGAAAATTGCTGCTATAGAGTGCTTCAGAAGTGCATGCTGTTTAGCCTATCTAGGTACGCTTTCAAAATAAATGATACCAAAAGAATTAAATCAATTTGATACCAGAAGTAAATGGGAAAATGTTTAAATTATTATTTTTTTTTAAATCCAAATCATGAAAGAAAAAAATGTGAGTTTCATGTCCCTTTTATACCTGGCAGAAACAAACAAAACTATAAAAAAAAGTCTATGTAGACATTAGCTTGCTAAACTAATTTTATTTTATGCACCAAGCACATGCCCATAGTAATCACACTGAGGTTAACTTGCGAGAGAGCATCTCTTTCCACTAGAATTCTGCATCAAAACAGAAACACGAACATATGCTCATAGTTATGCTACAGCACTGTTACTTGAATATTCCATTTGGTTCATGATGACAATATACCATTTGTTCATTTTTAAAATTGTCTTACAAATTGATGCATCTTATGCCCAAAATTTAAAGGGACATTTTTTGTTATTGTGTGCATGAAAAATGATTCACTGTAATGCAAAAGATCTTCATAGAGAATAAATTATTTAAAAGTATTTAGAAAATGTTATTTTGTTAGGCTTTTGTTATATAGGCTTTGCTGTAGCTTGTTACAGACAGATATAAATAAGCTAATTCAAATTTGAACCAATCAATGTGCACAAGTGTAAGGATTCTGCATTCCGCACAAAAAAAAACAACTTTGCAATTTACCTTAATTTATTTTGTCCCCTTTTCCTGAAATGTAACTCTGAAAATTGTGGACTTTTCAATTCCAGTTAGAAGTGGAACTGCCTACTCCAGACATAGAACTGCTATATTCCACACAGTCATAGGTTGTACAATCTATTGGCCAATTTATAGCTGTTGCTAAATGATCATAGCAGAGAAGAAAACCTAGGTTACAACATGGCGGTGCACACTGATTTATGGACACCAAACTTTACAATTATATCATTCTATCAAGCCCATTAAAACCAAAACAATGATCTATATTTTTATATAAAACTGTGCTCATTTAAAGTTTAAGTATAATTATTGTAATTTTTTGTTAAGAATACACTAGCCACAGTCCACAGGAAATTCAGGAAGGGTCAGTAAAAAAATATCCCAAAAATAACAATATCAATGTGGACAAATAATTTCAATCCTGTATGCAAGAATGATAGGAAGAGTTTTTGACCCTAAACAGGCCATGAAGTAGGGTGCAGATAAGGGGGGGCTTAAGGAGAGAGATTTTTAAGGGTTGTAGGGGTAGCAAAAGCTGTCATTAATTTGAGTTTGAATTTGGAGGGAGAAGCCTCCTCCCTCCCTAAGTTAATATTGTCAGAGCCTAAAGGGGGCTGGTGTTTGCCTTATTTGAAGGTTTTAAATTGTATTTTTCAGGTGGTATCTTGCCAAGAGATGGGAGTGAGGACAGTGTGTCTGCCGATCAAGCCAGTCGAAGGGCACATTGGGTCGTATGTGGATATAATTGTAGGTTTCTAAAAAAAGTTATGTATCAATTTAAGGATTATAAAGCAACCTTTAAATCATGTTCTTCTATGTATACAGGGCCGGATTTACATCTCAGGTGCCTGTAGGCACAAAAACCTGAAGCGCCCCCCCCACCCCCCCACCCCCCCTAAAAAAAAGTGGAAAAAATGAGGACTTTTTTTTATTATTATTTAGGACAACTAAAAATAAATATTAGATGTAAAATTACATTTTCCCTTTTATGGAGATACACAAATACACACACCAATTGCAATATTTGTTGTAATGGAAGCTACACCAAAAATCAATATTCACTTGACTCAAATGGCCATACAATTTCTATTATGTATAACAAAAACAAATCATGTTAAACTTTTAATGCAAAATATTCTAAAGAAAACCCTATTTAAAGGGACATCAAATGTGACAGTTTGCTGGGCATTTTATTATTGCACTAGTGCTTGCAGAGAAGTGTGTTAGCCTCTTGCAAAAGAGTTAAACACATAGTCAATGTCAGTTCTGAGACAGCAATACACATCTGTGCAGACCCAGATGGGCTCATAGGACATGTTTATTGACAAGCCATTAGTGTATTGCTTTTCTGGAGATGACTTTGACTATGTGCTTAACATTTTGTTGGAGTCAAACACAGTTTTGTGTAAACAATAGCAATATTAAAACTAGCAGCATGCAAGCTCATCACCATCAACAACCTGTGCAGCCAGTGGAAGAAAATATAAAATGTAGGGAAAAAAATCTTGTAAACTCTGATATTTTTGGTACAAACACACACAGATGTTACATTTATTTTGTTCTGAAATATAAATATCATATGATGTTGCTCTCAAAGGAAAACATGGAATGTTGTAGATTATATGTAATCCAGGGGTCAACAAATGTGTTTAAAATTAGAATTTAGAAATTCAATGGGAGGGGTTTAGTTTTAATCTTTGCCCCTCTCTCCTTCATGGCTCCCTCAACTGCTGTAACATATTCCCAATGAAACACTCGACTTTGTAGGCACCTGGCAGCACAATTCTTACTAAAATAAATGCCCTCAAAAAAAAAAAAAAAAAAAAAAAAAAATTTTTTTTTTTTTTTTTTTTTTTTTTTTTATTATTGACAGGCAGGCGCCCCTCACTGCAAGGCGCCTGTAGGCACATGCCTACTGTGCCTAATGGGAAATCCGGCCCTGTATGTATATGAACTATTTTGAACAGAATGCTTTGTGTGGGGTGTAAAGTATCTATCAAGGTAAAACACTGAGAAATTTCAAATATTTATCTTTAGGGTCAGAGGACCCATTATTACTTAAAGATTTCAATTCTTATTAACAGATCTTTAAAGTGTGCATTGGTTTCAAGAGTGGTTCAGCTCTCTTACCCATACAGTTTTATTTCTGCAAATGATTTCACCATTTGTTATCAATCATGTAATATCAAGAGGACCATAATACCGCTAACTTGTAAGAGGAGGCCCATCTCTTTCACTTAAGCCATCTTCTGGGAGTATGGAATAAATGTTGTACAAAAAAGGCAGCAATTCAGCACCCTCCGCTTTAATCAAACTTAAAGGGCCACTAAACCCAAAATCTTTCTTTCATGATTCAGATAGAACATACAAATTTAAACAACATTACAATTTACTTCTATTATTTATTTTGCTTCATTTTTTAGATATGCTTATTTGAAGAAAAAGCAATGCACATGGGTGAGCCAATCACATGAGGCTTCTATGTGCAGCAACCAATCAGCAGCTACTGAGCATATCTAGATATGCTTTTCAGCAAAGAATATCAATAGAATAAAACAAATTAGATAATAGAAGTAAATTAGAAAGATGTTTAAAAATGCATTCTCTTTCTAAATCATGAAAGAAAAAATGTGGGTTTCATGTCCCTTTAATATAAAGGGCTAGATTACAAGAGGAGCAGTATTTTGCTTTTTCGCGAAAACTTTGCTAGGATTTTCATGTTTACACTAGCCGTGTTGTGCTGGTATTAAAAGTAAACTATTTTTTTTTTCTAGTGGTAACCAAATTTGTGCTTAAAGTCGAAATTTAAAAATTTCCCGATAGAAGTCAATGGAGAAAAAAAAATAATAAAACCCACTCTCTCGCGCATACACTATATCATTTTTGCAATTGCGCTAACTAGACATGAAAATATGAATATTTCATATTCCAATATTCCTAACATAATGAAATATGTTCTATTTATTCATAATTAAATATTTCTACATATACCTGGGGTTAGATTACATATTGAAACTCGCGCCGCCCATAATTTCACCTTGCACATCGGGGTATCACATAAACCCCGCTGGCAGTTCATAAAGTGCTAAAAGCCGGATAAACTAGTGATGTCCAGAAATGAGCGTAAATTCACATTTCCGGAGTCGCCAGTGACTTACGGCACTTTAGAAACTGCCAGCGCCTAAGAAAATAAAAAAAAAGTCAAATCTTCCGTAAAAGTCTAACACGCCTCCCAAAAATAAACCCGACACGTAAACCCCCTATATCCGCCATCAAACCCCCATTGGAGCTAATAATAAAAGTATTAACCCCTAAACCGACAACCCCCTCACAACGCAATATGCCTAATTAAACTATTAACCCCTAATCCTCCATTCACACACATCGCAAACTACCTAATAAAAGTATTAACTCCTAATCCGCCATTCACCCACATTGCAAAGTCTCTATTAAAACTATTAACCCCTAATCTGCCATTAACCCACATTACAAAGTACCTATTAAAACTATTAATCCCTAATCCACCATTAACCCACATCGCAACAAACCTTATAAATCTATTAACCCCTAATCCGCCAAAGCCACACAACGCAATAATCCTAATAAAACTATTAACCCCTAATCCGCCAAACCCCGGAACGCAAATAACTAATTGAATTACTAAGCCCCCTAACCTAACACCCCCTAAATTAACCCCATTACCTAAATTAAAAAATTACTAAATTACAATTAAAATAAAAAAGCTAATATTACTTAAAAATAAAAAAAAATAAAAAATTAATATAAGATTACAAAAAATAAAAAAGTCTAAAATTACATAAAATAATAAACTAAATGATCAAAAATAAAAAAATTAAACCTGATCCCTATGAAAATAAAAAGGCCCCCCAAAATAAAAACACCCGCTAATCTAATACTAAACTACCAATAGCCCTTAAAAGGGCCTTTGGGAGGGCATTGCCCTAATTTATTTTCCTTAAAAAATACTAAGTCCCCCCTCTAACAGTAAAAGCCCCCACCCCCCGGGCCCCCCAAAATAAAAATAAAAACAACACTAAAAAAGCCTAAACTACCCATTGCCCCTAAAGGGCATTCAGCTCTTTTACTGCCCTTAAAGGGCCACTAAACCCAAAATCTTTCTTTCATTATTCAGATAGAGAATAGAAATTTAAACAACATTACAATTTACTTCCATAATTTATTTTGCTTCATTTTTTAAATATCCTTATTTGAAGAAAAAGCAATGCACATGGTGAACCAATCACATGATGCTTCTATGTGCAGCAACCAATCAGCAGCTAGTGAGCATATCTAGATATGCTTTTCATCAAAGAATATCAAGAGAATAAAACAAATTAGATAATATAAGTAAATTAGAAAGATGTTTAAAATAGCATTCTCTTTCTAAATCATAAAAGAAAAAATGTGGGTGGCATGTCCCTTTAAGAGGGCATTCAGCTCTTTTAATAGTGCCCAATAAATCCCTAATCTAAAAGAAAAACAAACCTCCAAAAAATAAAAAAAAGCCTAAGTCTAACCCCCCAAATAGGTACTCATCGCTCTTGAAGTCCGGCGGAGAAGGTCCTGTTCTAGGCGGTGAAGTCTTCTTCTAAGCGGCCGACATCTTCTTCCAAGTGGGACCTCTTACTTCTTCATCCAGGACCAAGCCGGAGCGGAGATGAAAGTGGAGAAGGACCGGTGACCGCAGAGCCATGGAGCGTGGAGGATCCTCTTCGTACGATCGCCCCTTGCATTCCTATTGGCTGATTTGAATCTTCAAATTCAAATCAGCCAATAGGATGAGAGCTACTGAAATCCTATTGGCTGTTCAAATCAGCCAATATATAATGGCTTTTGCGGGCGACGCTCCATATGTAATCTTGCCCCTGATGTCTTTTGCACGAATATATATATATATATATATATATATATATATATATATATATATATATATATATATATATAGATGAGTATCTATTAATAAATAATAAATGCATAGGACATAGTTTGCTATGTGCAGAACATTGGAATGTGAAATATTTACAGTACTTAGTCAAACATATCTATATACATACAAATACATCTTTATTAATGTATTTGTATATATCTCTATGTTAAAGGGACAGTCTACCATAGAATTGTTATTGTTTTAAAAGATAGATAATCCTTTTATTACCCATTCCCCAGTTTTGCATAACCAACACAGTTATATTAATACACTGTTTACCTCTGTGATTACCTTGTATCTAGGAACCTTCTTCCAGCCCCCTGATCACATGACTGTGACTGTTTATTATCTATTGTCTTGCATTTAGCATTGTTTTGTGTTAAATCTTAAATAACCCCCTGTGCCTGAACACAGTGTTATCTATATGGCCCATGTGTACTTTCTGTCTCTTTGTGTTGAAAAGAGATTTAAAAAGCATGTGATAAGATGCAGCCCTCAAAGGCTTATAAATTAGCATATGATTTTACCTATGTTTAGTTTAAACTAAGAATACCAAGAGAAAAAAGCAAATTTGATGATTAAAGTAAATTGGAAAGTTAAATAAAATTAAAAGTCCTATCTGAATAATGAAAGTTTAATTTATACTAGACTATCCCTTTAAATTACTTTGGCGGCTTTTTTTTCTCTAACACCCAAGATCTCATATCTTTGAGCCCTTATAACTTTTTTTGTGCAATATTTTCGGGGAATTTTATTTTATTAGAAGGTGTTATTATAAGTGCAACTGTACTTTGAAATGTATTTTTTATGTATTTTGTGACACTTTTTAATTTCAGAAAACAGTTAACCACAGCTCTGAGATTGAAGCTCAGTTAAAACTGCTTGCGAAAAGATGTTATCGCTTGCGCTAAAACGTTTGCGCCTCACTTGTAATCTAGCCCAGAATGTTAAGTCATTGCCAATTTCACATACATTATGGGATATCTTAAGTCACATGACCCCACATTTAAAGAGGAATATAGGGAAATGGTTTTAATATTGATAAAAAATAAAGCATAATTTTAGGGCCCTCCCATATAAATTACTTTAACCTGTTCGTTTAATGGGTTAAGAAACTGTCACTGACACATCAATCATGTTAAATACAGACCCATCTGCTTTGAAATATGGTCTCACACTACATCATAAGGTGGACAAGGTATGGGCTCTTTCCCTAATCACACTGAAGAATATTATTGCAGATGTGTAAAAGCCAAGAAGAAGTATATTCCCTCTCAATCCCCCTACATGAATGGCAATGGAGGGCAAATAATAATTGGCTAATTCAATAGAACAGATTATGTTCCTGTTACCTTAAAACAACATTTATAACAAAAAATAAAGGGACAGTAAACATCCTGTAATTCGAAGACATTTCTGTTGTGTTGCTATAGAATAATATATCAGCCAGGTCTAAACATTTTTAAAACAAACTAACATCTTATTTGCTGCAATTGTTTTTCAATAGCCAAATGGCACTCACAATTTGCCTTATTTGCAGGAGATAATCTGGGCTTTAGTCTAAAGTCAACAAAGGCTAGCCAGAGTAATAATGTTAGTATGGAGTGCATTGCTTTGCATTTGTTATCAGTTAAAGCCAATTAGGAAACGATATGTAGCAGAGTTATCCTTTAGAAGTGAGCAGGGTGCATTGCAGACACTGTTCAGTGCATTGAGGCAAATGATTATGTTTATGTCATACTATATGTATATTGCTACAACTTGATAAATTATGGTGCAGTAATTTTTCAAGCTAAAAGTTAAAGATACATTGTACACTAGATTTTTCTTTACATAAATGTTTTGCAAATTATGGATTTATATAGTCCAACTGGGAGTGTTTTTGTAAACAATGTATAGTTTTGCTTATTTTTAAATAACAGCTGATTTTCAGACTTCTAACCAAGCCCCAAAGTCTAAGATGTATACTGATGTATACAGACTTCAGATTGCTTCTGTTTGTGTAATAGGTCTTTTCATCTGTGGGGGAGTAGGGAGGGGGTTCTGTTCTCAGTCCTTTTCAGTGGGTGTCCCAGCCTAAACACATTAACAGTGCTAAATTGGGAGCTTCTAAGTAAGCTTTTAAAAAGGTTTTATACTGGATTTTTATATCAGTATATGTGCATATTCTTCTTTATAGTAGTAACTAGTCTATTACATGCAGTTACTTGAAAATTGGTGTATACTGTCCCTTTAAGGGTTTTCGTGTTCATTCTTGCAAAGAATTGGAGATTACAAGTTTATATTATGTGGGTCTGAATACTGCATAGAATCCCAGCTGAGCCCAGATAACACTAGATATGGAAGTACACTGCACATAATCAATAGGAAAGAACCATTCTGGTTCATTAAATTAGCTGCAGGGATTCCTTAGGGACTGAACAGACAATGGGGGGTGAATTGCTTTATGGAATAAAAAGCATTTTGTTCTCCTCCATTTGTTACTTTAAGTATTGGAGCTGTTCATTATTTATGTTTATGACACAAGTATATTTATTGGTCAGTCTGTCATTTGTGCTGTCTGGGATTTTTTTAATTGAGTAAGATGTTCACTAGAAGACAATGCAGGATCTAGAGGTATATAGATGTCTTTATCTGTGTGTATACGCAATACTGCTCAGTCCTCTGTTATTAAACATGGCTGGTATAAGAAACACATTTTTTTTCTTTCATGATTCAGAAAGAGCGTGCAATTTTAAACAAATTTCAATGTACTTCTATTATCTAATTTGCTTCATTCTCTTGGTATCCTTTGTTGAACAGCATATCTAAATTGTCTCAGTAGCTGCTGATTGGTGGCTGCACATAGATGCCTCATGTGATTGGTTCCCCCATATGCATTGCTATTTCTTCAACAAAGGGTACCTAAAGAATGAAGCAAATTAGATCATAGAAGTGAATTGAAATGTTGTTTAAAAATGTATTTTCTATCTAAATCATGAAAGAAAATGTTTTGGTTTCATGACCCTTTAATTGAAATAATTTTTATTGCAAAAAACATATACGGTATATCACATCTTTCACATTTTTCATATACATATCTACATCTCCCTTTTCTGAAAAATGTCTCTGAAAAATGTCTCTCAGATAGAAGTCTCTGATGCTTTTTATGTTTCCACTATCAGAGTTTGAAGAAAGCAAAGTTCCTCAGTGGAGTAGTTGATGGTTGGGTAGTCCGATCTGTAGGTTCTAATAGTTAGTGTGATTATACCTGCGCTCCACATTAGCACCATGGATTAGGGGGCATAACAGATCGTTATCAGAAGATTTGAAATTTTCCTTAATAACCCCTTTCTCACCATGTCACTTCTCCTGTATTTTCTTAAAAAACTTTTCTTTCTAACCCTCCCCTTAATTAAATTATAGCAACAATCAACAGTAAACTTTAAACTTTCCCCTTCCCCCCCACACTCAATGTATCCTTAAAATTTCAACTTGCCTGTTCCTCCATTCCACCTGCCATCATTCCGGGGGGAGAGTCCAACCTTTCTTGTCTAGTTCTAGTTATCTGCAGTCGCTTGTCTTCCTCCCACCCCCGGGGTGTTATGGGTTCATGACCCTTTAAAGGGACGCTAAACCCAAATTTTTTGTTTCATGATTCAGATACAGCATGGAAATTTAAGCAACTTTCTGATTTACTCCTATTATCAATTTTCTTTTTTTCTCTTGCCATCTTTATTTGAAAAAGCAGGAATGAAAGCTTAAGAGCCGGCCCATTTTGGTTCAGCACCTGGGTAGCGCTTCCTGATTGGTGGCTAAATGTAGCAAACCAATCAGCAAACTCTATTCAGGTGCTGAACCAAAAATGGTCCGGCTCCTTACCTCACATTCCTGCATTTTCAAATAGAGATAGCAAGAGAATGAAGAAAATTTGATAAGAAGAGTAAATTAGAAAATTGCTTAAAATTGCATGCTCTATCTGAATCATCAAAGAAAAAAATTGGGTTTAGTATCCCTTTAAATGACCTGCACTAAATACAGTCTGATTGAAAAATGTTATGACACTAGATTTGTGTTTCATTGTAGGTCTGTTATAGTGACCTGCATGGAATCTAGGTGTTTAGATAGCACACACTAGCATAAATGCTGATGAATTCCTGTCTGTCTGTCTGTCTGCATGCACAAATATACATATAACAAGGGGTCTTGGTAGGAGGAAGCACTTGGGGGGGGGGGGCACATTCTGTTTGACTGTTGCATAGAAAGTTCTGGAGTGATTTATTTTCTGAAAGTGAAAGGTAGTTGTTTGTAATCTAACTTGATGAAGTTTAAATGTATTGTTTTTAATTTACTGGGCGGACACAGAAGCATCTGTCACACAGGCAGATTGCCAATAGCCACGGCATCCCTGGAAAAGTTGCAAAGCGGATTATTGTCAGGATTGTTTCTGGTGTGTCAATATTTACTAGGATCTAAGGCTTTCAAATAACTATTTATAAAGGCAAAGGAGGCTTCCCATAAGGGGAAATAAATTGCTTCAATAACAGAATATTCCCCACTTTCTCCAATATGCTATAGGCCTCTATTAAAAAAAACAAACACTGTTTTCAAGCAGGTTAGCTTTAATCTGTGCAGTATCTTGCTGTGTATTAAAAAACAAATGCAGGCAAAATATGCAGCTAATATTCGTGCAAACTGCAGTGAGTTTTCAGGCAGTGCTTGAAAAAAAAAATAAAAGCATAGAAATGTCTGAGTTTTTATTTTATGGGGGTTTCATGTCAGTTTTTTTTTTAATTTTAAGCATTTCTTCTAATTTTCCATAATTTCCCCCTCCCCCCTGTAAATTAAAGGGCTATAATAAAAAAATTACACGCTCTAATTCGTTAGAATCAGCAACGCTAGTCGCATAAATCAGATGTGCAACTAGAGCTGCTGATTGGATTTTTATTATTTTGGAAAAACTATATTGATGTAGTAATGAACGTCTTCATGTTTATTTTTATCTTGTCTAAGCTTAAAAAGGGTAAGAGAAGATATCCTTATTTGGATCAAGACAGAATTCAACAGACTCATGGATATTAAATGCTTATTCTGGTTTTTGGGTAGTAGTAGTAGATCTTTCCATTAAACAAGGCTTGTCCGAGCTTTGGGCTATAGGCCCTACAGATCTTCTTATCTAGACCCTCCACCTCCTCATCCGCCAATATTCAACTAGATTTTCCCAAATACAAGACTGTTCATTTGTAGTTTATTTATGCAGAAGCATAAATTTATTATGGTTTAGTAGCTTTCCATGTAAAACAAAATCCAGTGCGACCCCTCATTTGATAATGCGGATCACCTCTGGTGTAACAGTGAGCCAGTTTGTTTATTTATCCCCTTAATGACCACAATGTACCCTGTATGTCACTGGTCGTTAAGTGGTTTTTCAGGACATAATAGCAAAAGTCTGGCAAGAACACGCTATTAATGCCCTCCCTCCAGCAGGCTTTGTGGCATAGAGCAGTCTCAATGCTGGTGGAAAGACCGCACTATAAAACAATCAAGTCCCAAAAAAAGGCCAGCGACATACAGGGTACGTCGCTGGTCCTTAAGGGGATATAACGCTCTAACTTTGGACCCAGCAGAATTCAGTTTGTCTAAGAAGCAGGCTTTCTAGAAATCATAGCCCATATGTTATGTCTCTAGCTAATGGAATCCCCATATGTATTTCCTATATTTAGCAAACCCCAGACAACAAAAAATCAGACAATGAAATGCTTACTGTGTAGTTTACATTATAACGATTTTGTTGGAGACATATGGTTAACAACACGGAAAAATATATGTGAAATACAAGCAAGATTACAGGAACAAGTTTCTTATCAAATGTAAAGAGATTAAAGTTCCTTACTGAGTAGCTTTGGCAGTCCCTGCTGCTGTAATAAAGCAGAGCCAGTAGAGCTGAACCACGAAAATCTGTTCTTCCCATAACCAAACAAAATAACCAAATGAAAGATGAATAAAAAAACATTTGAATATGAAAAAGATGTAACAACAAAATCTACTTAAACACATAAAAACAGGGTATCACAGGCATTCAAGGGTATTTTCACATTACAGCTAATTCATTCACAATACATTTTTATATGTCGAAACACATAACATATAATAAATGAACATTTGAAATCTTGGGGAAAAGAATTTATAAATTAAAATTGTGATTTGAGAAAAAAAATGTTTTAAACGTTTTATTAATTTTATGGTGATTAACATGTGAACATGTGTAAAATCTTTAACAATAAAAAAGCAAAGGGCCAGTATATACTGCACAAAACTGTAGGTTTTAAAGAAGTCCACATGTAAAATTCGTAAGCTTTAAAATCTTGTGAAAAGTTCCGTTTTCTGATGGATTGTAGAATTTGTGTCCAACTGTCCCCACTACGAGAGGTTAGATATTGGGGTAGATTTATCATACCCTGGGTGGAAATGATTCGATATAGCGAATCATGTCCGCCCTGCATCGCTGAATGCCGACAGCATACACTGTTGGCATTTAACATTGCACAAGCAGTTCTGGTGAACTGCAATGCCGCCCCCTGCAGATTCGCGGCCAATCGGCCACTAGCAGGGGGTGTCAATCAACCCGATCGTATTGATGTCTGCAGCCTCAGAGGAGGCAGGCGAGTTAAGGAGCAGCGGTCACCGCTGCTTCTTAACTCTTGTTTCTGGCATGCCTTAAGGGGTATACGGCCCGTGATAAATCTATTACAACAACTGATAAATGGGAGGAGGTTAGCTTATGGGCAAAATCCAAGTATTCACACAGAAAGGTACAATGAAAATACATCATTTCTTTTCACTCCTACAAAATTGCAGTTGTTTGAAAGAATAGAAAGGTGACAATTGAAATGTGCATGGGTGCATTTTAATTTGCAATAAAAGTTATTACTGTTTTTCCAACGGCATATGCACATATGCCGTGAGGGTCTGTGCACCAGTATTCAGAGAGCTGTCAGTATATAAGTTATATAAGCCACTGCTGGCTCTGGTGAGACGGTGTGGTGTTTGAATACTGCATGAGATCTCACAGCATAGTACGTGATGCTGCAGAAACACAGTCATAACTTTTGCTAGAAGCATTTTTGCTAATGGAAGTAGTTTGCAAAAATGCTTCTATTTCAAATTGAAATGCACCCATGCATATTAAAATGTTGACCTTTCTATTCCTTTAAGAATATTTGGAGGGCCATTATGGGGGAAAAATAACATGCACTAATTTGTTAGAGTATGTAATTTTAACACTAGCAATACTGCAATGATGTGTTCAACCACAGCAAAGAGGTTAAAACATAGTTCAAGTACTGCTTGGGAGGCGCAGAGTACTTCTAGTCCCAAGCAGAAACTGCTGGTCAGCCAATCAGCAGCAGTAGTCACACAGTTGGTTTGTGCATCCACATTTGCTGATTGGCTCTTCAGCAGTAAACTCTCTGCAGCTCCCGATTAATACTTTAACTATGTGTTTAAGCCATTTGCAGTGGTAAAAAACATAGAATAGGAGTAGCTAGTGCAACACTTACATGCTCTAACAAAAGCTGCTCAATAACTGGGTATTAAAAGGGAGCTGGGTTAAATAGGGTCCCTGGTTAGCATAAACAATTACACACCCTGTATTTCTGTCATTCATGTCAAGTGGTCATTTTCTTTTTTGTCAAGGTCTCCTCCCAATGCTCTTTATTGTCCCCCACTCTCCTGTAGTAACAGCGAACATTGTGCAATGTATCTTTTGTCACCAATGTATAAATAGATAAAAAATGACACAAGTCTTAAATATTAAAAAACATGGAGAGCCTTAAACAACAGATGGCTTTTAGCCATTTATCTCTTTCATTTCCAAATATATTATTTTAAATAAACAAGTTTCATTTTAATCTATTTTAAAGTATAATAAAACCTAAAACAGCACGATTTAAATATATTTAGAATATTTGTGCATTAATAAAAAGACTTAGTTAAAGTTGGTTATTTAATTTTGAAGCTATCACTAGGTGCATTTCTTGGTGCAACTGGTACCTAAGGACTGATGGTTTTCTGGCTGATATACAGGACTTCCACCGCTTCAGTGATTGGGCAGTGACATGTCTCACATGAATAAAACCTTTTTTTTAATTTTTTATTTCCAGATCAAGAATGAGATTTATTTAAAAAAAAAATTATATAACAAAAGAAAAAAAATTAGTACATTTTAAAATCCCACTGTAAAGATGCAACAAAGGTAAAATAATCTAGAGTGTGTTTTAACTTAAAAAGGAGGACGAAACAGAGATTTCCCCTTAAAAAAAAAAAAAACATATTTGAGAAAAAATTAGTTACGTTGTTCCTTTACAATGCTACCCATGCAAACTCTGGCCGCAGTGGTTATCCTTTCTGTTATCCTTGCATAAAGAAACGGGTAATTACTTAGCTTCTCTATGATATATTTTTTTTAAACCACAAAAGCAAAGACTGTCCACTGGGAGTTTCTAAAAGGATGGAAACATTTAAACTATTTTGGTGAGACAGCTTTGTTTATTCAGCAACTTTGCTTCAAACACACAAAAAAAATCAGTTGCAGATATTATGGACTTATTTGGGTAGGTTCTGAAAAGGAAAATAACTGTTAACAGTAGCCATTATTAATGATTTGAACCTCAGACGGACTTGGGGCTTATCAGCCGATATTGCATTATTTTATAAGGTTATGCTACATCTATTGACAGTTTAGGACAGCCAGTTAGTTTTAGTACTTAAAGGGACATAAACCCTTTGAGTGCTAAGCAATTTCCCACCTGGGTGCTAAGCTGGATTTGAGGGGTTTTTATTTTTTTAAATATTTTTTTTTTTTTTTAACTTTTTTTTTGAGATACAGGGGCCTAATTATGAACGTGCGAGCGGACATGATCCGATATTGCAGATCATGTCTGCCGCACATCGATAAATGCCGAAAGCGTACGCTGTCGGCATTTATCATTGCACCAGCAGTTCTGGTGACCTGCTGGTGCAATACTGCCCCCTGCAGATTTGCGGCCAATTGGCCGCTAGCAGGGGGTGTCAATCAACCCGATCGTATTGGATCGGGTTGATTTCTTGCAAGTTCTGTCCGCCTCCTCCGAGCAGGCAGACAGGTTATGGAGCAGCGGTCTTTAGACCGCTGCTTCATAACTTGTGTTTCTGGCGGAGCTTGATAAATATGCCCCACAGGCTTCTAAGCAGCATGCCCCATTTCCCTATACAGTCCATTGTAAATTTTTCAATAAAGTTGCGCGGTCTCGTCACGTCATTGCGCGTGACGTCACAGAGCAAAACATGAAGCCTACAAAAGGGTTAAAACACTGAGCAGCAACACAATACTGTGAGCTATATGAAAACACCTGCTGAGCCAATGGCAAGAGACAAATGTGTGTAACCACCAATTATCAGCTAACTCCCAGTTGTGTAAGATATGTACATATTCTATTTCAACAGAAGATACCAAGTGAATAAAGTAAATCTGAAAATAGAAGTGAATTTAAAGCATGTGATGTGAGTTTAATTTTCATATTAATATTAATAATAATAGCTGTATCTGTTGCCTGGGACAAGCCTCCATAAGCATGAAAAAAACAGGTTTGTTTTTTTTAAATAGGATCTTCTGCTTAATAACATAGTAACGTAGTAGATGAGGTTGAAAAAGACAGTCCATCGAGTTCAACCTATACAAATCTAAAATATGTACAAAAAGCTCCAGTTAAAGGGCCACTAAACCCAAAATCTTTCTTTCATGATTCAGATAGAGAATAGAAATTTAAACAACATTACAATTTACTTCCATTATTTATTTTGCTTCATTTTTTAAATATCCTTAGTTGAAGAAAAAGCAATTCACATGGTGAGCCAATCACACGATGCTTCTATGTGCAGCAACCAATCAGCAGCTAGTGAGCATATCTAGATATGCTTTTTTTATCAAAGAATATCAAGAGAATAAAACAAATTAGATAATATAAGTAAATTAGAAAGATGTTTAAAATTGCATTCTCTTTCTAAATCATAAAAGAAAAAAAATGTGGGTGGCATGTCCCTTTAAGCTTAAAGTGAATGTCAATTTTCCTGTAAACGAATCCATCAACTGCTTTCTTTTGTACATAGTAGTTAAACCGCCACTATTTCCCCCCAGAAAAATAAACAATTCTTTATATATTTATCTTACAAATTTCATTCCGATATGAATCCAAACTCTTCCCAGCCGGTACTTCCTTCTTCTCCCTGGTGTGACGTATAGAGCGGTCCCACCCGCTCTATACATATACTTCAAGCACACTCCCGTGGATACCTTCAATTGCTCATGCGTTTACAGCCGATTTCATAGACTAGCTACATAGTATTCAATGAATGAATACATTCATTGAATACTATTCATACATCGAGCGCAGCTGTATTGTACTGTTCTACCTTTATTTCTAGCTACGAAATCGGCTTGTAAGTAGGAATACAAATAATTTTCTTATTTTAATTGGAATTTAATTGGGATTCACTTTTATAACAAATTTATAAATACCTAACTTATTTTTATTTCTTCTGCTCTGTTGCTGTTTATAAAAAAAGTACTGGTTGTGATTTCTTAAGCATAGATAAATATTAAGGCTTTCCCGCATGCGCATTAGGATTCTATGACGTCATTCAGGATTAACGCATGTTCATTAACAATCAGTGACGTTTTGAAAACAGGGTTGAACCCCCCCGTGGTGGAATCGATGACTGGGAAAAGAGTGCTTCTTAACCCGTCAATCAAATAGCGAAGATGGCGGGCGGAGGAATCGTAGGGTGATATAACTTATAAAACATAAATTTTTGGCGTAAATATAGTGGTCAAAGGAAAATGATGAATTAAAGTTCAACTTTTTTTTATGCACATTAGTGTGGTGTTCTCGGGGGGTTGTGACTTTACATTCACTTTAAATAATCCCACTAAAAGGTGACCCATTTAATACTAGCAATCATATCCATGAATTTTGTTTATAGACAGAAATTTATCCAAACGATTTTTAAATGTATCTAGGGTATTGGCATTCACTACCTCCTTTGGTAATGAGTTCCACAATTTTATTGCTCTTACAGTGAAAAAAAACATTTCCGTTGCAGGAGATTAAATCTCCTTTCCTCCAACCTTAAATTGTGACCTCTGGTCACAAACAATTTTCTTGGAATAAACAGAGCTTCTGCCATCTCTGTATATGGGCCTTGAATATATTTATATAAAGTAATCATGTCACCTCTTAAGCGCTTTTTTTCTAAAGAAAACAGACCCAGTTTGGCTAGCCTCTCCTCATAGGTTAAATTCTCCAATCCCCTTATTAGCTTTGTGGCCCTTCTCTGAACTTTTTCTAGTTCTGCAATATCTTTTGTTGCGATTGGTCCCCAGAACTGCACTCCATACTCAAGGTGAGGTCTTACCAGGGCTTTATATAGTGACAGAATTATGCTTTCCTCCCTTAAATCAATGCCTCTTTTAATACATGCTAGTATCTTATTAGCCTTTGAAGCTGCTGCCCTGCAATGTGCACCCATCTTTAGCTTGTTATCTATTACTACCCCCAAATCCCTTTCCTCCTGTGTTTGGCTAAGTCTTGTCCCATTTAAATAATACGTTGCCTGCTTATTTTTACTTCCAAAATGTAGAACCTTGCATTTTCCCATATTAAATCTCATTTTCCATTTACCTGCCCATACTACTAATTTCTGCAGGTCCCTTTGTAACGAAAGTTCATCCTGCACTGACCTAATGACCTTACTTAACTTAGTATCATCTGCAAAAATAGAGATGTTGCTATTTAATCCTTGCTCCAAGTCATTTATAAAAATATTAAAATAAGTGACATGAAATTAAACTTTAATGATTCAGATAGTGCATATTTAACTTTCCAATTTACTTTTGTGAACAAATTTACTGGCTTCTCTTGGTATCCTTTGTTGAAGAGAATACCTAGATAGGCTCAGGAGCGTACACATATCTTGAGCACTAAATAACAGCAGTGCATGCAGCAGTGTTTGTGACAACGTTATATGCTGTTGCAAACACTGCTGCCATAAAGGGCAGAGAGTGCACAACCCTGAGCCAACCTAGAGATGCTCTTTAACAAAAGATATTAAGTGGCCCAAGTAAATTTCATAATAGAAATTTTGATTTTTTAAATGCTCTATCAAAATCGTGAAAGTTTTATTTTGACTTTCGTCTCTTTAACTCAAGCTGTTTGTAACAAGGCTTATGACACACGCCGTTAGTGCAAATTAGCGCTAGAACACTATTAAAAACCGTCACCTAAATTACGAGTTTTGCGTTAGCCTTAAAAAGCAGCGTTGAGAGGTCCCAAGGCTGCTTTCTAACGCCCGATGGTATTACGAGGCCGGCAGGTACAGGTGTACCGCTCACTTTTTTTCCACGACTCGAACATACCGCAAATCCACTTACGTAAATTGCGTATCCCATATTTTCAATGGGATTTTCCTAACGCCGGTATTACGAGTCTTGGAAAAAGTGAACGGTAGACCCTCTCCTGTCAAGACTCGTACCGCATTTAAAAGTCAGTAGTTAAGAGTTTTATGGGCTAACGCCGTAACATAAAACTCTTAACTAAAGTGCTAAAAAGTACACTAACACCCATAAATTACCTATTAACCCCTAAACCGAGCCCCCCCATCGCAAACACTTAAATAAAATTTTTAACCCCTAATCTGCCGACCGGACATCGCCGCCACCTTAATAAATATATTAACCCCTAAACCGCCGCACTCCCGCCTCGCAAACATTAGTTACATTTTATTAACCCCCCTAATCTGCCATCCCTAACATCGCCAACACCTACCTACATTTATTAACCCCTAATCTGCCACCCCCTACGTCGCTGCAACTATATTAAATGTATTAACCCCTAAACCTAAGTCTAACCCTAACCCTAACACCCCCCTAACTTAAATATAATTTAAATAAATATAAATAAAATTACTATAATTAAATAAATTATTTCTATTTAAAACTAAATACTTACATATAAAATAAACCCTAAGCTAGCTACAATATAACTAATAGTTACATTGTAGCTAGCTTAGTTTTTATTTTTATTTTACAGGCAACTTTGTATTTATTTTAACTAGGTACAATAGTTATTAACTATTTAATAACTACCTAGTTAAAATAAAGACAAATTTACCTGTAAAATAAATCCGAACCTAAGTTACAATTACACCTAACACTACACTACAATTAAATAAATTAACTAAATTAGCTACAATTCATTACAATTAAATTAAATAAACTAAAGTACGGAAAAAAAAAACTAAATTACAGAAAATAATAAAATAATTACAATTTTTTTAAACTAATTACACCTAATCTAATCCCCCTAATAAAATAACCCCCCCCCCCAATATAATAAAAAGCCCTACCCTATACTAAATTACAAATAGCCCTTAAAAGGGCTTTTTGCGGGCATTGCCCCAAAGTAATCAGCTCTTTTACCTGTAAAAAAAAAAAAGACAATACCCCCCCAACATTACAACCCACCACCCACACACCCAACCCTACTCTAAAACCCACCCAATCCCCCCTTAATAAAACCTAACACTAACCCCTTGAAGATCACCCTACCGTGAGACGTCTTCACCCAACCGGGCAGAAGTGGTCCTCCAGACGGACAGAAGTCTTCATCCAGGCGGCATCTTCTATCTTCATCCATCCGGAGCGGGTCCATCTTAACGACATCCGGCGCGGAGCATCCTCTTCTTTCCGACGACTAACACTAAAGGACGGTACCTTTAAGTGACGTCATCCAAGATGGCGTCCCTTCAATTCCGATTGGCTAATAGAATTCTATCAGCCAATCGGAATTAAGGTAGAAAAAATCCTATTGGCTGATCCAATCAGCCAATAGGATTGAGCTCGCATTCTATTGGCTTTTCCAATATTCCTATTAGTTATATTGTAGCTAGCTTAGGGTTTATTTTACAGGTAAGTATTTAGTTTTAAATAGGAATTATTTAGTTAATTTAAGTTATTTTATTTCGATTTATTTAAATTATATTTAAGTTAAGGGGTGTTAGGGTTAGGGTTAGACTTAGGTTTAGGGGTTAATTTATTTATTATAGTGGCAGCGACGTTGGTGGCGGCAGATTAGGGGTTAATAAGTGTAGTTAGGTGGCAGCAAGATTGGGGGCGGAAGAGTAGGGGTTAATAAATAGTATGTAGGGTTCTGCGATGTTGGGGGCAGCAGATTAGGGGTTCATAAGTACAATGTAGGTGGCGGCAGTGTCCAGAGCGGCAGATTAGGGGTTAATAATATAAAGCAGGTGTCGGCGATGTCGGGGTGGCAGATTAGGGGTTAATAAGTGTAAGATTAGAGGTGCTTAGACTCAGGGTTCATGTTAGGGTGTTAGGTGTAGACATAACTTTGATTTCCCCATAGGAATCAATGGGGCTGCGTTAGGAGCTGAACGCTGCTTTTTTGCAGGTGTTAGGTTTTTTTCAGCCGAATCTGCCCCATTGATCCCTATGGGGAAATCGTGCACGAGCACGTTTAGCCAGCTCACCGCTACCGTAAGCAGCGCTGATATTGAGGTGAGATGTGGAGCAAAATTTTGCTCTTCGCTCACTTTTCTGCGGATAACGCCGGGTTTGTAAAAACCCGTAATACCAGCGTTGTCTGTACGTGAGCGGTGAGCTGAACCTGCTCGTTAGCCCTGCAAGCCTTACCGACAAAAACTCGTAATCTAGCCGCGTGTTTTTAGACAAAGGAAAATAAAAAAAATATTAAAATAATAATAAATACAAGTTTTAATGGTCAGCAATATCAAGTATCTATCACTAACAAAACTTTTTTACTTAAAAAACCATTGAGCACAGTATCCAGGGAACTGGGGCAAAAGCCAAATATAATAAGCAAGGTTTTATGAATCAAGCACAGAGATGAATACATATATCACATTTATTTAGGCCATACTGTCACATATTGTGATTTTTTTTGGCACTATCTTTTGGCAGAGCTGTCAGATAAATACATCTGATATTTTAATTCAGTGCTGTATTCATAACTTGTTATAGAATATTTCTCCTGGAAGACTGAAATTAGCTGTTCCATATTTATTTGCATGTTATATTACCTCAATGTCATATGGAGGAAATCAACAGAAAATAGTTTTGCAGATTTTTCTTTATTTTTTTAAAAACCACATTGTGTTAAAGGGACATATGATATTTGTTAAATACAGCAGTACCATTCATTAAACAATAAAGATGTGTTTGCAAACATTGATCCATTAGACATCATCACTGCTATAGTGTTCTGCCAATGACAGTGATGGCACAGGAGGTCACTGCGCATGTACACGGCTTAGAAACCCGCAGGACATGTGCACTTTAACAGCTTTCACTCTAACAGTTATGCAATTTTGCAAAACAATGTATATTTAAGAGATGGTTCTGACCCCATACTGCTGTGCATTTCAAATACCAGTTTATGCACTTTTAGTGCTTACTGCAACAAAATATTTAGACAGCACAATGTGCCACTTCACAGAGGGGCAACCAAGTAAAACTTTGTGCCCCAGTACATTAATTATTTGCCTGCTAGTTACGCACATTACAAGCTATTACACTACTGCACAGCTGGATCTACATATCAGTGCCACAAGGGCTTTTAGATGCCTATTTTGCCTGTCAACTTCACATTAGTGAGGGCATGAGGGCACCACTAACACGAGTACTTAGCATCCCATAAATACTCAATGTCAGCAATCCATCAATATTATAAAGAACTATTCAACATAACATTTTAACTGGTAGTGCCACCTTTACAAAAAAAATACTGATTTTAAATGATTATGCTAATCAACCATGCCTGTAAAATACAAGTTGGCTGACAGCCCTAATTCAAACTGAGAAACACATGCTGGCACAAATAACCAGCACTAGATAGGGAAATAAGAAAAAGCCTATATTGACGGAAGTCTTTGTGTTGGCTGAGATGTCTCATGATTTCCATTTTGAATGCAAAGTGGAATGAGCGGATTACAAGCCTTTTTGACAATAAAATAGTTTTTCTAATTTAAAACATTAGAACAAAAAAAGGATTATAATAAGAGGTCATAACTCCTAAGAAAGTCTTCATAAACAGGGACCTGGATACACAGTATGTAAGATTTAGATTGGGTAATAAACTATAAAGGACTGGCATTTCTTGGGGGGAGGGGGTTTCTACTACATAGAAGCAAAATGTATGTAGTGAAAGCAAAAAGGAGATAAAAGAAATATATATATATATATATATATATATATATATACACACACACACACATATTATATATATTTATATATATATATATATATATATATATATATATATATATATATATATATATATATATATATATATATATATATATATATATATATATATATATACACACATACATACACTCTCATCGGCCACTTTATTAGGTACATCTGTTCAATTGCTTGGTAACACAAATTGCTAATCAGCCAATCACATGGCAGCAACTCAATGAATTTAGGTATCTAAACATCGTAAAGACGACTTGCTGTTGTTCAAACCAAGCATCAGAATGGGGAAGAAAGGTGATTTAAAGGGCCATAATACCCAAATGTTGAAACACTTGAAAGTGATGCAGCATAGCTGTAAAAAGCTGACTAAATATCACCTGAACATCTCTATGTAAAAAAGAAAGATATTTTACCTCAAAAATTCCTCAGTAGCCACATCCCATTGTAAAGGACTTCTAAGCAGCAAATCAGTATGTCTGTCCCGGGACAGCTAAGGGAGTGAGCTTTCGTGTACACTCATCTTATTTCCCAATTCAGTTAAAGGAAGTTTACTATCTTATATGGTAAGGGCCTTGCATGGCTTTCCGCAAGGGTTTCAAATTCAAGGCCGTTCCAATCCATTCAAAACTATTAGAAAACCGAGTTATCCTGTTTCGCAGTGTTGTGTTTTCACAGAAAAAATAACAGAAATGTTACAGGGCATCAAGCAGATTTTTGCATGTTTTTGGGGATTCTCCTAATTTAACAGCCTGAGCCTTTTGAAAAATCAATTTTAGCTTGTTTAGAGCGGCGGCTGTTCATTACCTTTTCATAATGTTAAAGTTTCTGTGCCTTTTTAGTACACGTAAAAAAAAGTAATACTGTTTTAAAAATAATAATTACAAAATCCCCCCAAAACACTTTTAAACTAATAAATCATACACAACTATACTAATATCTTGCAGTCCGCTCTGGGTCGGTTCATATGGAGAGAGAGGAAGCATAGAATTGGGAAGAACTATTTGGCGATGCCAATTTGCAGGGGGGGGGGGGTTGCGCCTACCTAACATTGCATGGTATAACTGGGCCACACTGACAAAGTTAATCCTGGACTGGCTGGTTGGCAATGGCTGATTTACTGCCATGGACATAGAGGCTAACATCATTAAACCGATTCACATAGCTTTCCTCCCCCATGCAGACATTACATCATTACCATCTCATATACAACACCATATTCTGTATAGGGATCCCCTAAGAGCTTGGGCTAGATTGTGTAGGCTATGGGGAGTTAAAAAAGCAGTCAGCAAATATCTACCGATCCAGGGTAACCTGCAATTTATACCGGGATACACCACAGAAGCATTCAAACTCTGGCATTCACAACAACTTAAGACACTCAAACAAATTATTAACCCACTGACCTTGGAGGTTGTGACCTTTCAGGACCTTAGGGACTCCTATGACTTACCAGACACTCATAAATGTGCTTATTTTCAATGTAGGCACTATATAAATAAACTGAAAGCGGATGGTTTACTGTCTGGTGTAACCACTAATATTGACAAACTCTGCTCGTTGGCAAGGTTGGACTCTTATAAACTCACAAATACGTATAATCTTATTTTGCAACATTTTGAAGCCTCTGCAATGCAGAGGATCTTATCAAGGTGGGTTGACTACGATACCTTGACTGTTGATGAAGACCTTATAGATGCTAGTTTTAACAAAGTGCAATCCATGACCCTGTCAGCTACACTACGGGAATCCCACATGAAGATTTTGCAACAGGCTTACATTACTCCAGGTCTACGCGCTCGCTGGGTTCCTGGTGCCCAGGATATCTGTAATAAATGCAGCTTTGTTTCCCCTTGTTGGATTCATTTGCTATGTATTTGCCCCAAGCTGCAGAGCTTTTGGATAAAAATATCTTATTGGCTGTCAAAAGTGACGAAAGCACAGGTTAGTCTTTCAGCACAACATATCATATTTTTAGTACCAAACGATAGACATTTGGCTCATGATATCTTTATCTCCACAGTCATCATGCTAGCAAAACAGATGATTTTAGCGGGATGGGCAGGGAAAAAAACACCCCCTCTTCAACAGCTTATTAGTAATATACATGCCCAGATGTTGATTGAACAAGCAGATGTGAAAGGAGACCCAGAAAAGCATATTAAAAGATTCCTTAATAAATGGGAAGCTTACCTTAACTACTTACCGACTATTGTTAGAGACAGAGTAGTTCACCCATTTAGAAATAGCCTTTATGTTCTAAATGAAAATCTAAAGGGTAACTGGTGCATAACAAACATTTATTCATGACAATTTTTTTTTTTTTTTTTTTCTTTTCAATTTTACATACACAACTCGCTGTATAGGTTGCACCCCTTCCCCGTCCCCTTAGTGACTCCTCCATGTTCTGAGGGGGTATGAGCCTGTGGGGGGTGATCTGTGGACACTCCGGGTAAGTTCGTTGATGTTTTAATTATAAGTTTAATATATAGGTTTTATTGTTATAAAAGTTGATCCTGACCGTTACGTGGCAAGCTAAAAATATGCATAGTCTCAGGTTCTTAGGCTATATCTAAGGCACTGTAAAATGTTTATAACCATATGTATTTATCAAGACATGGATGTTTTCGTCTCTAGTTTGCCATGTGTGGATTTTAGTGATTATTTGTTTTATATAAGAAAATTATTGATCCTTGCCTCTGCATGTCAAGCTCAAAAATGTACAGTTTCATATATCAGTACTATATTTCTTGTAGTGTATACTCCTTCATTTCTTTTATGTACAGCACAAGATTGTCTCACCTGGTCATGTATGTAATGGATCATATTGCTATAAATAAAGTTATTAAAAAAAAAATATATATATATCATACACAACACTTATATATGGACATTAAAAAACTGTAATAATACAATTACAGAGAACAATATGAAATTGTTAAATGCACACAATGAATTTAAAACAACCTTAAAGGGACACTGAACCCAATTTTTTTCTATCATGATTCAGATAGAGCATGCAATTTTAAGCAACTTTCTAATTTACTTCTATTATCAAATTCTTTTCATTCTTTTGGTATCTTTATTTGAAATGCAAGAATGTAAGTTTAGATGCAGGCCCATTTTTGGTGAACACACTGTGTTGTTCTTGCTGATTGGTGGGTAAATTCACCTACCAATAAACAAGTGCTTTCCATGGTTCTGAACCAAAAAAATAGCTTAGATGCCTTCTTTTTCAAATAAAGAAAGCAAGAGAATGAAGAAGATTTGATAATAGGAGGAAATTAGAAAGTTGTTTAAAATTGCATGCTTTATCTGAATCACGAAAGAAAAAATTTGGGTTCAGTGTCCCTTTAAATTACACACGTAAGTATCAATATCAACATTCATTTGCCTCCAAGAAGGTTTGTGGAAACGCCTGTAAAAAAGCCTGTGAAACAGCTTTTTTTTTTTTTTTTTTTTTACACATATCCTATATTATAAAAGACCAGGTATGTTTGTATGATGCAGTCATGCGCAGTAGAGACATACCTAGTCGTAAGGAAGGATCAGTCAGTGAGGATCAGACAGCAGGGGGGGCAGGAGCCGCGAGCGGGGGTGCGGGGCGGTTGGGAGCGCTGCACTACAAAAAAAAAAGTTGAGAGCGGCAGGGAAGGGGAGGGAGAGGGGATCCAAGTGGATGGGGATTTTGGTCTGTGTACACCGGCTTTAGCAATAGTTTATGTTATATTCTATATATATTTTCAGCAGCTCTTATAATAGATTAGATGTCTTAGAAAAAGAAGCAAAAAAACAAAACAATTAATTCACATGGCACTTTTGATGGATTGTAACAAGGGCCTCATTTAGATTTTTTTTAAAGTTATTAGTCTTCCATATATTTCAGTAGAGCTACCAACTGTCCTGCATTTTATATAGGAGCTTTATTCCAATGACCCTACTGCTGCTTTCTCTACCCTACTTAGGGCAAGATTACGAGTAATGAGTTAACAATTACACGCAAGCGAAAAGGGGTTTATCGTAGTTGTTTGAGCGCGTATTATAAGTTG
Organism: Bombina bombina; assembly: GCF_027579735.1. Lineage (NCBI taxonomy): Eukaryota > Metazoa > Chordata > Amphibia > Anura > Bombinatoridae > Bombina > Bombina bombina. The sequence goes on along the minus strand of NC_069503.1, from coordinate 371,621,259 downwards.
AAAGTACACGCGATTGCTTGATTGCAATTTACGCTAGAATGATTACCGCGACCTCAGAGCTCTGGTTAACTGTTTTTTTACGAAACAAAAAAGTGTCACTAAACACATCAAAAACTAATTTACAAAGTACAGTTACACTCATAATAACACTAGCTAACAAAAATATTGCACAAAAATGTTATAAGGGCTCAAAGATAGGAGATCTCTGGCAGGCAAAAGGCTTTAACATGGAGATACATACATATACATGTCTAAATATGTATGTATGTATGTATGTATGTATGTATGTGTATATATATATATATATATATATATATATTACACACACACATATACACACACAGCGTCCTCCACTAACATTGGCACCCATGTTAAATATGAGCAAAGAAGGTTGTGAAAAATGGGCTTTATTGTTTAACCTTTTGATCAATTGTTAAAAAAAATGCACAAAAATACTCTGCTTTCATGGATATCAAACAACTGCAAACACAACAAAGGTTTATCCAAACAAAATTTAATCTGTGTTAAATATATTTCCTATAATGCCTGATGAGGTTGGAGAATACATTACAAGGGATCTGAGACCATTCCTCCATACAGAATACCTCCAGATCCTTCACATTTTGAGGTTGATGCTGATGGACTCTCCTCTTCAGTTCAACCTACAAGTTTTCTGTGGGGTTCAAGTCAGGGGACTGGGATGGCAATGATGGAAGGACCTTGATTTTCTGGTCAGTAAGCCATTTTTGTGTTGATTTTGATGTATGTTTTGGATCATTGTCCTTCTGGAAGATCCAACCATGGCTCATTTTAAACTTTCTGGCAGAGACAGTGAGGTGTTTATCAAATAGCAACAGATAATAAATGGAGTCCATGATGCCATGTATCCTAACAAAATGTCCAGTTCTGGCAGAAAAACAGCCCCAAAACCTTAAAGAGCCACCACCATATTTAACTATGGGCATTGGGAACTTTTCCATATGGTTACCTCTCTGTGTGTGCCAAACCCACCTCTGGTGTTTATTACCAAAATAACCCAATCCTAATTGAAGTTCCAGTAGCGTCTGGCAAACTGAAGATGCTTGAGTTTGTTTTTGGATGAGAGTAGAGGCTTTTTTCTTGAAATCCTATCAAACAACTTGTGGTGATGTAGGTGATGTCGGATTGTAATTTTGGAGACGTTCTGACTCCAAGACACAACTAACGTCTGCAATTCTCCAGCTGTGATCCTTGGAGATATTTTGGCCACTCAAACCATCCTCTTCAGTGTGTTGAGACAATATAGACAGACATCCTCTTCCAGGTTGATTCAAAACACTTCTAGTTAACTGGAAATTCTTAATTATTGCCCTGATGGTGGTTTCCTATGCTTTTGCCATTTTCAATTTTGTGAAGCTCAACAACATTTTTTCCGCACATCACAACTATATTCCTTGGTCTTACCCATTGTGATGAATCACTAAGGGAATTTGGCCTATGTGTTACTTCATATTTATACCTATGTGAAACAGGAAGTCATGGTTGAACAATTTCCTGTTCCTAGTCACCCAGGTGTACTAAAAAAATAAATGTAAAATATCAATGGGAATATACTTCAAATATATTTTTCACACATGAATTCATAGGGGTGCCAATAATTGTGCTATATATATATATATATATAAATGTTTGTATAAACCTTTGTTGTGTTTGCAATTGTTTGATATCCATGAGAGCAGAGTATTTTTGTGTATTTTTTTTAAGAAACTATCAACATTTTTCACAGCCTTCTTTGCTCATATTTACCAAGGGTGCTAATATTAGTGGAGGGCACTAATAAGTATTTATATGTTTGTGTGTGTGTATATATATATAAATATTTATTTATTTATTTACAGACATATATACACATATAAACACATAAATACATATGTACACACATATAGACGTATATATAAGTACATTGGAGCCCTTTGCAGTTAAGTAGATGAAAACATGAAAAAGCAATATTCATATTTAATAAAGTGTTATACTGTGTATCTACTGTAAATATTTGACAATCCAATGTTCTGCACATAGCAGAATATGTTCTATGTATCTATATATATCTATATATATATATATATCTATATATATATATATATATATATATATATCTGTACACATCTATACCTATATATAATCATATATATATATATATATATATATATATATATATATATATATATATATATATATATATATATATATATATATATATATATATATATACACACACACACACACACACATATACATACATATACAGTACCACCAATGAATCCAGCATGCAGCTACCTGGATGTTTAACTTAAACCAATACAGGTGGCCCTCGGTTTACGCCGGTTCAATTTGCACCGTATCAGAATAACAACCTTTTTTTCAGTCATGTGACTGCTATTGAAAAGCTTTGGAAAGCAGTGCACTAATTAAAATAGCCAGTAGGTGGAGCTGTCCGCTTGTTTTGCAGCAAAGTTATGCAACTTAAAGGGACAGTATACACCAGCATTTTTATTGTTTAAAAAGATAGATAATCCCTTTATTACCCATTCCCCAGTTTTGCATAACCAACACTGTTATATTAATCTCTGTGATTACCTTGTATCTAAGCCTCTGCAGACTGCCCACTTATCTCAGTGCTTTTGACAGAAATGCAGTTTAGTCAATCAGTTCAGACTCCTAAATAACTCCACGGGATTGAGCACAATGTTATCTATATGACACACACATGGACTAGTACTGTCTAACTGTAAAAACTTTCAAAATGCTCTGAGCTAAGGGGTGGTTTTCAACGGTTTAGAAATCAGTTTGAGCCTAGCTAGGCTTAGCTTTTTAGAAATACCACCAAGGTAACAAAGCAAATTTAATGATAAATGTCAATTGGAAAGTTGTTTAAAATTGCATGCCCTATCTGAATCATGAAAGTTTTTTTGGGACTTGACTGTCCCTTTAACAGACTGAAATTGATCTGTGTACACAGCGCAGACATTAGCTATCGAGCAACAAGATCTAGGCACTTCCCTATTATCTTCCTGTCCAGCTGCTTGAGGTGAGGGTGCCTAACTGCTTATTAATCACTGCAGATTGAAATGCATAGAATAGGTGCAGACCCAATATTATCTAACATGCTAACAATGTAGAGAACTGTTTGCAGAAAAATGCAAGTAAAAAAAACGTTTTTGTTAATTAGTTTGATGATACAGTCTGTTGTGTGATTATTTAATTAGGTGTATAATGCCGTTTAGCATTTAAAGTCTTCATTTCAAAGCTTTAAAAATAATGTTTTAGGTGTTACTTATGACAATTTTGAGAGGGGACTAGAACCTAACTCCCTCACTTCCCATTGACTTACATTATAAACTATGTTTCAATTTACAACGGTTTCGATTTACAACCATTCCTCCTGGAACCTAACCCCGGCGTAAAACTGTGGGCTACCTGTATATCCAAAAGAAACAGCAACATTGAAAATCCTGTGATGTGGCCGTTTCTTTATAGACAGTTTCTTTTTATAGATATATATTTTACCAAAAAACATCATATATATATAGAAAACAGAATTTATGTTTACCTGATAAATTACTTTCTCCAACGGTGTGTCCGGTCCACGGCGTCATCCTTACTTGTGGGATATTCTCTTCCCCAACAGGAAATGGCAAAGAGCCCAGCAAAGCTGGTCACATGATCCCTCCTAGGCTCCGCCTTCCCCAGTCATTCGACCGACGTAAAGGAGGAATATTTGCATAGGAGAAATCATATGATACCGTGGTGACTGTAGTTAAAGAAAATAAATTATCAGACCTGATTAAAAAACCAGGGCGGGCCGTGGACCGGACACACCGTTGGAGAAAGTAATTTATCAGGTAAACATAAATTCTGTTTTCTCCAACATAGGTGTGTCCGGTCCACGGCGTCATCCTTACTTGTGGGAACCAATACCAAAGCTTTAGGACACGGATGAAGGGAGGGAGCAAATCAGGTCACCTAGATGGAAGGCACCACGGCTTGCAAAACCTTTCTCCCAAAAATAGCCTCAGAAGAAGCAAAAGTATCAAATTTGTAAAATTTAGTAAAAGTGTGCAGTGAAGACCAAGTCGCTGCCTTACATATCTGATCAACAGAAGCCTCGTTCTTGAAGGCCCATGTGGAAGCCACAGCCCTAGTGGAATGAGCTGTGATTCTTTCAGGAGGCTGCCGTCCGGCAGTCTCGTAAGCCAATCTGATGATGCTTTTAAGCCAAAAAGAGAGAGAGGTAGAAGTTGCTTTTTGACCTCTCCTTTTACCAGAATAAACAACAAACAAGGAAGATGTTTGTCTAAAATCCTTTGTAGCATCTAAATAGAATTTTAGAGCACGCACTACATCCAAATTGTGCAACAAACGTTCCTTCTTTGAAACTGGATTCGGACACAAAGAAGGCACGACTATCTCCTGGTTAATGTTTTTGTTAGAAACAACTTTCGGAAGAAAACCAGGTTTAGTACGCAAAACCACCTTATCTGCATGGAACACCAGATAAGGAGGAGAACACTGCAGAGCAGATAATTCTGAAACTCTTCTATCAGAAGAAATTGCAACCAAAAACAAAACTTTCCAAGATAATAACTTAATATCAACGGAATGTAAGGGTTCAAACGGAACCCCCTGAAGAACTGAAAGAACTAAATTGAGACTCCAAGGAGGAGTCAAAGGTTTGTAAACAGGCTTGATTCTAACCAGAGCCTGAACAAAGGCTTGAACATCTGGCACAGCTGCCAGCTTTTTGTGAAGTAACACAGACAAGGCAGAAATCTGTCCCTTCAAAGAACTTGCAGATAATCCTTTCTCCAAACCTTCTTGAAGAAAGGATAGAATCTTAGGAATTTTTATCTTGTCCCAAGGGAATCCTTTAGATTCACACCAACAGATATATTTTTTCCATAATTTGTGGTAGATTTTTCTAGTTACAGGCTTTCTGGCCTGAACAAGAGTATCAATGACAGAATCTGAGAACCCTCGCTTTGATAAGATCAAGCGTTCAATCTCCAAGCAGTCAGTTGGAGTGAGACCAGATTCGGATGTTCGAACGGACCTTGAACAAGAAGGTCTCGTCTCAAAGGTAGCTTCCATGGTGGAGCCGATGACATATTCACCAGGTCTGCATACCAAGTCCTGCGTGGCCACGCAGGAGCTATCAAGATCACTGATGCCCTCTCCTGATTGATCCTGGCTACCAGCCTGGGGATGAGAGGAAACGGCGGGAATACATAAGCTAGTTTGAAGGTCCAAGGTGCTACTAGTGCATCTACTAGAGTCGCCTTGGGATCCCTGGATCTGGACCCGTAGCAAGGAACCTTGAAGTTCTGACGAGAGGCCATCAGATCCATGTCTGGAATGCCCCACAATTGAGTAATTTGGGAAAAGATTTCCGGATGGAGTTCCCACTCCCCCGGATGAAATGTCTGACGACTCAGAAAATCCGCTTCCCAATTTTCCACTCCTGGGATGTGGATTGCAGACAAGTGGCAGGAGTGAGTCTCCGCCCATTGAATGATTTTGGTCACTTCTTCCATCGCCAGGGAACTCCTTGTTCCCCCCTGATGGTTGATGTACACAACAGTCGTCATGTTGTCTGATTGAAACCGTATGAACTTGGCCTTTGCTAGCTGAGGCCAAGCCTTGAGAGCATTGAATATCGCTCTCAGTTCCAGAATATTTATCGGGAGAAGAGATTCTTCCCGAGACCAAAGACCCTGAGCTTTCAGGGGTCCCCAGACCGCGCCCCAGCCCACCAGACTGGCGTCGGTCGTGACAATGACCCACTCTGGTCTGCGGAAGCTCATCCCCTGTAACAGGTTGTCCAGGGACAGCCACCAACGGAGTGAATCTCTGGTCCTCTGATCTACTTGTATCGTCGGAGACAAGTCTGTATAGTCCCCATTCCACTGACTGAGCATGCACAGTTGTAATGGTCTTAGATGAATTCGCGCAAAAGGAACTATGTCCATTGCCGCTACCATCAAACCTATTACTTCCATGCACTGCGCTATGGAAGGAAGAGGAACAGAATGAAGTATTTGACAAGAGTTTAGAAGTTTTGATTTTCTGGCCTCTGTCAGAAAAATCCTCATTTCTAAGGAGTCTATTATTGTTCCCAAGAAGGGAACCCTTGTTGACGGAGATAGAGAACTTTTTTCTACGTTCACTTTCCACCCGTGAGATCTGAGAAAGGCCAGGACAATGTCCGTGTGAGCCTTTGCTTGTGGAAGGGACGACGCTTGAATCAGTATGTCGTCCAAGTAAGGTACTACTGCAATGCCCCTTGGTCTTAGCACCGCTAGAAGGGACCCTAGTACCTTTGTGAAAATTCTTGGAGCAGTGGCTAATCCGAACGGAAGTGCCACAAACTGGTAATGCTTGTCCAGAAATGCGAACCTTAGGAACCGATGATGTTCCTTGTGGATAGGAATATGTAGATACGCATCCTTTAAATCCACCGTGGTCATGAATTGACCTTCCTGGATGGAAGGAAGAATTGTTTGAATGGTTTCCATTTTGAACGATGGAACCTTGAGAAACTTGTTTAGGATCTTGAGATCTAAGATTGGTCTGAATGTTCCCTCTTTTTTGGGAACTACGAACAGATTGGAGTAGAACCCCATCCCTTGTTCTCCTAAAGGAACAGGATGAATCACTCCCATTTTTAACAGGTCTTCTACACAATGTAAGAATGCCTGTTTTTTTATGTGGTCTGAAGACAATTGAGACCTGTGGAACCTCCCCCTTGGGGGAAGCCCCTTGAATTCCAGAAGATAACCTTGGGAGACTATTTCTAGCGCCCAAGGATCCAGAACATCTCTTGCCCAAGCCTGAGCGAAGAGAGAGAGTCTGCCCCCCACCAGATCCGGTCCCGGATCGGGGGCCAACGTCTCATGCTGTCTTGGTAGCAGTGGCAGGTTTCTTGGCCTGCTTACCTTTGTTCCAGCCTTGCATTGGCCTCCAGGCTGGCTTGGCTTGAGAAGTATTACCCTCTTGCTTAGAGGACGTAGCACTTGGGGCTGGTCCGTTTCTGCGAAAGGGACGAAAATTAGGTTTATTTTTGGCCTTGAAAGACCAATCCTGAGGAAGGGCGTGGCCCTTGCCCCCAGTGATATCAGAAATAATCTCTTTCAAGTCAGGGCCAAACAGCGTTTTCCCCTTGAAAGGAATGTTAAGCAATTTGTTCTTGGAAGACGCATCCGCTGACCAAGATTTTAGCCAAAGCGCTCTGCGCGCCACAATAGCAAACCCAGAATTTTTCGCCGCTAATCTAGCCAATTGCAAAGTGGCGTCTAGGGTGAAAGAGTTAGCCAATTTGAGAGCATGAATTCTGTCCAAAATCTCCTCATAAGAACAATCTTTATTGAGCGCCTTTTCTAGTTCAACGAACCAGAAACACGCTGCTGTAGTGACAGGAACAATGCATGAAATTGGTTGTAGAAGGTAACCTTGCTGAACAAACATCTTTTTAAGCAAACCCTCTAATTTTTTATCCATAGGATCTTTGAAAGCACAACTATCTTCTATGGGTATAGTGGTGCGTTTGTTTAGAGTAGAAACCGCCCCCTCGACCTTGGGGACTGTCTGCCATAAGTCCTTTCTGGGGTCGACCATAGGAAACAATTTCTTAAATATAGGGGGAGGGACGAAAGGTATGCCGGGCCTTTCCCATTCTTTATTTACAATGTCCGCCACCCGCTTGGTTATAGGAAAAGCTTCGGGGGGCCCCGGGACCTCTAGGAACTTGTCCATTTTACATAATTTCTCTGGAATGACCAAATTCTCACAATCATCCAGAGTAGATAACACCTCCTTAAGCAGGGCGCGGAGATGTTCCAATTTAAATTTAAATGTAATCACATCAGGTTCAGCTTGTTGAGAAATTTTCCCTGAATCTGAAATTTCTCCCTCAGACAAAACCTCCCTGGCCCCCTCAGACTGGTGTAGGGGCACTTCAGAACCAATATCATCAGCGTCCTCATGCTCTTCAGTATTTTCTAAAACAGAGCAGTCGCGCTTTCGCTGATAAGTGGGCATTTTGGCTAAAATGTTTTTGATAGAATTATCCATTACAGCCGTTAATTGTTGCATAGTAAGGAGTATTGGCGCACTAGATGTACTAGGGGCCTCCTGTGTGGGCAAGACTGGTGTAGACGAAGGAGGGGGATGATGCAGTACCATGCTTACTCCCCTCACTTGAGGAATCATCTTGGGCATCATTTTCTCTAAATTTTGTGTCACATAAATCACATCTATTTAAATGAGAAGGAACCTTGGCTTCCCCACATACAGAACACAGTCTATCTGGTAGTTCAGACATGTTAAACAGGCATAAACTTGATAACAAAGTACAAAAACGTTTTAAAATAAAACCGTTACTGTCACTTTAAATTTTAAACTGAACACACTAAAAAACTCTAAGCCATCTCCGTGGAGATGTTGCCTGTACAACGGCAAAGAGAATGACTGGGGAAGGCGGAGCCTAGGAGGGATCATGTGACCAGCTTTGCTGGGCTCTTTGCCATTTCCTGTTGGGGAAGAGAATATCCCACAAGTAAGGATGACGCCGTGGACCGGACACACCTATGTTGGAGAAATATGTATTTATGAAGAACATTTAAATGTAAAAAAAATTTATATTTTCATGTCGGGTTAGCGCACAAGAGAATATGCAACTGTGTTTGTGCGTGAGTAGGGTGTTAGGCTTTTTTCCACTTTTTTTGCTCAATTGACTTCTATTGGGGAATACATTATCAAACGCACGGTATTCTAAGTTTGGATTTTTTACACACATCAGGTTAGCATGTGAACAAAAATAGTTTACCTCGAACTTGTAATAAACGCGCTATGCGACGTGTGTAAAAAGCTAACTTCTAGCGGAGTTAGCGCTTGAATGGTAGATCATTAAATACCGCTCCACTTGTAATCTAACCCCTTAATTGCAAAATGATTTGAGTGCAACATAGATAATAATAAAAAGGTCTAATAACGTGGCTACATTTTATTATTACACTAGAATGCAGTTTAAAAGGGACCTAAAAATAATTTTAGATGCACAAACTGTGCACTTTATATACTGCTACGAGTAAAGTCCTGCCTGGAATAGTCCACAACACAAAAATGACAAAAGTAAACAAATCTTATATTTTCAGTGTTGGTAACACTAGATTTTTTACTTAGCATAATATTTTCAAATTCACTTCAAATATTTTGCCCATAAAGCAGATGTGACATTTACAAGAAATAACATAGATGGGATATTGTTTAAGATGAACAAAACACATCTTTGAAGATTCCTTTTATTATTCAAGAATAACCCCCAACACAGCCTCCCAATTTACATAACTCAAAGACTTTCAGTTAAATCAGTCACACTGGTTTCTACTTATGAACTTTTATTCTTGCACTGTACTTATAAAATAACCATACAATAAGCAATTCATTCTGTGTATTAAGACTTGTTTATACCACAGAAAGAGCTATTCTGTAAACTCTTTATTATATAAAGAGACATTTTAATGAAAATAAATAAATAAAATAATGTGATTTGTTAAAGCCTGAAATTTTTGCACTGTCTTGTCAACTATGTGCTTAAAGGGATAGTCTAGTCAAAATTAAACTTTCACAATTCAGATAGAGAAGGCAATTTTAAGCAACTATCTAATTTACTCCTATTATCAATTTGTCTTAGTTCCCTTGGTATCTTTATTTCAAAAAGCAAAAATGGAAGCTTAGGAGCAAGCCCATTTCTGGTTCATCACCTGGGTAGCACTTGCTAATTCGTGGCTACATTTAGACACCAATCAGCAAACGCTACCCAGGTGCTGAACTAAAAAAATGGGCTGGCTCCTAAGCTTACATTCTTGCTTTTTCAAGTAAAAATACCAAGAGAACAGAGAAAATTTGATAATAGGAGTAAATTAGAAAGCTGCTTAAAATTGCATACTTATCTGAATCATGAACGTTTAATTTTGACTAGACTATCCCTTTAATCCCCACAAATGGGATATAAAATGTATCTAAATTCCCATTCAGAGTTACAACACATTGCAGCTGGTGAGCCAACCAGGATGCAGCATTTGCCTGTAGTTGTCAAAATTGACTGTGTCATAATTTGTTGTATCTGAAAAGTGTTGTTTCAAGTGAGTTTAAAAAAATTATGTTTCTGTGTTGAACAAAAAAAAAAACTTTGAGGTTAGTCATTACCAACCAATAAAGCTATGGGAGTTTATATAAATTTTCTTAATCAACATCTGAACAGCTAAAACCTGTGCACATTATTGGTTGGTATCTATAAGGGTATTGTGGCTACAGCATCTTCCCAGCTGCAGTATTATGGCAGCCCAGGGGCGTATTAAGGCATAGGCCAATGAGGCCGGTGCCTAGGGCAGCAGATTTTTAAGGGACAGCAGAATTTTGAGTCCCTAGGGCCACTCTACTGAACTCAGGGCCGGGTGGCTAAATCAACCAATTACAAATGACTTAAATGGCTGGCCCGGCTATTGCTGTCCTATGGGATTGTATATGGGTGCGCATGACGTGGTGACAGTGGAGGCGGAGCTCACTTGCGCAGCCTGGCCTGGACTGAGAGGGAATGCGGTATTCTTCCTGGCTCCACCGCATGATTGAGACTCACACAGACTACACAATGCAGTGTGCACTACACTGTGACCACTGTAAAACAGCATATGCCTTTCTCCCTTCAATACATCTTCATTAGGCATTAAAATACTTAAACGGATTAGTCACTTAATACTTGTACATTTACTGTTTGTCTATCTGTCATACATGCAAAGAATAAGTATTTATTGCTGAATCTATACAACTATGTGACTTAAAACACAACTGAAAATATGTTGTATGCATTTAATACATTAAGAAACAATACAAGTATATACTTTATTATGATTGTATCATGTGACTTTATCCCCTAGGATACAATTCCTAAACCTATCATAACTACTGTTGTATTTTTCAAGTACTTTTAAAGGCCAGTTTGTATATTCATTACATATTGTATCCAAGCAGATATTTTGCTTAAATAACTGCCAATCACCAAAGAAGATGTTTAAGGTTAAACAACTACCTACTGACAAACTATCATACAGTGAAGGATATTTTTTTCTGATATAAACACTTTAATCATCTGACTTGCAAAATAATGCATGTGTGTGTGTGTGACCAGAGTGAATGCAAGCCCTGGTGAACATCTACTTAAAAAGACATTTTTTTAATTTTTTACACCCTGCCCCAAAAATATATGTCTAAAAAAGGCCTTAAACCTGAGGTGGGGGGGGGGGGCAGCAGAATTTTGAGTGCCTAGGGCAGCACAAAACCTAAATACGCCCCTGTGGCAGCCACTTTATTGCTGTAGAGTCAAAATTACTGTAGTGAACCCAGTTTATTGTCTATTCACTTCTATTGTGAAAAATGTAATGATTCATTTTCAGTATTTTCAAACTCACACAATAGTGTATTTAGGTTTCATGCTGTCCCAGACACCGAAAACTCAGCTCCTACCCTACCCATTTTATATTATCATTCTTTCTCACAATAGTTTAGTTAGTTTCTTCCTGACAGAGATCAATAATCACATATAAGCCACATATAAAACAGTGTCAGTTACATATAAAGTAACAGCAACACTTAGAACAGTGTTTCAGGAAGCTCCAAAACAGTGTTTCAATCAGCCACATGTAGACCTGTGTTTAACCCCTTGTTAGCTCATATAGAACTGTTACTATTTATCAGAAACAAATAAATCAACTTGTGCCCACCAGGAGTCTCCCTAATAATCCCTGGAGTCCAGTGATGGGTACACAGTCCCTACATATGTCTCTTTATCTAGCAAGACTCTGGCAGTGTTGTCGAGTGGGAATATGGTATCTCCATACAAGTACAGCTCTTTACCTAGCAAGCGCCTTTCTAGACAAGTTGGCAGATGTAAGTGATGCTAATGTGGAATCGCACAATGGGAGATATTGAGATGTATTCACATTCCAAGGGGAACATGAAGGGAACATTAATTCCCTGCTAGATAACCATAGAGTCTAGGGAGAAAAGCATTTGCCACTATATCTATATATTGTTATGTGCAAATCTGGGCAACGAGAGGAGACTAACCAAAGCTAAAGTAAAAAACACATCCCTTTTATTAAAGGGACACTGAACCCAATTTTTTTTCTTTTGTGATTCAGATAGAGAATGGAATTTTAGGCAACTTTCTAATTTACTCCTATTATCAATTTTTCTTCGTTCTCTTTCTATCTATATTTGAAAAAGAGGGCATCTAAGCTTTTTTTTGGTTCAGACTGTGGACAGCATTTTTTTATTGGTGGATGAATTTATCCCCAATCAGCAAGAACAACCCAGGTTGTTCACCAAAAATGGGACGGCATCTAAACTTGCATACTTGCACTTCAAATAAAGATACCAAGAGAATGAAGAAAATTTGATAATAAAAGTAAATTAGAAAGCTGCTTAAAATTGCATGCTCAATCTGGATCACTAATGAAAAAATTTGGGTTCAGTGTCCCTTTAATATTCAATGATCATGGAGGCAGATTCCATACATTTCCTTAACCTGCCCAATACAATGGTAAAGCAATAAAAACTTTAAATTTAGGAATTAATAGACTGTTTAAAAGATGCAGAGCAATACAAAAAGTGAAATGCTTAAACGTAGGTAATACAGATCTATATTTATTTTTCATTTAGATTTACAAAAACATATTAACAAACATAGTGTCAAAATGTAAGGGCAGATATCATAGGCATCTAAAATGTAATGAACATTAAAGCCCACTAAGAAGTTTACCTCTTCTTAAAGGGACAGTCTACACAAAAATGATTATTGTTTAAAAAGATAGATAATGCCTTTACTTCCCATTCCCCAGCTTTGCACAACTAACATTGTTATATTAATATACTTTATAATATTTAAACCTCTAAATTTCTGCCTGTTTCTAAGCCACTACAGACAGCCTCTTATACTTTTAATTTGCTTTTCACAACAGGAGACTGCTAGTTCATGTGGGCCATAGTTATTTAAGAGTTAGCACAACACAGCACAAATTGGCTAAAATGCAAGCACATGGATATTAAATAAAAAGTCATGTGATCAGGGGGCTGTCAGAAGGGGATTAGATACAAGGTAATCACAGAGGTCAAAAGTATATTAATATAACTGTGTTGGTTGTGCAAAACTGGGGAATGGTAAATAAAGGGATTATCTATCTTTTAATAAAACAATAAAAATGATATTGTAGACTGTCCCTTTAAAGGGACAGTCTAGGCCAAAATAAACTTTCATGATTCAGATAGAGCATGTAATTTTAAACAATTTTCCAATTTACTTTTATCACCAATTTTGCTTTGTTCTCTTGGTATTCTTAGTTGAAAGCTTAACCTAGGAGGTTCATATGCTAATTTCTTAGACCTTGAAGGCCACCTCTTTTCAGAATGCATTTTAACAGTTTTTCACCACTAGAGGGTGTTAGTTCACGTATGTCATATAGATAACACTGTGCTCATGCACGTGAAGTTATCTGGGAGCAGGCACTGATTGGCTAAACTGCAAGTCTGTCAAAAGAACTGAAATAAAGGGGCAGTTTGCAGAGGCTTAGATACAAGATAATCACAGAGGTTAAAAGTATATTAATATAAATGTGTTGGTTATGCAAAACTGGGAAATGGGTAATAAAGGGATTATCTATTTTTTAAAACAATAAAAATTCTGGTGTTGACTGTCCCTTTAACCAAACATATATTCCATTCTAACCATGGGAGTTTGATGAGATTTTTTTTTAAGATGAAAAAAATGCAACATTACAAAAAAATGTACATCAGAGCAATGCTCGTTCCTTCATAACTGGCAGCATATACGGAAAATGTTTTTGTGCTTCTCACTCAGCAAGGAGATAATCCATAACAAACAAACTTGCACATACAAAGGCATTACAGTAGACCCCCCCCCCCCCCCCCACCAGCATTACAGACCATTAAACTTCAGGATCGTAGTATTACTAAAATGAATATGGGCTAATACCTATATAATACCCAAAGGGCATGCAAGATAATGCACTTATAGGTTTTTTTGTTTGTTATTTTCCAAAGAAATATTTTTTATCACATTTATCATACAGCAAACTAAAGCTCTGTTATGCTTAATATTTTGCATGTTTTCTATTTTCTAAATCAGTTCTTTCTATAAACTTGACACATTATGTTGCTCTTGTCGGTGATGTCATAACCTCTGTGATGTCAAAGTTTGTCAAATAAGGATTACTTTATTATTCACATGTAAAATAATGTAATCTGTGTCACATTTACAAATTGCTACATTAAATTGTGTGTTATGTCTTGTACGGTACTGCAGATTTTTTTTGTTTTTTGTTCTATGATCTAAAACAATTTTGCTGCCATATGACACCCCAATATTTCACCTAGTTATAGCACGAAAAAATAAAGATCAGAAGAGAAAACAAAAGAAACCATAAAAAGGACAAAGTCATATAAAGCTGCAGAATTTCTATTTAAAAAGACAAATGAACTTTCAGAACTGCTTGTTGCTTCCTACAAGCTAAATGTGATGCATTTTGTTCCTGATAGATGTTCTGTGTAACAGTTTCTGACTCTCATGTAAGATGCATTGGCAGGAAAGAGATTTGGCCACTGTGGTTAAACAAAAACATTCCAGACAATGACGATGAAGTACATTACGAATGGGTTTGTTTAAACAACTGTAAATGAGCAAAATGATGATCTTACATTCTGATGCAATGTGAAAGCACCGTTTTTTTTACTCTTAGATTCCAAGACACATTGAGGTATAGAGCTGTTCCCTTGATAGGGCATACAAAAGTGGGGAACACAAAAGTAATAATGATGTAAAAATGATAACTTACCTTGAAGTTGTGTGCTTTCTCATAGTTGAACTGGCTGTCATTTTGCGATAGAGCTGCTCTTCTGACCAATGAAGTAATCTGCGAATAGGCAAAGAGTTTCAGAGGCTGCCATAATACTGCACTTCTACCTCCCACCTTCACCCCAAGTGCCAGTGCCAGGAGCTCCTGGCGTTTCCTGCCCTTTTTAGACTTGTGAACAACAGCAGCAGCATAAGTTTTCTCATTTTCCAGCCATAACTCATCAGACAGCATAGTGTCTGAATCCCAGATCCTTTCAGTTTCCTCCTGAGAGCCTTGTAGGCTGACAGTCATTAGGTTGGTCCAGTTGCTTCTGATGCTAGACAGCAGATTGGAAGCAGCTGCAGCCCATTCTGCTGAGACCTCCGACATGTGACTTGAATGGGCTGTCTTGTGGGATGGATGGAGCTTCTGCATTTCAATAACTGGTGGCCCTGCTTTGTTTTAGCTATAAAGACAGGCGTGTGCCTGACTGCCTGTACGGACAGCAGCCCTCTCACTTGCACTGCACAAAGCCCACTCCTCAGCTGCAATACCCAGCTAGAACTTAACAAGGGACAGCAAGAGTCAGCTTTACACACTGTGCCACTACTAATTTAAAAAGGAAGCATCACTTCTGCTCTGTGAGCACATTGCTAGGAGCCTAATGCTGCATCTAACAAGAAGCTGGATTCTGCCCAAAAATAGACTCATGAGCCATTCCATTCTGAGCACCAATAGATTAAACTGCACTAAAGCATGATGATGGCTTAATCTTGCAATGATAAAAATCTATCCATTTTCATATCCTGTGTGAGCACAAATCCTGCAGGAGTTGGGGGATTATCTGAGGACTCTTTTGTACGTCATTTTTAATCCATTGCTGCGAGCATTTATCTTAATAGCTTTTTTTATTTGGGCTTCCTTGTGAGAGATGTACTATTAACTCTTTAACACATAGTGTAAGTGAGAGCTACTGGAACTATGATACTATTGTCCCTTTCTTACACTGCATGGCACCTTACACACTACCCAGGTAAATACAATAAAGGGAATCTTTCAGTCTGCACAATAAAACTGTTCTCAAAAACTGTCCCCTCATTATCCCAAGTACAGCGCAAGGTTTGTGCAGCTGTCTAATCACTGGGAGTTCAAGGCTGTGTATATAATTTCTTCATTAATTTACTCATGCGGTTACAAATAAGCATGAGTTCAGCTGCTGAAGCTTTATTCCTTATGTACTAAAATTACCCTTAGCAATTCACTTTAATTATTAATAATTGTTTTGCCATTTCTAGTAAAAAAACAAACAAAACAAAAAAAACAATTTCATTTGGAATGTATTTATCTTTCAATATGAAACTTGAAATACAAAATTTAAACTAGAGAAGCAAAGGTCCATTTTAAGGAATATTACCTTTTTGGTTTAGTTAGGATTAAATCATATATTTTTAGCATATTTTTGTTGAAAACAATCATTCTTTAGACAGTTGAAAACAGAAAAGTTGAAAGTGCTTTATCTTAATATCTGTTAAGGGTACATACATGCTTAAAGGGCCATTAAACCCAAAATCTTTCTTTCATGATTCAGATAGAGAATAAAAATTTAAACAACATTACAATTTACTTCCATTATTTATTTTGCTTCATTTTTTAAATATCCTTAGTTGAAGAAAAAGCAATGCACATGGTGAGCCAATCACATGAAGCTTCTATGTGCAGCAACCAATCAGAAGCTAGTGAGCATATCTAGATATGCTTTTCATCAAAGAATATCAAGAGAATAAAACAAATTAGATAATATAAGTAAATTAGAAAGATGTTTAAAATTGCATTCTCTTTCTAAATCAAAAAAGAAAAAATGTGGGTGGCATGTCCCTTTAATACCAGAAATACAGTACACAAGTAGGGCAACATGGATGCTCTTAGAAGCCCATTAAAATAGCAAAACCTTTTGACAAATAGTAAATTTATTTCCTAATGAATACATATAATAAAACAATACAAAGTAATAAAGCATCTCTGAACTCTACATACTAAAATATTCCATTTGTTTCTTGTATAAGTATTATAATATTTCCACTTAAATGAAAATGATGTATCAATGTATGGACAGCATAAGGTTTTAAGTAACTGGTTGACTTTATCACCCTCCTGAATTCCAAGCAAAAAAGAAAAGGGGGCTGGTACATGCACAAATATATCTAACAGTACAAGTCACAAGGTGGGATACTTAAAAACTTTTGCACAAAAAATATAACAATTATTGTCCCTTTAATGTTTCAATTTTAGTCCACTAAAATTGTATGGTTTGAATCATTTTAATATTGATTGATACATTTCTGCTGGGTCCTAACATCCAGACTGCATTTGTATTTTAAAAAGAAGTGTGGGAATCTAGAGACAGTTAGTGGCTGTACCACCTGAGCTAATAAAATGCAAGGGACCAGGGCCCCAAGTGCTCACTGCCATAAGGAGGCTGAAGCAGTGCTGAGCATCTGTATAGAGTTTCAGTCTCCTCAGAACATGTGTCAATAAGCAGCTGGGAGTTATCTTCCATTCACTGTGGAGGGGCATCCCTGCATTAGTATCTTCATATTGAAAATAAGAGCAATTGTAAATTAAAAGAGGATACTCATATTAAAATAATCCTAGTCCTATTAGGAAAAAGCTGAGGTCACCTCTGATACATTTTTCCACCACCCTCTTAATGTGCACGCCTGAGGATTACCATAGTACTGATTTTAGACTGGATGCAAGCACACACCCAGCCAATCCACTGCCTATACCTTAGACCCCCTCCAAAACTCATCTCTTTAGAGTAGGGAGGTTGAGGAGTCTGAGCAAATAAGTACCAGAAGTGGTCTCAGGAGAGGTGGGCGAGAAGAAAGAGAGATAAGAAGACATGCTACAGTGTGGAGGTAAGAAAAAAAGATTACACAGGAAAAAATAACATTTTCTATTATAAATTGTCTGGGGAAAGACTCAGATACAGATGATTAAGAGAAATAACTGTAGCTTTAAAATCAGAGTTCAAGTATCCCCTACAAGCTGCCTAATAGAAATAAGGGTCCAAGATTTAACCTTATGGTGTAATTAGATATTCAATAATGTTGAATTAAGGGTGAACACTGTAAAGCAGGATCCACTCTAGGCCTAAATATGAGATGATGTAGGTTGTGTTCCAAAAATAACCGTGGTATGTGTATTGTCTCTGCTACTGTAACAATGCGCTCAGATGGGTCTCATCTCAAACATTACAAATAAAGTGGGCGGTGACACTCCTGCTATCTCATTTAATAAGTGGGGGAAATGCTACACATCTTATCAAAAGTGGCCATATGCGTGTGGGCAGGGGTCAAGTCAGGCGGGAACGCATGGGAACGGAGTTTCTGAACTATTTTTGCAGGTGGAACTAAGTTCCCTCTGGAAAGAGAACAAAAAATCTTCAGCTGTTGGTGAGAGGAGCTGTAGCACAGTCTGGTTAGAGGGATAGTGAAATCCTCTAGTAATTGGCAGTAACACTTCCTACAATACACTAAATGCAAGCCTGTCAGCAAATATAATGTGTAGATATAAAAAACATATAAACCATCGAAAAGGATTTAATTATTCCTCTCTGAATACCCAACCCAATTATTTACTGAAGGATTTCTCTGATTTAACTAATAATGTATGTCATTTAATGAAACCGTCATATGGAGCAAAGCAACATAGTATAAAAAGTACTGACTTTGGCGCCAATTTATCAAAGGTCTTGCGGACCTGATCCGACAGTGTGGATCAGGTCCGCAAGACCTCGCTAAATGCAGAGAGCAATACGCTCTCCGCATTTAACATTACACCAGCAGCTCACAAGAGCTGCTGGTGCAACGCCGCCCCCTGCAGACTCGCGGCCAATGGGCCGCCAGCAGGGGAATCAATCAACCTGATCGGGTTGAATTGTTGCGATTCCTGTCCGCCTGCTCAGAGCAGACGGACAGGGTTATGGAGCAGCGGTCTTTGTGACCGCTGCTCCATAACTGCTGTTTCTGGCGAGCCTGCAGGCTCGCCAGAAACACCAGGGCATCAAGCTCCATTCAGAGCTTCATAGATAGGCCCCTTTGTATGTGGTGCAATAAAATTAAGACACATATTTTTCTTATACTTAGCAAAATGAGAAATAAAAATACTTAGAATAAAAATATTTTCCTGTTCTTTAAGGATAATACATAGAAACCATAATTTTTAGCTTTTTAATATAAAACCAGTGTTTATGTTTGTTTTAATGTGAATTGGGCATGCATAAATACTTAACATAATAAAAGCATGCAAACAGCCGAAATTTATAATGTGAAATAAGCAAATTATGTAAAAACATTACACAAAAAAATGCATACAAGAAATAAAAGAAAAGTTATGCAAACATTTAATACAAGATGAAAAGGGCCAAAAGGTGTTTTTTTTACAGAGGGTAAGGCTGTTGCAATAGGATATTTAAAAAAGTAATTTTCTAGTAACCATAGTAAGAGCCTCCCAATACAAAGTATGAGTGGCACATTCTTGTTGCAAAGTAAAATGCAGGTTTTTATATGAATGGCTTCAATTTTGAAACTCGTTTATAATACTGCAAAAAGCTTTCCTAAAGGAATGCATAAGAGCCAAATCTACCACAGTATTTATTAAACTCTACAGAAACATATTGGTGATATCCTGTGACAATTTCTTGTAAGTAGAGAAGAGTGCAAATAATTTAATTTGCAAAACTGGACCCAGAAAATGGAAACTTTTATTTTAAAACTTCTCTTATCTGGTATAAGGAAGAAAGATTTTTGTTTCCAATTTTGCGGATGAAAGTTGATGACACAGAGATCTTAATATTAAAGGGACACAAAACCCCCATTTTTTTCTTTCATGATTCAGATAAAGCATGCAATTTTAAGCAACTTTCTAATTTACTCCTATTATACATTTTTTCTTTGTTCTCTTTGCTATCTTTATTTGAAAAAGCAGGAATGTAAGCATAGGAGCCGGCCCATTTTTGGTTTAGCTTCTGGGTAGAGCTTGCTTATGGGTGGCTCCTATGTTTACATTCCTGCTTTTTCAAATAAAGATAGCAAGAGAACAAAGAAAAATGTATAATAGGAGTAAATTAGAAAGTTGTTTAACATTGCATGATCTATCTGAATCATGAAAGAAAATTTGGGGTTTGTGTCCCTTTAAGCAGATATTCTAATTAGCCATTTTTCTTATATAAAAACAGAGAATGTAATAAGCAACCTGGATCTCAAATGCTTATCTTTTTAGAAGGGGTGCGTTAGCTACGCATGTTTTTTTCCCCCCCGCACCTTTTAAACAACGCTGGTATTTAGAGTTCTCTGAAGGGCTGCGTTAGGCTCCAAAAAGGGAGCGTAGAGCATAATTTACCGCTACTTCAACCCTCAATACCAGCGTTGCTTACGGACGCAGCCAGCTTCAAAAACGTGGTCGTGCACGATTCCCCCATAGGAAACAATGGGGCAGTTTGAGCTGAAAATAACCTAACACCTGCAAAAAAGCAGCGTTCAGCTCCTAACGCAGCCCCATTGTTTCCTATGTGGAAGCACTTCCTAAGTCTGCACCTAACACCCTAACATGAACCCCGAGTCTAAACACCCCTAACCTTACACTTATTAACCCCTAATCTGCCGCCCCCGCTATCACTGAACCCTGCATTACACTTTTAACCCCTAATCTGCCGCTCTGGACACCGCCGCAACCTACATTATAGCTATGTACCCCTAATCTGCTGCCCCTAACATTGCCGACCCCTATATTATATTTATTAACCCCTAATCTGCCGCCCCAAACGTCGCCGCTACCTTACCTACACTTATTAACCCCTAATCTGCCGACCGGACCTCGCCGCTGCTCTAATGTATGTATTAACCCCTAAAGCTAAGTCTAACCCTAACCCCCCCTAAGTTAAATATAATTTAAATCTAACGAAATAAAATAAATCTTATTAAATAAATTAATCCTATTTAAAGCTAAATACTTACCTGTAAAATAAACCCTAATATAGCTACAATATAAATAATAATTACATTGTAGCTATTTTAGGATTTATATTTATTTTACAGGCAACTTTGTATTTATTTTAACTAGGTACAATAGCTATTAAATAGTTAATAACTATTTAATAGCTACCTAGTTAAAATAATTACAAAATTACCTGTAAAATAAATCCTAACTTAAGTAACAATTAAACCTAACACTACAATATCAATAAATTAATTAAATAAACTACCTATAATTATCTACAATTAAATCAACTAAACTAAATTACAAAAACAAACAAACACTAAATTACAAAAAATAAAAAAAAGATTACAAGAATTTTAAACTAATTACACCTACTCTAAGCCCCCCTTAAAAGGGCCTTTTGCGGGGCATGCCCCAAAGAATTCAGCTCTTTTGCCTGTAAAAAAACATACAATACCCCCCCAACATTACAACCCACCACCCACATACCCCTAATCTAACCCAAACCCCCCTTAAAAAACCTAACACTAAGCCCCTGAAGATCTCCCTACCTTATCTTCACCACGGGTATCACCGATCCGTCCAGAAGAGGCTCCAAAGTCTTCATCCTATCCGGCAAGAAGAGGTCCAGAAGAGGCTCCGAAGTCTTCATCCTATCCGACAAGAAGAGGACATCCGGACCGGTAGACATCTTCATCCAGGCGGCGTCTTCTATCTTCATCCATCCGGCGCGGAGCGGGACCATCTTGAAGCAGCCAATGCGGATCCATCCTCTTCTTCCCGGCGACTCCCGACGACTCAAGTTCAGATTCAAGTTCAATCCGATTGGCTGATCCAATCAGCCAATCAGATTGAGCTCACATTCTATTGCCTGATCGGAACAGATTTTTCCTACCTTAATTCCGATTGGCTGATAGAATCCTATCAGCCAATCGGAATTTGAGGGACGCCATCTTGGATGACGTCCCTCAAAGGAACCTTCATTCGCCGGGAGTCGCCGGAAGAAGAGGATGGATGAAGATGTCTACCGGTCCGGATGTCCTCTTCTTGCCGGATAGGATGAAGACTTCGGAGCCTCTTCTGGACTGATCAGTGATACTCGGCGTGGTGAAGATAAGGTAGGGAGATCTTCAGGGGCTTAGTGTTAGGTTTTTTAAGGGGGGTTTGGGTTAGATTAGGGGTATGTGGGTGGTGGGTTGTAATGTTGGGGGGGTATTGTATGTTTTTTCTAAATGCAAAAGAGCTGAATTCTTTGGGGCATGCCCCGCAAAAGGCCCTTTTAAGGGCTGGTAAGGTAAAAGAGCTGTAAACTTTTTATTTTAGAATAGGGTAGGGCATTTTTTTATTTTGGGGGGCTTTGTTATTTTTTTAGGGGACTTAGAGTAGGTGTAATTAGTTTAAAATTCTTGTAATTTTTTTTATTTTTTGTAATTTAGTGTTTTGGTTTTTTTTTTGTAATTTAGTTTAGTTGATTTAATTGTAGATAAGTGTAGGTAGTTTATTTAATTAATTTATTGATAGTGTAGTGTTAGGTTTAATTGTAACTTAGGTTAGGATTTATTTTACAGGTAATTTTGTAATTATTTTAACTAGGTAGCTATTAAATAGTTATTAACTATTTAATAGCTATTGTACCTGGTTAAAATAAATACAAAGTTGCCTGTAAAATAAATATAAATCCTAAAATAGCTACAATATAACGAATAATTATATTGTAGCTATATTAGGGTTTATTTTACAGGTATTTAGCTTTAAATAGGATTAATTTATTTAATAAGATTTATTTTATTTTGTTAGATTTAAATTATATTTAACTTAGGGGGGTGTTAGAGTTAGGGTTAGACTTAGCTTTAGGGGTTAATACATTTATTATAGTAGCGGTGAGGTCCGGTCGGCAGATTAGGGGTTAATACAATTTATTATAGGGTTTTTGAGGCGGGAGTGAGGGTTAGACTTAGCTTTAGGGGTTAATACATTTATTATAGTGGTGGCGAGGTCCGGTCGGTAGATTAGGGGTTAATAAGTGTAAGTAGGTAGCGGCGACGTTGGGGGGGGGCAGATTAGGGGTTAATAAATATTATGTAGGTGTCGGCGATTTTAGGGGCAGCAGATTAGGGGTACATAGGGATAATGTAGGTTGCGGCGGTGTGCGGTCGGCAGATTAGGGGTTAAAAAATTTAATTATAGTGGCGGCGATGTGGGGGGACCTCGGTTTAGAGGTGCATAGGTAGTTTATGGGTGTTAGTGTACTTTAGAGCACAGTAGTTAAGAGCTTTATGAACCGGCGTTAGCCCATAAAGCTCTTAACTACTGACTTTTTTCTGCGGCTGGAGTTTTGTCGTTAGAGTTCTAACGCTCACTTCAGCCAAGACTCTAAATACCAGCGTTAGAAAGATCCCATTGAAAAGATAGGATACGCAATTGGCGTAAGGGGATTTGCGGTATGGAAAAGTCGCGGCTGGAAAGTGAGCGTTAGACCCTTTCCTGACTGACTCTAAATACCAGCGGGTGGTAAAAACCAGCGTTAGGAGCCCTTAACGCTGGTTTTGACGGCTAATGCAGAACTCTAAATCTAGCCGTAAGATAGTGCTGTGAATCATTTGTACACACCAATCAGTTTCTCAGATTGATAGCTAACTGGTGCCTGGTGTCGATTTACAGTATGTAGAGATACCATTTCTAATAACACTATAAGGACATTTTTATAATGGCCATATAAGGACATACTGTATATTATTGACCACATTACAAGTGGAGCACTAAAAATTGTTTTCGCAAAAGTGATATTAGCACTCCACTGAGTAATATCAGCGCGTGCTAATGTGCGCTGATCTTACAAGTAGGGATGGGCGAATGTGCAAATTTTCGAATTTCTTATGTAGAACGAATGTTATTACCGAAATTCGAATTCTAAATTCGAATGTCGATAAGAACGAATATTCTTAAAAATTCGAAAATCGAATGTTATTTACAGTTTTCGAATGTCACTTTCGAATTCGAATGTTTATAATTATATCGAATGTCTACATTCGAAATTCGAATTTTTCGAATTCGAATATAAATTCGAATTTTTCGAATTCGAATATAAATTCGAATTTTTCGAATTCGAATATAAATTCAAATTTTTCGAATTCGAATATTGCATAATTCGAATATTACATTTAAAAGCATTAGAAATACTATTACAATCTAAATTCGAATTTTTCGAATTCGAATACACGTTTTGCATAATTCGAATATTACATTTAAAGAAAAAGCATTAGAAATACTATTACAATCTAAATTCGAATTTTTCGAATTCGAATACACATATTGCATAATTCGAATATTACATTTAAAGAAAAAGCATTAGAAATACTATTACAATCTAAATTCGAATTTTTCTAATTCGAATACACGTATTGCATAATTAGAATATTACATTTAAAGAAAAAGCATTAGAAATACTATTACAATCTAAATTCGAATTTTTCTAATTCGAATAGTGCATCATTCGAATATTACATTTAAAGAAAAAGCATTAGAAATACTATTACAATCTAAATTCGAATTTTTCGAATTCGAATATTGCATAATTCGAATATTACATTTAAAGAAAAAGCATTAGAAATATTAATTACAATCTAAATTCGAATTTTTTGAATTCGAATATTGCATAATTCGAATATTACATTTAAAGAAAAAGCATTAGAAATACTATTACAATCTAAATTCGAATTTTTCGAATTCGAATACACGTATTGCATAATTCGAATATTACATTTAAAGAAAAAGCATTAGAAATACTATTACAATCTAAATTCGAATTTTTCGAATTCGAATATTGCATAATTCGAATATTACATTTAAAGAAAAAGCATTAGAAATACTATTACAATCTAAATCCGAATTTTTCAAATTCGAATATTGCATAATTCGAATATTACATTTAAAGAAAAAGCATTAGAAATACTATTACAATCTAAATTTGAATTTTTCGAATTCGAATATTTTCAAATGTAATCGTAAAATTCGAAACCGAATATTCGAAAATCGAATGTTAGAATGTTATGTAAACATTCGAAATTCGATTCGAACGAACGAATGTGTTAAAATTCGTGCCGTTTTTCGAATGTTGCGAAACATTCGCCCATCCCTAATTACAAGTTGAGCACAATGCAAATGCAAGCTTGCTTTTACATTGCTTAGGAAGCATTGCGCTCCATTGCCGTACAAACACATTAGAATGTCCCTTTAAATATATCTCGATTTCTTTCTTAAATCCCACAGACTTTAACACAGAGAGAGCAGAGGAAAACTTGGGGACATTCTGCACTTTCATTCTATTATTCTCAACACATTTCTGGACTAATAGTCTCAGCACATTTCTGAGTCATCCTCCACACACATTTTCCCTTAATAAGCATTAGAGGGATTATTATGTTATCACATATAATTAAAAAGTGCACAAAGACAGAGGCATTTCCTCACCACTCTTGATGTAACAGTCTGGGCTCTTAAGGGGTCGATTTATCAAAGACTTTGCAAGCCTTTCGACCCCATACGACTGCAGGTTCTCACAAGAGAACCTCCACACCGTATTTAACAAGCAGCGGTCATCAGACCACTGCTTTCCTAACCTTTCACCACCTCTAAAGTAGCGAATTTCAATCTCCCCAGTATATTCATCACAATTTTTTTTTCTTTCATTTTGTCTGATATTCATTAAGAGGAACATTTAGAATTTGTGTATTAATGAAAATCCAATTGTTCACTATTTCCTATAGGACCATTTTCAGGGCAGAAAAGTAGGACAGCACATAAACTAAAAGCTAAATAGTAGCTAGTGCTTTTGTTTCACACTAACAGCATAACAAAAACAAAACGTTTTTTCTTTTCTTTTTTTATTGGGTCCAGGAATGACCAAAAACAAAGATTAAGCCTTCCTCGCTGTTAGAGTGATGTTTTTTATCAATACATTTGTTCATTGCTTTTTCTGTTAGAGGGCTACTTGTTTATCGCTTTTAGGCAAATGCAACAAATATGTACTGTATATTCGTACACAGTATGTTCAATTGCCTTTGAAGCTGTTATGGTCAAAACTAAATGATCTAAATTAAAATTATATTTAGCTACAATGAGGAACAACTTAGCTGGGAGTATTAACAATGTAAAACCCAATCATTCATTTTTAGGACATATTTAGGATTTATGGTAGCTATCCAGATATATTTAACTCTAACATGAAAAATATACACTAATTCAAAGCTGCACAAAAATGTAGGTTGTCAACTTAAAGGGACATGCAACCCAAAATATTTATTTCATGATTCTGATAGAGAATACAATTTTAAACATTTCAATTTACTTCTATTATCTAATTTGCTTCATTCTTCAGATATCCTTTGTTGAAGAAAAAGCAATGCACATGGGTGAGCCAATCACACGAGGCATCTATGTGCAGCCACCATTCAGCAGCTACTAAATAGCTTTTCAACAAAGGATATTTAGACAAGCAAATTAGATAATAGAAGTAAATTGGAAAGTTGGTTAAAATTGCATGCTCTTTCTAAATCATGAAACAAATAAAAATGTTTAAATCACATTTTGTTATAAGATCTGCTACAAATAGTAAGCTACCAGGAGTGAGAACTGAACAAAAAATAAGAGTTAAGAGAAGAGAAAAAATTGGAAACAATGCTGTCTGTATCAATTTGTTTCCGTACATCATGTCCTTTATATTTCTGTCAATAAAGTTTGCTCTTAATGTCTTCCAGCTGTAAGATATCTGCATGAGACCGAAACAGGTTCATCAAAGAGGAAAGCATTTCTTTGAAAGTAATCCAATCAAAGTGTTGCTTTTCTTTTGATTTGGGTTGGCTAAAACTGCAAATAAAAGATTTCAGAAATAAAATACAGATGGTTGTAATTTTCTTAGTATGTGCACCCATTACAAATCACCAGGGTGTGCTATCCAACAGGGCCACAACTTTTACATTACCCATTATGCTGATATTTGCACACTTTCTCAGGAAATTCTAAACAGGTTGACTCAGATGCTGTGTTTACTCATGTCCTTTACTGAAAAGTCCCCCTTGCTTACCCCATATGTTAGCAGGTAATGATAGAATTATATTATTTCTTATAAGGTAATGGGTGGTAAAAAGCATACATCCCCTTATCTGAACTAGATATTATGGGGCCGATTTATCATATGTCCGACAGACATCGCTGAATGCCGACAGCATACGCTGTCGGAATTTATCATTGCACAAGCAGTTCTATTGAACTGCTTGTGAAATGCCGCCCCCTGCAGATTCGCGGCCAATTGGACGCTAGCAGGGGGTGTCAATCAACACAATCGTATTCGCCGCCTCAGAGGCGATGGAACAGTTAAGAAGACCGCTGCTTTTTAACTGCTGTTTACGGCGAACCTGAAGGCTCACGCGGAAACAGCTGCATTGGGGCGGATTGACCACTTGGTAAATCGTCCCCTATATCTCTGATATATCAAATCTGAAGATCAAATGATTTTTATGGAATTTGGTGGCGCAATGCAAATAAATGACAACAATAAAAGAGTATACATGCAGTGTGTTAGCTGCATGTGTTTTACAAATTACATACATTGTGTGCACCTACACTGTAAATGATGTGCCTTGTGCATAGCTACACTGCAAATGATGGCCATACATGCATCTACACTGTAAATGGTGTGCCCTGTGTACGGCTATACTGTAAATGATGGGCCATACATGCATCTACACTGCAAATGATGGCCATACATTATTATTATTTATTTATAAAGCGCCAACAGATTCCGCGCTGCCCATGGGTACAAGGATAAAGGTACAACAGAAAAACAATACAATAAAAGACAACATTTTACAGACAAATACAGGGTGAATTGAGGGCCCTATTCCCTTGGGAACTTACAATCTAGATGGATAGGAGGATGGGAAACAGGAGGTGGGGACTGCAAAAGTGAGAATGATATTAGTGAGGAAATAGATGGGGGCAGCTATTAGGTTAGTGAAGTTCATTTGTTAACGAGTCGGGTGATAGGCTTCCCTGAATAAAAAGTTTTTTAGGGAACGTTTAAAGGAGGAAAGGTTAGGGGAGAGTCTGACGGCTCGAGGAAGTGCGTTCCAGAGGGTTGGTGCCGCACAAGAGATGTCCTGTAGTCTAGCATGAGAGGAGGTGATGGTAGAGGACCCAAGGAGCAGGTCATTGTTGGATCTTAGGGGGCAGGCTGGAGTATATTTGTTGATGAGTGAGGACAGGTAGGGTGGGGCAGCATTGGTGAGGGCTTTGTAGGTCAGGGTGAGAATTTTGAATTTAATTCTGCTGTGAATGGGGAGCCAGTAAAGGGACTCACAGAGAGGTGCAGCAGAAACGGAGCATCGAGAGAGTTGGATTAGCCTGGTAGATGCATTTAGGATGGATTGAACGGGAGAGAGGCGGGAGAGAGAGAGGTCAGTTAGCAAGTTATTACAGTAGTCAAGTCGGGAAATTACCAGGAAGTGGATTAGCAGTTTAGTAGTTTCATCACTCAGAAATGGACGAATTTTGGAGATATTGCGTAGGTGGTTGCGGCAGGATGAAGAGAGCAATTGGATGTGGGGAATAAAGGACAGATTTGACTCCAAGGCAGTGGACTTGGGGTGATGGGGAGATAGACAAATGGTTTTCATTAATACATGCAGCTACAGTGTAAATGGTTTGCTTTGTGTATAGCCACACGGGCCATACAAGGCACACTGTAAATTATGTGCCTTGTGTACTGCTATACTGTAAATGATGGGCCATACATGCATCTGCACTGTAAATGGTGTGTCTTGTGTATAGCTACACTGCAAATGATGGGCCATACGTGCATCTACACTGTAAATATTGTGTCTTGTGTATAACTTCACTGCAAATGATGGGCTATACATGCATCTACATTGTAAATGGTGTGCCTTGTGGATAGCTACACTGAAAAAAAGGCCATACATGCATCTGCACTGTAAATGGTGTGCCTTGTGTATAGCTACACTGCAAATGATGGACCATACATGCAGCTACACTGTAAATGGTGTGCCTTTTGTATAGCTACACTGCAAATGATGGGCCATACATGCACCTACACTGTAAATGGTGTGCCTTCTGTATAGCTACACTGCAAATGTTGGGCCATACATGCACCTGCCTTGTGTATAGCTAAACTGTAAATGATGTGCCATACATGCAGCTACACTGTAAATGGTGTGCCTTGTGTATAGCTACACTTGCCATACATGCAGCTACACTGTAAATGGTGTGCCTTGTGTATAGCTACACTACAAATAATGGGCCATATATGCAGCTACACTGTAAATGGTCTGTCTTATGTATAGCTACCCTAAAAATGATGGGCCATACATGCACCTACACTGTAAATAGTGTTCCTTGTGTATAAGCTACACTGAATATAATGGGCCATACATGCAGCTACACTGTAAATGGTGTGTCTTATGTATAGCTACACTGAAAATGATGGGCCATCCTGCACCTACATTGTAAATAGTCTGCCTTGTGTATACCTACACTGCAAATAATAGGTCATACATGCAGCTACACTGTAAATGGTGTGCCTTGTGTATGGCTATGCTGTAAATGATGGGCCATACATGCAGCTACACTTTAAATGGTTTGTCTTATGTATAGCTACACTGCAAATGATGGGCCATCCTGCACCTACATTGTAAATAGTATGCCTTGTGTATAGCTACACTGCAAATAATAGGTAATACATGCAGCTACACTGTAAATGGTGTGCCTTGTGTATGGCTATACTGCAAATGATGGGCCATACATGCACCTGCCTTGTGTATAGCTAAGCTGCAAATGATGTGCCATACATGCATCTGCACTGTAAATGGTGTGCCTTGTGTATAGCTATACTGCAAATGATGGACCATACATGCAGCTACACTGTAAATGGTGTGCCTTTTGTATAACTACACTGCAAATGATGGGCCATACATGCACCTACACTGTAAATGGTGTGCCTTCTGTATAGCTACACTGCAAATGATGGTCCATACATGCACCTACACTGTAAATGGTGTGCCTTCTGTATAGCTACACTGCAAATGATGGGCCATACATGCACCTGCCTTATGTATAGCTAAACTGCAAATGATGTGCCATACATGCAGCTACACTGTAAGTGGTGTGCCTTGTGTATAGCTACACTTGCCATACATGCAGCTACACTGTAAATGGTGTGCCTTGTGTATAGCTACACTACAACTAATGAGCCATATATGCAGCTACACTGTAAATGGTCTGTCTTATGTATAGCTACCCTAAAAAATGATGGGCCATACATGCACCTACACTGTAAATAGTGTTCCTTGTGTATAAGCTACACTGAATATAATGGGCCATACATGCAGCTACACTATAAATTGTGTGTCTTATGTATAGCTACACTGAAAATGATGGGCCATCCTGCACGTACATTGTAAATAGTATGCCTTGTGTATAGCTACACTGCAAATAATAGGTCATACATGCAGCTACACTGTAAATTGTGTGCCTTGTGTATAGCTACACTGCAAATGATGGACCATACATGCAGCTACACTGTAAATGGTGTGCCCTGTGTATGGTAATACTGTAAATGATGGGCCATACATGCAGCTACACTGTAAATTGTGTGTCTTATGTATAGCTACACTGAAAATGAAGGGCCATCCTGCACCTACATTGTAAATAGTATGCTTTGTGTATAGCTAAACTGCAAATAATAGGTAATGGTGTGCCTTGTGTATAGCTACACTGCAAATGATGGGCCATACATGCAGTTACACTTTAAATGGTGTGTCTTGTCTATAGCTACACTGCAAATGATGGGGCATACATGCAGCTACACTGTAAATGGTGTGCCTTGTAAATAGCTCTGCAAATGATGGGCCATTCATGCAGCTACACTGTAAATGACATGTCTTGTGTATAGCTGCACTGCAAATGATGGGCCATACATGCACCTACACTGTAAATAGTGTGCCTTGTGTATAGTTACACTGCAAATGATGGGCCATTCATGTACCTACACTGTAAATGGTGTGCCTTGTACATAGTTACACTGCAAATGATGGGACATATACGTGCAGCTACACTGTAAATTACGTGCCTTGTGTATGGCTATATTGTAAATGATGGGCCATACGTGCAGCTACACTTTAAATGGTGTGCCTTGTGTATAGCTACACTGCAAATGATGGGCCATACATACAGTTACACTTTAAATGGTGTGCCTTGTCTATAGCTACACTGCAAATGATGGGCCATACATACAGCTACACTATAAATGGTGTGCCTTGTGGATAGCTACACTGCAAATGATGGGCCATTCATGCAGCTACACTGCAAATGGCATATCTTGTGTATAGCTACACTGCAAATGAAATGATGGGCCATACATGCGCCTACACTGTAAGTAGCGTGCCTTGTGTATAGCTACACTGCAAATTATGGGCCATACATGCACCTACACTGTAAATGGTGTGCCTTGTGTATAGTTACACTGCAATTGATGGGCCATACATGCACCTACACTGTAAATGATGTGCCTTCTGTATAGTTAATGCAAACGAAAAAGGTAGCAGCACCACAGTTTAACGATTTTCAACTGCTTTTAATGAAACATTCAAAAGAACAACAGTTGAAGCAGTTGAAAATCTTTAAACTGTGGTGCTGCTACCTTTTTCGTTTGCATTGTCTACATTTGGGGTTGGTGCAAAGACCCTGGCAGCGTGCACCCTTAATTGGATGGTGAGTGCTGGGCCTACCTTTGTTTTTTACATTGACCTTCTGTATAGTTACACTGCAATTGATGGGCCATACATGCACCTACGCTAAACATGGTGTGCCTTGTGTATAGTTCTCTGTCCTGGGTCCTCTACTCTTCTCTATTTACACTTCTTCACTGGGTAAACTTATCAACAGCTATGGCTTCAGCTATCACCTCTATGCTGATGATACCCAGATCTACCTTTCCACCCCTGCACTCTCTCCTTCTGTCAACTCTCACATCAGCGACTGCTTATCTGGCATTTCCTCCTGGATGGCCTCTCACCACCTAAAAATAAATATGTCCAAGACCGAACTACTTCTAATTCCCCCCTCTAGCTCCACTCCAGTCTATAATTTTTCATCACTGTTGGCGGCACCACTATCTCCCCATCACCCCAAGTCTGCTTCCTCTGAGTCACGCTTGACTCAAATCTGTCCTTCATACCCCACATCCAACTGCTCTCTTCATCCTGCCGCAAACAACCTATGCAATATCTCCAAAATTCGCCCATTTCTGAGTGCTGAAACTACCAAACAGCTCATCCACTCCCTGGTAATTTCCCGACTTGACTACTGTAACAACTTACTAACTGGCCTCCCTCTCTCCCGCCTCTGTCCCCTTCAATCCATCCTAAATGCATCTGCCAGGCTAATCCACCTCTCTCAACGCTCTGTTTCTGCTGCGCCTCTCTGTGAGTCCCTTCACTGGCTCCCCATTCACAACAGAGTTAAATTCAAAATTCTCACCCTGACCTACAAAGTCCTCACCAATGCTGCCCCACCCTACCTGTCCTCACTCATCAACAAATATACTCCTGCCCGTCCCCTAAGATCCAACAACGACCTGCTTCTTGCGTCCTCTACCATCACCTCCTCTCATTCTAGACTACAGGACTTCTCTCGTGCGGCACCAACCCTCTGGAACGCACTTCCTCGAGATGTCAGACTTGCCCCCAACCTCTCCTCCTTTAAACGTTCCCTAAAGACCTTTCTGTTCAGGGAAGCTTATCACCCGACTTATTAACAAACTAACTTCAATTAACTAACAGTTGCCCTCTATCTGCTCACTAATATCATTATCACCTCTGCAGTCCCCACCTCCTGTTTCCAATCCTCCTACCCATCTAGATTGTACAGGGCCCTCAATTCTCCCTGTATTTGTCTGTAAAATTTTGTGTCTTATCGTATTGTTTCTCCACTGTACTGTTATCCTTGTACCCATGGGCAGCGCTGCGGAATCTGTCGGCGCTTTATAAATAAAGAATAATAATAATATAGTTATATTGCAATTGATGCACCTACACTCTAAATGGCGTGCCTTGTGTATAGTTACACTGCAAATAATGGGACATTAATGCAGCTACACTGTAAATGGTGTGCCTTGTGTATAGCCACACTGCAAATGATGGGACATACGTGCAGCTACACTGTACATGGTGTATCTTATGTATAACGACACTGAAAATGATGGGCCATACAAGCACCTACACTGTAAATAGTGTGCCTTGTGTATAGCTACACTGCAAATAATGGGTCATACATAAATCTACACTGCAGATGCTCATTATATTCACCTACACTGGAAATTATGTGCCTTTTATGCAACTTAGCAGCAAAGGTTGTACCTTGTGTTCACGTACACTGCAAATGATGTACCTTATATATGGGAAATGTTGTGTCTTGTATGCACTGATACTACTAATGTTGTACCTTGTGTCTGCAAAAAAATGAGATTAAGTTAAGGCAGTCATACATTGGAAGCTTCAGAGCATATTGCTCTGAAAGTGCATGTGCTGTTACTAAGTATAGTTTTTAATTGGAATCTATTGCATGGGGTTTTCATGGGTTTTTAGCTTTAAGGCCAGTCCATTAAACCTCTTTGTACTCATGTGGTTTACTGATATTTTTTTTTTTTTTTTTACTTTGTAGGAATTAAACGCATAACTCTGTGGAAGCAGTAGTGCAACATCAATTTTATTGTTGCCTTGTCTCTGAATTTCACTTGTGTTTACAGTTAATTTAATAAATAGCATCTAACTTCCATTTTTATTTAGTTGTACAGATAGATTCATTAAAATTATGTTTTTAATACGTTGCTAATGTGATATCTGCCATTTCTACAAGTCCATTATGCAATTAATAAAAGGTAAAATTCCACTAAAATTCACTTAGCAGAGTTTACTACATTTATGTTTGATATAAACAATATTATTTTTAAATTTAGTTGTATTAGTTTCTTACAAATTTTTCAAACTCACTAAATATTTGTAATTATTTTTAAATCAGTCTTGTGCCACAACGATAAAGCTTACAACCAGCTGTCTGTACTTCTTAAAGGATAAAAAAATATCCAAAATCAATATATGGACTGGGCTCCAAAACCTGTGTCAACCTGAGGTTAAACCCCTTTTCTGTATGAACCTTGGAGTATCAGTTAGGTGCAAACTTAATTACTCTCTAAGTTGTCAGAGAGGGCCCAGAATTCCTGGGGTTTAAAGGCATATAGGAGACACCGCACATTGGGCCAGATTACGAGTGGAGCGTTATTTAACGCTCCCACTCGAGTGATAACTGCGCTAGAAGTTAGCTTTTTGCGCTCATCGGGTAGCATTCGTATTCGTGTTGAAAGTAAACTGTTTTCACTCTTGCGCTAATCCGATGAGCACAAAAATCTTAAAGGCATAGTAAACACCAAAAATGTTATTGTTTAAAAAGATAGCTAATCCCTTTATTTACCATTCCCCAGTTTTTCATAACCAACACTGTTATAGAAATATGCTTTTTACCTATGTATTTATCTTGTATCTATGCTTCTGCTGACTGCCTCCTTATCTCAGATCTTTTGACAGACTTGCATTTCAGGCAATTAGTGCTGACTCTTAAATAACTTCACGTGCATGAGCAAAATGTTATCTATATCAAACACATGAACTAACGCCCTCTAGCTGTGAAAAACTGTCAAATGCATTCAGATAAGAGGCGGCCTTCAAGGGCTTAGAAATTAGCATATGAGCTTACCTCAGTTTAGCTTTCAACTTAGACTAACAAGAGAACAAAGCAAATTTGATGATAAAAGTAAATTAGAAAGTTGTTTAAAATTACATGCCCTATCTGAATCATGAAAGTTTAATTTGGACTTTACTATCCCTTTAACTTAGAATATTGTGTGCGCTTTCACATATTTCCCCATAGAAGTCAATGGAACAAAAAAAGTGGGGGTTCACTAACCCGACATGAAAATATCAATATTTCAAATTTTAATGTTCTTCACATAGCAGAATATGTTCCATTTATCACATAACTTTGACACTGTAATATTTGCTTGTATTGTATATCTCTGTTGCTAATCTTGATTTATGATTGCCCACATCATGGAACTTTTTGATGTAATTCTGATGTGCCTGCTATGCTTTGTATTTATTATAACCTCAATAATAATAATATTTCTAGGTATATGATGTTTTTTATACAATATATATCTATACCTATATATAAATGTATGATTATATACAGGTATAGATCAATGGTTTTCAAACTGTGGGGCGCGCCTCCCCAGGGGGACGCCAGAAAAGATCAAGAGAGGTGCGGGAGCAGAAGAAGCAATTTGTTTTTAAACAGAAAGAAGTAGCGCAAAGCAGCATTAAGGTGAGTGCACTGAACCAGGTGCAGTAAGTGACCAGTGGGCGGCAGGTTGTAAGTACAATATTTTTTTATTTTAAATGCTGGCTTCTACTACTTGCACATTCTCCTTATCTTCTCTCTAAAAGCCTGTGCGCAGTACAGTGGGCGCTACAGTGTGCATGCTTTTACAGAGAAGACAGAGCAGATGTGTAAGTAGAAGTGTCGAACTTCTGATGGCTGCTTTTTTCCTGTACATATGCAGCATAATAGATAGCATTTGTGTGTCTATGGGCGAGTTTGTGTGTATATATGAGTTTGTCTGTGTGTGTATATATGAGTTTGTCTGTGTGTGTGTGCAGGGCCGGGTTTATAGCCCAAGTGCTTGTAGGTACCAAAAGCTGAAGCCCCCCCACACCGATGTGCCGGCTACCTTAACTAAAATGGTCGCTGGCATATTACACCCAGTGCCACCTCTGAATATTACACACAGTTCTGCATAATACATACACAGCTCTGTAAATTACACCCTCTGCAATCAATGTATAATACACACATCTCTGCATATAACACACAGTGTCATGTCTTCATATAACACACACCTCTGTATGTTATACCCAGTGCCATTTCTGTGTATTACACACACCTCTGTATATTACACCCAGTGCCATCTCTGTATATTACACAAATCTCTGCAAATAAGACACTGTACCATCCCTGCATGTAACACAAAACCTCTGTATGTTACACCCAGAGTCATCTCTATATATTACAAACAGCTCTGCATATTACACCCATTGCCATCTCTGTATATTACACACATCTCTGCATATAACACACGGTGCCATCTCTGCATATAACACACACCTCTGTGTATTACACCCAGTGTCTTTTTGATATATTACACACATCAATGCATATTACACCCGGTGCCATATCTGTATATTAAACACATCTCTGCATATAACACACACATCTGTATATTACACCCAGTGCCATCCCTGCATATAACACATATCACTGTATAATACACACATCACCGCACATAGGCTTCACAGGCTCCTTCCCCCCTCCTCTCTCCTCACATCAACCAGCCCCAGTTTGCCCAGGCCGGTGCCATCTTGTCCCCTCTCTCCTGTGTGTCCTTGCAGTGGGACCCATTACCGCAGACAATGTTTGTCTATCTGGGGTTTGGGGGGGCAGCGGGAGAGTAGAGCTCAGGGCCAGATACAGGGAGAGGCCTTTAGAGCCGAGAGCTGCCAGTATGACAGTATGAGCGGGAGCAGACCTCCAATTACACAACGGTATCATGACTTATGCACCTGTCACCCCTGACTGGCACATGCCCTATGCCCCTTGCCACCCCTCTCCTGACATATGCCTGACCTTAACAAAGATGGCCACTGTGCATGCACAGTGCTGTTATTTCACTGCTGGCAGCCATCTTAGTTAAGGTTATATACATACATATAATAGGCAGAGACAGGCGCCCCTCTATGGAGGGCGCCTATAGGCACATGCCTACTTTGCCTTATTATAAATCCAGCCCTGTGTGTGTGTGTGTATGTATGAGTTTGTTTGTGTGTATGTATGTGTTTGTGCTTGTGTGTGTGTTTATGTATGTATGAGTTTGTCTGTATGATTTTGTGTGTGTATGTATGAGTTTGTGTGTGTATGTATGATTTTGTGTGTGTATGAGTTTGTGTGTGTGTAGGTATGAGTTTGTGTGTGTATGTATGTATGTATGTATGTGTGTATGTATGTATGTATGAGTTTTTGTGTGTATGTATGAGTGTGTGTGTGTAGGTCTGTATGTATGTATGAGTTTGAGTGTATATGTATGAGTGTGTGTATGTATGTATGTATGTATAAGACTGTGTGTTTGTAAATATTATGTATGTGTGTTTATGTATGTATGAGTTTATGTGTGTGTATGTATGAGTTTGTGTGTGTATGAGTTTGTGTGTCTGTGTGTATGCATAAGACTGTGTGTGTTGTAAGTATGTGTGTGTGTGTGTTTATGTATGTATGAGTTTATGTGTGTGTATGTATGAGTTTGTGCATGTGTATATATGAGTTTGTGTGTGTATGTATGTATGTAGGTATGTATGTACATATGAGTTTGTGTTGGTATGAGTGTGTGTGTCTGAGTTTCTGTGTGAGGGTGTGTATGCATGAATGTATGTATGAGTTTGTGTGTGTGTGTGTATGCATGTGTGAGTGTGTGTATGTATGTATGTATGTGTGTGTGTATGAGTTTGTGTGTTTGTATGTATGAGTGTGTGTGTATGCATGTGTGAGTGTATGTATGTTTGTATGTATGAGTTTGTGTGTGTGTGTATGTATGAGTTTGTGTGTGTGTGTGTATGTATGTTTGTATTTGTGTATGTATGTATGAGTTTGTGTGTGTGTACATATGTATGAGTTTGTGTTTGTGTATGTACGTAAGAGTTTGTATGTATGAGTTTGTGTGTGTGAATGTATGAGTATATGTGTGTTTGTGTATGAGTTAGCCTTTAATTTGTATTTATTTGCACTATATTAAGAGTGGATAATCAAAAAGTCCAATAAAAAATACATTACTGCCTACTGCAATACTCTTGTTAATTTGATGTTTAACTACTGGACTAATACAGCTACTCCAATCTATGTAATCACAAATTGAAGGTTTGTGGCAGCCCTGTGTCAAGCAAGTCTATTGGCGCCATTTTTCCAACATATACACACACACACACACACACACACACACATATATATATATATATATATATATATATATATATATATGTGATGCACCGAAATGGAAATTCTGGACCGAAACCGAACCTGAAAACCAGGATGCAATTGGCCGAAAACCGAAACCAAATATGTCTTTTTTTTTCAAATTATTTTCAAATATTTTTTTTTGTTTTTTTGCATAATTAGACTATTTAATGAATGAATCTGAATTGAAAACCTGCAAGCCAATAAAATAAAATAACCACACTTTTATTGAAAGTAACACACTAAAAATGGACAAAAATATCTTAAAACAATAATATGCTACGCAATAATTTTACCAAGAAAAAAAAAAAGCCAAAAAACGATAATGTCATTTTCGGGCCAAAATGTTTCTGCGACCAAAATTTCGGAGCATTCCTACTTAAAACAATATTAAATATCAATATACTGTATTATTCTTTATTTAGTTCTGTGTAACAGGATCAGATTTAACAGTTTTGTTTTACAAATTATCCAAATAAGTATAGTCCTAGAAAACTATTATTATATGCAAAACAGTTAGTCAAGTAATGAACTCAAACAGTAGCTCTAGGCTAGCATCAAATTTGAAATATGCTATACAATAATGTTACCAAAAATAACAGGCAAAAAAAAAAAAGAAAAACGAAATAGCCAAAAATGCCATTGTGTGTATCTGCATGTATAAGTGCAAGCTATGTAGTGTGTGTATCTGTATGTATAAGTGTGTATCTGCATGTATAAGTGTATGCTATGTAGTGTGTGTGTGTATCTGCATTTGTAAGTGTATACTATGTAGTGTGTGTGTGTATCTGGATGTATAAGTGTGTGTGTGTATCTGCATGTATAAGTGTATGCTATGTAGTGTGTGTGTCTGCATGTATAAATGTAAGCTATGTAGTGTGTGTATCTGTATGTATAAGTGTGTATCTGCATGTATAAGTGTATGCTATGTAGTGTGTGTGTGTATCTGCATTTGTAAGTGTATACTATGTAGTGTGTGTGTGTATCTGCATGTATAAGTGTAAGCTATGTAGTGTGTGTGTGTATCTGCATGTATAGTATGCTATGTAGTGTGTGTGTGTATGTATGTTTGTATTTGTGTATGTATGTATGAGTTTGTGTGTGTGTACATATGTATGAGTTTGTGTTTGTGTATGTACGTAAGAGTTTGTATGTATGAGTTTGTGTGTGTGAATGTATGAGTATATGTGTGTTTGTGTATGAGTTTGCCTTTAATTTGTATTTATTTGCACTATATTAAGAGTGGATAATCAAAAAGTCCAATAAAAAATACATTACTGCCTACTGCAATACTCTTGTTAATTTGATGTTTAACTACTGGACTAATACAGCTACTCCAATCTATGTAATCACAAATTGAAGGTTTGTGGCAGCCCTGTGTCAAGCAAGTCTATTGGCGCCATTTTTCCAACATATACACACACACACACACACATATATATATATATATATATATATATATATATATATATATATATATATATATATATATATATATATGTGTGTGATGCACCGAAATGGAAATTCTGGACCGAAACCGAACCTGAAAACCAGGATGCAATTGGCCGAAAACCGAAACCAAATATGTCTTTTTTTTTTCAAATTATTTTCAAATATTTTTTTTTGTTTTTTTGCATAATTAGACTATTTAATGAATGAATCTGAATTGAAAACCTGCAAGCCAATAAAATAAAATAACCACACTTTTATTGAAAGTAACACACTAAAAATGGACAAAAATATCTTAAAACAATAATATGCTACGCAATAATTTTACCAAGAAAAAAAAAAAGCCAAAAAACGATAATGTCATTTTCGGGCCAAAATGTTTCTGCGACCAAAATTTCGGAGCATTCCTACTTAAAACAATATTAAATATCAATATACTGTATTATTCTTTATTTAGTTCTGTGTAACAGGATCAGATTTAACAGTTTTGTTTTACAAATTATCCAAATAAGTATAGTCCTAGAAAACTATTATTATATGCAAAACAGTTAGTCAAGTAATGAACTCAAACAGTAGCTCTAGGCTAGCATCAAATTTGAAATATGCTATACAATAATGTTACCAAAAATAACAGGCAAAAAAAAGAAAGAAAAACGAAATAGCCAAAAATGCCATTGTGTGTATCTGCATGTATAAGTGCAAGCTATGTAGTGTGTGTATCTGTATGTATAAGTGTGTATCTGCATGTATAAGTGTATGCTATGTAGTGTGTGTGTGTATCTGCATTTGTAAGTGTATACTATGTAGTGTGTGTGTATCTGCATGTATAAGTGTGTGTGTGCATCTGCATGTATAAGTGTATGCTATGTAGTGTGTGTGTCTGCATGTATAAATGTAAGCTATGTAGTGTGTGTATCTGTATGTATAAGTGTGTATCTGCATGTATAAGTGTATGCTATGTAGTGTGTGTGTGTATCTGCATTTGTAAGTGTATACTATGTAGTGTGTGTGTGTATCTGCATGTATAAGTGTAAGCTATGTAGTGTGTGTGTGTATCTGCATGTATAGTATGCTATGTAGTGTGTGTGTGTATAGTATGCTATGTAGTGTGTGTGTGTGTATCTGCATGTGTAAGTGTATACTATGTAGTGTGTGTGTGTGTGTATCTACATGTATAAGTGTAAGCTCTGTAGTATGTGTTTGTATCTGCATGTATACGTGTATACTATGTAGTGTGTGTGTGTATCTACATGTATAAGTGTAAGCTCTGTAGTGTGTGTTTGTATCTGCATGTATAAGTGTATGCTATGTAGTGTTTGTGTGTGTATCTGCATGTGTAAGTGTATGCTATGTAGTGTGTGTGCGTGTGTATCTGTATGTATAAGTGTGTGTGTATCTGCCTGTATAAGTGTATGATATGTAGTGTGTCTATCTGCATGTGTAAGTGTATGCTATATAGTGTGTGTGTATCTGCATGTGTAAGTGTATGCTATGTAGTGTGTTACTGTGCATTTTTGCTGACTTTAAAGGCCAGAATCTAGAATATTAATGGGGAATGCAAAGAGCAGTTTTAAATAATCTATTATTAAATGTCCAATTAAGATAAAAATATTTAGCACTGAATTTTATTTATATTACTTTGGTTTTATGGGGTTTTTTAAGCCCTGTCCCTGCCGCGCAGGGGGAGGGGGGCTGTCCCTCTTTTGAATTTTTGAAATATATATAAATATAAACATGCTATAAGGTGTAAAAGTTGATCTGGAAAGAAGTGAAAAGATACTTCACAGTTTGCAGGATTTGAAACTAATTTTCAGAGACATTTTGCTGCAGGTTAGTCACATCTGATAATGGTTTAGGGGTTAATACTTTGATAGGTTTATTGCGTTGTGGACTTTGGCAGTTTAGGGGTTAATACTTTAATAGGTAGTTTGCGTTGTGGGTTAATGGCGGATTAGGGGTTAATAGTTTTAATAGGTAGTTTGCGATGTTGGGGTTGGCGGATTTAGGGGTTAATAATTTAGTTATGACTTGCGGTGTTGGTTTGATGGCGGATATAGGGGTTAATAGTTTAATTAGGCATATTGCTTTGTGGGGGGTTGTCGGTTTAGGGGTTAATACATTTATTATTAGTTGTGAGGGGGGATTGCGTATGTAGAAGTTTTACGTGTCAGGCTTATTTTTGGGAGGCGTGTTAGACTTTTACGGGAGATTAGATTTTTTTTAACTTTTCTTAGGTGCCGGCAGTCTCTAAAGTGCCGTAAGTCACTAGCGACTCCAGAAATTTGTATTTACACTCATTTCTGGACATCGCTAGTTTATCTTACTTATGGCACTTTATGAACTGCCGGCGGGGTTTATTCGATACCCCACTGTGCATGGTGAAATTACGGGCTGTGCGGGTTGCAGCGCTTGCGCTGAAGCCTGCGCCGTATATGTAATCTCGCCCCAGGTGTCTATTCTGTGATACCACAAGGGGAAGGGAGTGCAGGACAGGAAGAAATGGCAATGAGTCCTGCAGCCAAATCCTAAAAACAAATGGACCGTTTTACTGATACATTGGGTTTTTGGCGCATTTTGCAAGTTAAAATCTATTTGTGTATTTAATAAACTGTACACTGGGTAATCACATGAGAAAACTGCTTTGGGCCATCTATGCAAATAAATTCAAAACATGACATTGACATTGTGATTTTCCATTTCTCTTTTTACTATGACAGGCACTATACCCAGGAGATATAGAACTACCTAATGTGAAGTGGATGGATATCACCTGCGAGCACAATGCACCCTAAGGTTACCATGGTAATAGAACCAGAAAATAAC
Source organism: Bombina bombina (assembly GCF_027579735.1). Taxonomy (NCBI): domain Eukaryota; kingdom Metazoa; phylum Chordata; class Amphibia; order Anura; family Bombinatoridae; genus Bombina; species Bombina bombina. The sequence continues at coordinate 371,578,861 of NC_069503.1, read as the reverse complement.
AACATGATAAACAAGTAATCTGTTAAACAACAGGGAATGCTCAGGGAGAAGGATACTTTGCATTGATATGATTCAGTGGATAGTGGAGACAAGGGTGATCTGCTGCTTTATTTACAATGTAATGAGGATAAATGTATTGATGACCCTTATGCCAGCTATGTAAAATACCATTGATGTCTATGACTGATTATTCATTAGAAAGCTTCCAGCACCTGTGTCTGATAGAAGTAATTAAGACAGTACATTTAAGCTGAAATAAGTGTGTGTGTGTGTGTGTGTGTGTGGGGGGGGGGGGGGGGGGGGGGGTTGCAAGAGAATCAGCAGAATGTTACACACACTAATAATTGTTGCATTCCTCCCTTCCCAGGGGAAACAACAGTACTGGACACAGTGGCGTAGCGTGGGTTGTCAGCGCCCAGGGCAAGGCAAGTATTGCGCCCCCCCCCTAACCCATTAGCAGTGACGGAGTCTCTTCCACCAGTACAGTAGGGAATGGGATTGGCAAATTTGCTTTGAATCTAGGAGTCTGCAGCTCTCCAGAGCTGGGCAAATATATACAATATTACATTTGAAGATTTATTCTAGTTTTACACATGGGGGAAAGCCCCCCTTAACCCCCATCTGGTGGTGACGCCCTGATCTGTGAAACTTCATGGTACAAATACTGCAGACCACAGGGTGCACCCACCCCCACATTGCAGCACCCCATATTGCATATGTGGTGCAATAGGTTTTTAGTAAGTCTTTAAAAAGAGGAAAAGGGGACACACAGGTTGGCAGCTGTTACATAAGGTTGTCCCTGCTGGGCAGACTGTCTTTTGGGTGCCAATGACATATAAAAGTGGGGTATATATTCTACCTTAATAAATATAACAATTGTAAGTAATCAATATAAAAGGGGCATGGGACAGACAACCCAGCATTACATACATATATGGGAGGAGGGTGTATGGTATTTAGGGGGTGCTGTTAAATTTATTTACCAACACAAATTATAGTTATTTTTTTTACTTTAAATGCAGTAAGGGTGGGTTTAATGTATATAAAAAGGCAATGAGCACCCACACCCTAAAAATCGGTCCACACCTCAGGAGTCCAGCAAGAAATAGATTCAAGATGGTGAATTCATAGGACTCCTATGATAGGAGACAAACACAGTGAAATGCCTGGTGAGCAGCACAATCCTGGTGCCAGACAGCACACAAATCCCTAAATCTACTTTTGCCCTGGGAAGATCATGGAGGGGAAAAATCAAATACAGGAAACAAGGTCTCATTTTTGTCACAAATATACTTTTTTTTTTTTGGTGCAAGGACAAGATGGCGTAAGTTGTAAACTGGTCAAACATGAAAGTATGGTCTCTGATCACCCCACCATCCCAAATTCCCACTAACTAGGTAACTGGGATTAACAGAAAGGCAGAGCCCAGCCATGCTGCCACCAGTGCCACGGGTAGGTGGATTTGAAAGAGATTTATTGCCATTTTTAAGGATTCCTCCCCCTCCCTCTGCTTAGAGATCCTTAAAAAGTGCCCCGGGCAATGCATGGCATTCTAGCTCGCTCTGGGTCCTTTGTTGGAAGGGAACTTACTTGTTGGGTAATAATATAACCATAATTAAGCTGCATTTTGCGCGTTGCTAGTATCAGGCAAAAGCAGAGCTATAAGTAAGTCTGGTCCTGATACCTTACCTTAGTCGAGGCGCGTTTGACATTCTGACTCTGCTGCTCTTCTTCCCTCCTGACCTGCGCGCTAGGAATGGGATGGACAAAGTGATGTAGCAGGTAATGGTCCGGATAACACTTCAGTTCACACTTCACAGTCACTTCAAATTCCTCAGTCTCTCGAGACATTAAAATCTGCAACCCGACAGAATGTGCGACCATGACATCACCACATTCCTGACGGGTCGCAGAACAGAGTTGGGCACCTGTCAGATTTTTTAGCCTCCCTTCTTCCCTTTGCTAAGTTGAGTCTGGAAGCGCCCCTCAGAATTATGCGCCCGGGGCAACCGCCCCTGTGGCCCCCCCCCACGCTACGCCACTGACTGGACACCAGCATGAACTACTTTTCCATGTAACCACAGCAACAGTCCATCCCCTGAATACAGGTCAAATCCAGTCCTAACCCTAACCATTCTATACATTCTTTAGTAATGAAAGCTGAAGAATTTACAGTCAAATAAAAAAATACCCAAGATAATTATTTGTACCATCAGCACAGCCTTCTTTAGTTCAAGTAAAAAAAAAAAAAATACAGTACATGATGCTCTTATTTAGGTGCCATATAGGCTACAAAACCACCTGCAGGAGTTGCTTGCCCTCTTCCTGCATATGTTTATATTAGCTAAAAAAAATACTCCTTGGAATGGCAAGACTTATCAAAAAAGTGAGACCCTTAACGGAGACAATAGAATCTTTATGAATCCTGCAAGGGGTTCTAAAACACTCCAGAACCCCCACAGCCAGCACCTGGAGACACCTTTAGTTCTAGCCAGTGAGACTACTTTACAATAACTAAACAGACTAGAGAATATTTGTTCAATTACAATACAATCACATTTACATAAACTGTATTGCAAGTGTGTTTCCTAAGTGTTGCATTATTGTTAGTGGTTGTCGTATGAGATTTCATCTATTGGGCACCTCACACAGCTTTAAAGGTAATGAAAGGAACGTCCACAAAGAAAACATTAGGGGGAAAAAAGAAGAGGTAAAGCAATACACAATGAATTTAGAACATAATCACGCCTCTATAACAAGGCCCAATGGAAACCACACAAGCATCTATGAATCTAGGCAATTATCAGTGTTAAATCAAACAGCTGTCTTCTTTTACTTTCACTCTGGCCACATTTTTATTTTGCTTCCATGAAAGACTTTGAAAATCTCTGAAAAAAGTATGGGATACGCAGGTTTCTTATGGTTTTTAGCTAACTAGAGTAAATTATTTACTTCTCTTGAAAAGATTTATTTATTCAAACAATGCAAAATGAAGGCATTTCCATACCTTGCATATGATGTTTTTGCACATAAATCATGAAAGACTGACATTACCAACTTATTAAAACATCATTTTACTTAATCTATCCGTACAACTAAATAAAAATGGAAGTCAGATGCTATTTATTAAATTTACTGTAAACACAATTGAAATATTAGAGACATAAAAAGGCAACAATAAAATTGATGTTGCACTACTGCTTGCAGAGTTGTGCGTTTAAAGGGATATGTAACCCACATTTTTTCTTTCATGATTCAGATAGAGCATGCAATCTTAAGCAACTTTCTAATTTACTCCTATTATCAATTTTTCTTCATTCTCTCTGTATCTTTATTTGAAAAGCCGGAATGTAAGCTTAGGAGCCGGCCCATTTTTGGTTCAGAACCTAGGTAGCGCTTGCTTATTGCTGGCTAAAGTAGAAAAATTGATAATAGGGGCTCCATGTACTAAAGTGTCAATTTGCTCACCAAAAGCGTGTCTGTTCGACTCGCTAGAACTCGTATGTAGCGAGGCGCTGCCCGCTCGCCATATGTACTAAAAAACAGCTTAAAAATTGTTGCGTCTAATTCGCATTGAGCACAGGCGAATGATTCATACATCTGTCGCCTCGCTAGTAGCGAATTATACTATTATTTTCTTACAACTTGTTAGTCATGTTTGTCCCACGTGACTGTAAGGTGTCAGAAACGTCACATTTGTCTCGGGAAGTTATTTCAGCACTATATAAAGTCCACTTTATCTATTTTTTCATACAGAAAATGTACTGATCCTGAAGCAATTCAAGCTTATATATTTAGTTCTAATAAATTAAGTATGGCAACTTCAGGATCCAATTCTCAGACAAACAAATCCAAGAATCCACACTTCTCACACCAGCAGAACCTGGTTCTTGTTGATATGGTACTGGACTCTTATGACTATTTATTTGGTTGTCGTGCGAAGCAAACTCCCCGTCACCGCAAAAAGAGTATCTGGACTCGTATCAGTGATTCTGTCAGTGCTCAGGGCCCCGGGAAAAAGGACGTTGACCAGATAAAGAAAAGGTACAACGACATTAAAAGATAAGCTTAGTACATGGAGCCCTAGGAGTCAATTAGAAAGTTGCCTAAAATTGCATGCTCTATCTGAATCATGAAAGAAAAAATTTTGGTTTCATAATTCTTTAATTCCTACAAAGTAAAAAAATAAATAAATAAGTAAACCACATGAGTACGGTGAGGTTTAACAGGAAAATCCATAAAAAACCCATGCAATAGATTCCATTTATATTTTATGAATGCCATAATATTCTTATTTTAGAAAATGAAACTATAACCTTCATGCTACTCATATTAAAAAACTATGACTTTCTTCATGGTGTTGTATTAGTATCTTACTTATATACATTCACAATCATTATAACAGATCTTTGGATACATCTTAATCCCTCAATCTGAAAAAAAAAACCTTTACTTAGTAACAGCACATGCACTTTCAGAGTAATATCCTCTGAAGGTTCCAATGTATGACTGACTTAACTCAATCTCATTTTCTAAAAGTAGGTCAACCCTTCGGCTACAGATGCCATCCTCTGCACCAGCTGATCAACTTTAATTTGGCTTAAAGATGAAAGGAATGTTCATTATCATAAGAATTCACTGAAACCGAGAAGCAATGGAAATTAACTTATTTTTTTACATGAACAGAGAATAAAAATTAATTATAACTGATCCATTCTTTAAGTGCCATTAGGAACTATACAAGGCTTTAATATGGATCAAACTAAGTCAAGTAAACTTAAAGGGACAGTCTACTCCAGAATTGTTCTTGTTTTTAAAGACTGCCCTCTTATTTCAGTTCTTAATAACAGACTTGCAAATTAGCCAATCAGTACCCTCTCATAAGTAACTCCACGGGCATGAGCACAATTATATCTATATGGCACACATGAACTAATGCCCTCTAGCTGTGAAAAACTGTCAAATGCATTCAGATAAGAGCTGGCCTTAAAGGTATTAGAAGTTAGCATATGAGCCTACATAGGTTTAGCTTTCAACTAAGAATACCAAGAGAACAAAGCACATTTGATGATAAAAGTAAATTGGAAAGTTGTTTGAAATTACTTGCCCTATATGAATCATGAGAGTTTAATTTTGACTAGACTGTCCCTTTTTACAGAACTCTTAGGGGTCAATTTATCAAGCTCCGTACGGAGCTTGATGCCCCGTGTTTCGCTCACCGGAAACAGAAGTTATAAAGGAGCGGTCTAAAGACCGCTGCTCCATAACCTGTTCGACTGCTCTGAAGCGGTGGACAGAAATCAACCCGATTGGATACGATCCAGTTTGATTGACACCACCTGTTAGCGTCCAATTGGTTGCGAATCTGCAGGGGGCGGCATTGCACCAGCAGTTCACAAGAACTGCTGGTGCAATGATAAATGCAGACAGCGTATGCTGTCAGCATTTATCGACGTGCGAGGGACATGATACAATACATTGTATCATGTCCGTCCGCACAGTAATAAATAGAACCCTTAGTGTTTGTAACAGTTTATACTTTCAACATATTTTCTGCACTTTTTGCCTTGGGAATTTGGATAAAACTAGATAATTTGTTCTCATCTTTTGCACCATATCTCATGTCTTTATAATTTAAGTTTTCATAAACTACTCCTGCTTCTATAATTAATAGCCCCACCCTGCACCACACTTTAAAAACCGTAAAACTATCATTTTTATTCATCTTACTGCTTTATGCTTACTAACTTTATGTTCTTGTCCTAATTCTGTCCCTCTCAAACTCTCGCCATTGTTCAGTTGAGCCTACATTACAAAATAAAAATCAGAATAAACTGAAAACCTAATAATTGTTAACCCAAGCACACTCCAGTTCAATGACTGCCTTATTTCTAACCATTAACATCCTGGCTATCACAGAGACTGATATCTCTCTGCATCAGATACAGCCACCTCTGTAGCACTGAAATAGGAGGCCATCAAATGCAGTCATACTACAATGCCTGGTAATAGATGTTGACATCCTATTAACTTTTCTATTGTACCTTCCAAATCATACCCACTATTTTATCCCACTCACACAGCTTATAGATCATGTTGCCACCTGACTACCATTCCCTGAGATACGTGTCATAATTGTAGGTAACTTCAAAATACTTTGTCTTATTCTTAAAATAATTCCCAATCTCCTCTTTCTGACCATCACCTCTTAGTTTGCAGCATTTCAACACTTCTGATCACCAACTTCCGAAACTCTCTAAAAAATACCACAGACTAATAAAATTCATAGATTCAGTGCACTATACAAACAGTTGAAGCCCTCTTCTAACTACCTTCTAATCACCATCCAGCCAGATTTCTTCTTTTAACACTATAATAACCACAGTCTATAACTTGGCTCCACCAACCATTGTTTACCCATATGCACCCTTCCCCAACATTGGTCAATGAAAAAGACAAGACACCTGCAGAAATGTTAAAATGTCTGCTGACTAGCCGTGGCTTAAAGCCAATATATGAGTAACTGATGGAAGCTTTCATTTGGTGGTGTCTTGGATGCTTTTAAGAGTGCCGTTCTTCCATGCTTATGTTTTTATTAGCTAAAAAAATATTACTCCTTGAAATAGCAAGAGACATAAAGAAAAACTTTACGGGGACAATAGAATCTTTAAGAATCCTGCAAGGTGTAGGGGTAAAAAATCGTGAGACTACTTTACAATAACTAAACAGACTAAAGAATATTTGTTCAATTGCAATACAATCACATTTACATAAACTGTATTGCAAGTGTTGCATTATTGTTAGTGGTTCTCGACTGATGTATGAGATTTCATGTATTGGGCATCTCACACAGCTATAAATGTTAATGAAAGGAACGTCCACAAAGAAAACATTAGGGAACAAAAAGAAGAGGTAAAGCAATACACAATGAATTTAGAACATAATCACGCCTCTATAACAAGGCCCAATGGAAACCACACAAGCATCTATGAATCTAGGCAATTATCAGTGTTAAATCGAACAGCTGTCTTCTTTTACTTTCACTCTGGCCACATATTTTTTGTTTCAATGGAGGACTATAAAAGTCTCTGCAAAACGTATGGAATATGCAGGTTTCTTATATTTGTTTTAGCTAACTATATTCTCTTGTTATATTATTTACTTCTCTTGAAAATATTTATTGATTCAAATTAAAACAATGTAAAATGAAGACATTTCCAAAGCTTGCATATGGTGTTTTTGCACATAAATGATAAAAGACTATGGCCTCGCTTCCATTGAGTCGTTAAAAATGGAGCCGTAAGCTACCGAAGCGGACGACAGCTAAAAGTAATTTACGGCTCCATTTTAGTACCAGGTTTCCATTGAAAAGATTAGCGTGTTGCGCGCAGTCGCTCTTTTCGGCCGTACGTAAGTTTGCGTTGCCAACCGATGTCGGATTTGTCAAAAAGCGCGCCATAACAAGTGCATTGCCATGGTAACCCGACCTCTGTCTATAAGAATAACGGTTTGCGCCTGCGCTCTTTACCTGTGATCGCCTCTAGAGAGAAAGACACGGGAGCTAGTTGCGTTGGCAGGAGTTTTGGGTTTTTGAGAGTTGTTTGAGAGTTAGTGGAGAGTTTGATATTTTATTTTCATATATTCTTATTGTAGGCCTCATATAATATTAGGAACACACACACACATCCATACATTAGTTAATTAACACACATTAGTTTATACACACAAATACACACACACATACACACTTTTATTTGATACAAACACATTCACATTTTTTTTTTCATTAACCCCCATATCCCCATCTTCCTTTATTACTCCTTTCATTAATCCCCTTATTCCACTTCCCACCCCCCCTTTGACTACCCTTCCCTTCCTCACTATATAACTTGTTTTTTTATATATACATTTTGCCCATCCTATTTTTTTTTTTAACATCCCATATTTTTTGTTTCATTTGACTATATAGCTCACCCCTTTCTTAATTTGCATCCCTTATTATTTTTCTATAATTTTGTTCTAATCCTCCTTAGTTTTTCCTTTTTCATTTACATCCCTTTGTTTATTTTCACCCCCACATTTTATTTTTATTTTGAGGGATATAGAATAGAGATAGTTAGGGTCTAGATAGGTTAGGTAGTTAGTTTTGGGGCTATTTAATTTAGGGTTTAGTTAGGTGAATTAGTGTAGTTAGGTAAGCTAGGGACTTTAGTGTTAGGTTAGAGTTAGGGAGGAAGGAGAAAGGGATGGATAGGCCTAGTGGAGTTGGGAAGGGGGTGGCTAGGGGGAGGGCAGTGATGAGGGTGGATAGAGGGAGGGGGAGGGGGGAAGTAGGGAGTAGTATGGGCAGGAATAGGGGCCGAGGTTTGGGTGGAGGATTTGTCCTTCCTCAAACCCTGGCAGAGGAGGGAAGGAGAGAGGGTGGAAGAGGAATGGAGGTGGGAGGAGTGAGGAGGAGTCAGCCTCAGCTAGGCACAAAAAGAAAAGGGAAAGTGGGGCAGACTGTGGCAACTGGGGGTGGGGCTGGTGGTAGCCTGTCACAGCCTGCAGGGACAGAGGAGGTAGAGAGGGCTGGTCCCCAGTCACAGTAGGGAGAGTCTGTGTCTGCTGGCCCTTCAGGTGTGAAGGGCAGGCTAAGAGAGGAGAGGTACTCTGCGGAGGAGAAGGAGGCTCTTGTTGAGGCATACTTGGAGAGGGCAGCTCAGCTGGAGAACCCTAACCTGAGGCCGGCTGTCCGGAATAAGCTGTGGGAGGAGATTTGAGTGGCAGTCAGCTGCTTAGGACGTAATCGTTCTACTGCCAGCATTAAACACCGCTATCATGACTGCAGGAGGGAAACCAAAGCTAAGCTGGCACAGCAGGCCAAATATGCACGTGGGACAGGTGGTGGTCCTACCAAGAGAATACACCTAAGGTCATGGGAGGAGATGATGGCCAATGTCATCTCAGATGAATCTGTCCTAGGATGTAAGGGGACAATGAACACATCAGTGCCAGCTGAAGAGGTCCATGAAGGTGAATATTAAATATCATATGTAATAAATGTTTTATTTCTAACAAATATATGTTAACATCAGAAATATATATCGGCTTTGTTTTTTAAAATATAAATGTAATCATACACATGTGTAATACAGAATATAGAATGTTCATATATTATATATGTTTAGTAATCAATTGTGTTCAAGCATCAGTGGAAAACATACCTAGGTAGGATTAGTACAAGTAATGTTTTACATGGTTCAAAGTCTAATTTGCACAGTAACGTAAAGTGATAGTAAACCCAATGTTTTTATTTCATGATTCAGATAGAGCAGCAATTTTAAGCAACTCTCTAATGTACTACTATTATCAATATTTCCTTGTTCTCTTGGTATCTTTATTTGAAAAAGTAGGAATGTAAGCTATGGAGACTTTGCATTTTTGGTTCAGAACCCTGGCTAGCGCTCGTGATTGGTGGCTACATTTAGCCACCCAATAAGCAACAGCAACCCAGGTTCTGAAACAAAAATTGTCTGGCTCTTAAGCTTTACATTCTTGCTTCTCAAATAAAGATACCAAGAGAAGGAAGAAAATATGATAATAGGAGTAAAATATAAAAAGTTGACTAAATTTGCATGCTCTGTCTGAATCATGAAAGTTTAATTTGTACTTCATTGCCCCTTTAATGGCATCTTAACATAGTTGTAGTGGATATATTCATCCTGATTTCTGGAGTGGCTATCTGCTCAAACAAGCAAGCGTATAGATTTAAATTCTTTCTATCTATATCATATATATGGACTATGTGTAATACAAAGAGTCGCTTGGAGGCACAATCTTTAAATATACACCTCTGGTTAAATATGTTTAAGTTCATACAGAAAATATATATATATATATATATATATATATATATATATATATATATATATATATATATATATATATATATATATATATATATATATATATATATATATATATATATATATATAAAACTATATCTATATCTATAAATTTGATTTTCAAATGTTAGATGTTTCATCAGATTAATTTATAATTACAATTTATTTTTCAGAATTGGAACATGAGTATGAGTCCTCAACAAGACCGGAGGCCAGTGATGTTCCGGAATTCAGTGAGGAGGAGGAGGAGGAGGGGGATGTTATTGAAGCTGCATACTCCTACCTCAGCATACTTGAAGGAGATGAGCAACAGCCACTGGCCTATGAGGTTGAAAATGTTCCTAGCCCATCCCCATATTCATCTGGGAGGACATATCATCAGATGCAGCCTCCACCACCACAGCATTATCAGATGCATCCTCCACCACCACAGCATTATCAGATGCATCCTCCACCACCACAGCATTATCAGATGCATCCTCCACCACAGCATTATCAGATGCATCCTCCACCACCACAGCATTATCAGATGCATCCTCCACCACCACAGCATCAGCAGATGCATCCTTCATCACCACAGCATCAGCAGATGCCTCCTTCATCACCACAGCATCAGCAGATGCCTCCTTCATCACCACAGCATCAGCAGATGCATCCTCCACCGCAGCATATGTACTATATGCCACCTCAACAACAGATTCAGCACCCTCCCATGGCACAACAAATGCCGCCACCACTACCACCACAACAACAATCACCCCCCCCCCACCAATGTCTGTCCTCAATTGGATATTGAGCCACCCACACAGTCCCCAAGACTGAGTGACGACAACCTCACACAGAGCCAGGAATATGTGCCGGAGACACCTATACAGCCACAAGTGCCCCCCATGGAATCCAATATCCCAGCACAGTCCCAGCAGGATGCTCTACTGAGGCTCATTCACAGGGAGCTTAGACTTACTAGGCTCCAGCAGCAGCATGATTTCAGGAGGCTACAGAGCCAGATGGACATACATAATGCCGCACTCGTCCGCCTGGCAGAGGCAGTGGAGAGGCTTGCAGATAGGCCGCAAACTCCCTCCTCACTCGCATCCTCCGTTATCTCCCTGCAGGACCCTGAATCGCATGTTTTAGCCTCCCAGTCAGCTGGTGTGCGTCGCCCAAGACGCCACACTTCCATCCCAAGTACCTCTCCTCCAAAGGCCAAATCCCGCCGCAAGCATTAATAAGTATTTTTCTTTTTAAATTATTTCCAGATATATAATATCTCATTTTTTTGTATGAAGCACTTTCTTAAGTGTGATTTCCATCTCATAAATATGCATATATTTTTCTAATCAAAATTAGAAAATATATTTCAAAATTGTTTTAATAGCTGTTTATTTTCAAAACATTAACAGCTTTATTCATTTTTATTTCACATGATGTCAATTAATATGCAGGTGTACATTGTTGATAAATGTATGTGTCCTTTTATTGAGGATATTATGCCGTTTAAGAATACTTGGGGATACGTGTCTGAAATTTATACAGTATATGCTATCTAACATTGGTCAACGTGACATGTGTAAATGTTATGATTTATATTCCACAAGCATATGTTGTTTGCTCCTTCAGATGAAGCTAATAAGGCTTATACAGTTATAGAAGAGTTGAAAAGTAAATATTCCTTCCTGTTGATATGGCCAAACACCTTGCATTCATTCTAGTCCTATGTGGAATGTAATATCTGAAATATATACCTATCATGACTAATACCTATCATGACTAATGCACTCCTTTTTGTCAAGATTATTATTCAATATTTAGAATAATTAGATAAATGTATCTTTATGATATTTAAGCAATGATGTATACACAACATATATGTGATTGCCATGATATAGAGGTGATTAATACATTTTAATTGACATCATATGAACAGACACAGGCTCTCCCTGGGACCAATGCACAATGCACTTTTAAATTGTTTCAATAATTCCATGTTAAAGACAATACTTCATATCTCTTGAAGTATGTAATATTAAGCACGTATGTATTTTGGTTAATAGTCTAAATATTGCAAATGTATTATCTGCTTTAGCAGACATGACATTACATATATTTTATAAATATTAGTACTATGACACATTATAACTTTAATGTGTTATCGTTTTGTATTGAATAAATATGATTTTCACATTGAAAATTACATTTGAATGAGGGTAAATCTGTAATAATAAAACTCATCTTCATTATAAACAACTTATTTCCTTTGAATTATTTTTCTATATGTATTGAGATTATATATAGCATCCCTGGGCAAAGGTTTCATTTTGAATAGGTAGATATTTTATTTATTTTTATAATATTTTACCAGGAAAGATACATTGAGATTTCTATAGTTTTCAAGTATGTCCTGGGTACACAAAACATTGCATTGATACAATGGGTACAATAAAATAAAAAAAATAATAATAATACATATGCCCAAAAATTTAACATAGAACAGGTAGGAAATATATAATCAACAATGACAGGTGCATTCTGTTTTGAGATATGTAGAGAGGGATCTCTTAAAGAATATTAGGCATGGGGAAGGTTTGAAAGTGTGCGGGAGGTCGCTCCATAATTGTGGTGCTTGCATATATTTTTATATGTACATACATATTGATATTTCTATGACAACATGGGTGCAAATATTCCTATACATAGGACCAATAAATGTAGCATATATAATGTTATTTGTACATTGAAACACTCATAATTTCTTTGGGATTTGCAATTTCAATGAGAAACAGGCCTCAAAAAAGCTCTTTTTCCTCCTTTACACCTAGTTGAGCTGGGGGTAATATGTCTCAATGTATCGACAGCCTCCGACAGTGTATTAACGGTTAGCGCTTTCAATGGAAACCTGGTATAATTTATCGATTAACGGCTTCTATTACTTTCTATGGGACGCGAAAATCTTTTCGGCAGCCGAAGTCCGGCAGCCGATATTGAGGTATAACGCGCCATTGGAAACAGTCGTTAAACGCTATTGCTTTCGACAGCATATTTAACGGTTTGCGAGTGCACGCAAACTGAATTACGACTCAATGGAAGCGAGGCCTAAATGGGGGTCTCCATGTTGTGAAATGTAAAAGATGGTAAATCAAAATGACTGCTTTACTATAATGTGGCTAAATCAAGTAGTGCAAATATGAATATGTTACAGTTATCTCTCAAATGTTTCAGATGCAAATTTTATATAAATTAGGGAAGTGGGCACCAGATAAAACTTACAGGAAAGCCATATTGTGGTCTCCAAGTCTGAGACTGAATATCCCTATAAACTCTGCTCATAGTAATCATTCCATAACTACATGTTTGCAGACACCTCATTTCCTGCTTACCCAGAAGACACTTTACTAGACAGGGTGTGGTGGTGAATACAGTAACATAAATAGGCGAATCAAGGACCAAAATATTACATTTTACTGGCCTGGGATACAGGCTTGGGTCAGTTATACACCCAATTACTAATAAACTAACTTTAGTTCCATGTAGGCCCTAAGCCAGTTTCTTCAACCCTTCATAAAACTATCACAAGCTGTGTTTAGTCACACAAACCAAACACAAAATAAAATGCTTGTCCCACTGTCTTGTCTATGAAAGTGTGCTTGACCTTTCCTGGCTCTCTGTTTATTAAACAACCCTCCCACTGAATTCCACTAGTCTCAAATTATTGCTGCCAAATTAGTTCATGAATCATCAAAAAAAAAACTCATCTCCTATTAAAGTCTCAAATATTAATTGGTTAATCCTGATAAAGGATTCAAGTATAATTAAATGACTGAATTGTTAATTATAAATGGGTTCTGGGGATGGTCTCTTTTTACCTTACACTGCTAAAATGAATATTTTTTATATTTAAAAAAATAAATAAATTATGCTTCAAGGTTAACAAGACAATTGTAGTAAAAATATAAAATAATTATTAAACACTGTGGGATAGATTACAAGTGGCAACTGTGGCACGCATATAAAAAAAAACAAGTTTGCTCGAGCACAAACAAATTTAGCGTGTGGCGGGTTTGCGTTAGTGGAGATCTAGCGTAAAGTGTAAGAGTTACATTAAAATAAAGGGTTACACTTATATATACACTAGGCGATAAGCCTGCCCAGATAGCAGTCTATTTAAAAAAAATATATAAACCCCAAAGGTAATAATAAAAAAAAATAAAATGTAAAATTACTGAAAAAATAAACAAAACTATCTAAAATAAAAATTTAAACCTAAACTAATACCACTATAAAAATAAAAAAATCCCCCCAAAATGAAAACACCCCCTAATATAAATCCTATAGCAAGAAAAGAAAAAAGCGCAGACCCACATCAAGGTAGACGTTTTTCAAGCATTTATTTCACACACAGTTAATATTGCACTTACAAACTGAACGTTAAAATCAAGCCTTTATCCCACTTAGGGGAAGGAGGTGGTGAGTCCCAATCGACTGTTCGTCTCTTAGAAAGTCATCAGCTTTGTAGACGCTCGTTTACTCCTTGTAGAAATGTCCCTTTGTTAAGGAGCCATCCGAAGCTCCGCCCAAAACGCATTTCGTCTGCACTCTGCAAACTTTCTCAAGAGGAGATGACGTTATGGTGCACGCTTCTGGACGTGTCTTTAAGCACCCGATGCTTTACTCTCATTTGTTGAAAACCGGCCAATCCAGTAACTGTATACGGACCTGCCTTTTTTCCTTTGTCATGTATACCGCTATTGCGGCAACTTAACTCATTACTCGCTATTGCTATAAGAAATTCATACTGTTATATTTCACCCAAACATGGCTTCTAATTCTGCTAGCGAATTAACAGGTATATACTGCCTCATAGTACCGGACAGATAAAAAATATGTACAAGTTATCTATATCCGTTACACCATATTTCATATTTTTACACGTAACTTCATGCTATTTAGAAATTCATTTAATCCATTATAAAAAATATTATTATCATCATCTAAAAATTCATTTAATCTATTATAAAAACAATATTATCATTATTTACTTGTAGACATTTTTTAAAATAAAATAGATCTAAGTGCACTACAAACTTTAGATATTTATACTTATTAGGAATAAACAAACAATGAACAATAATAAATTATTAAAATAAAATATTAAGATTGAAAAGAAATAATTCATATTCAAGATGATAAACTGCACTAAACTCATGTCATAAAAGCCTGCAAATCTATATCTACATTTAACCCCTTAGGAGCCATACAATCAAGTAGATGGATCCATTTTGTTTCGCACTGCCTAAGGTGCATTAGTCTTTGTTGTTCATTACTCACTGATTGTGGTATGGTTTGTAACACCCTTACAGCGAGATTTTTAAGATTTTTATTGTGTACCTTCCTAAAGTGCTCAGATACACTATGATTTTCATATCCTTTTGTTATATTCTCCATGTGTTCATATATGCAGCATTTCACTTTTCTCTTGGTTCTGCCAACATAGATTTTATTGCATTCTCAAGTAAGGCAATACACTGCATATATGGACACACAAGAAGCCTTATCTTTAATTTTGAACTCCTTGGACTGATCCCAATTGTAAATGCTGTCACCTTTATTTATAAGGCCACAAATACAACAGTTTAATCTTCCACATTTGAAAGTCCCTCCCTTACTTGTACACCAGGATGGAGCTAATATATTTTTTATATTCTTATTTCTCTTAAAAATAGTAACAGGGGTTGGCTCTAAGTGTGGCCCCAAGATCAGATAGAAGGATATTCCAATGCTTTTTTAATGTAGATTTAATAAAGCTGGCGCCTAAATTATAAGTTGTTATAAATTTAGCCCCCATTTCTTTTTCTCATTATGGGTACGATTAATATTTTTGTTAGTACTCTGCAACAAATCCCCTCTGTCTTTCCTCCTACTATCTACTTTTGCTTTCTGGATTAGGCTAGTATCATACCCTTTCTTTATAAATTTCTGTTCTAGTGTACTTGCTTCTACTTCGAAATCTTCTATATTTGTGCAATTTCTACGAATTCTAAGGAATTGGCCAAAAGGTATGTTCTTTTTCCATTGGGGTAAATGCCCGCTCCCTGCATCCAGAAAGCCATTGCTGTCTATATCATTTTTAAAGTTCTTAACTGCTGTCTTCTTAGTAGTTTGATCAATAAACAATACTAGTTCCAGGAATTCAATTTCACTCTTATGTAATTTGCTAGTAAATTCTAAGTTGTATGTATTATTATTTAAATACTTAATAAACTCCAAAGCCTCTATATCACTTCCCTTCCACACCATGAGAATGTCATCGATGTACTGCCGGTACATCAATACATTCTCCTTGTAAGGATTATTATTCCACATGTACAACTCTTCGAAAGCAGCCATATAAATATTAGCATAGGAAGGGGCCATGGGTGTACCCATCTGCGTTCCCTGCGTTTGCTGATAAAATTTATTTTCAAAGGTGAAAAAATTGTGGAATAAAATAAATTCAATCCCTTTCGCTAGGAATTTCACTTGAACTGAGGGTAAATCACTAAATTTATCAAAAACGTCTTCAAATGCCCTCACTCCCAGTACATGCGGTATATTCGTGTACAGCAAAGTGACATCACAGGATATCCATATAAGATCATCCTCCCAAGCCATACCTTCAAATAATTGTATAGTTTTGGTGGTGTCCTTCAGGTAAGATTTAGTTTCCCTGACAATCGGTTGTAAAAACCAATCAAGGTAGCATGAGAGGTTGCTAGTTAGAGAGCCCACCCCGGACACTATGGGTCTCCCCTGTGGGTTTGCCTTGTCCTTGTGCACCTTTGGTAGGTGATAAAACAAAGGTACAGAAGGACAAGAAATCAGGATGAAGTTAGCCTCCTCATTGGTCAAAATAACATCCTCCCTTCCTTTAAGCACAAAGGCATGTAATTCTAGGCTGTATTGCGGGGATGGGTCTTTGTCCAATTTTTTATATGTATTTTGACAACTTAATAGTCTATATGCTTCCTTCAAATAGACGTCTCGGTCTTGGATAACAATACCCCCCCCCCCTTGTCCGCTTGCCTGATAGTTATAGATAAATCTGTTTCGAGATAATCAAGTGCCTTTCTTTCTTGATGGGTTAGATTACACCTATATTTGAAGTTACCTTTTCTTTTTTGGGTTTCAAAATAACTCTTAAATTCTTCCTTTACAATTTCATTAAATACTGGGATATAATTACCCTGTGCAAATATAGGATTAAAACTGGATGGCTTTTTAAAATGACTGTGTTTAATAGGGATTTCATCCTCATATATACTGAGATTAAGCAACTCCTCATTATCTAGATGTACTTCTGAAACCTGTGTATTGGATTTACCTTCTTCATTTAAACTAACAAGTGTACTTAAAGTCTTAAAATCACTTTCTCCTGATAGTAATTGAGGGGTATCTCTTATCATTCGTTAAATTACTTTTCAAGAAATAACGTTGTACTGTTAGTTTTCGGATGTACTTTTGTAAATCTATAAACATCTCAAAACTATTAGGTAGACTGTGAGGAGTAAATTTAAGTCCTTTCCCTAATAACCTATATTCATTGTCTGAGAGTAGTCTCTTTGATAAATTAAAAACATCCTTTTTTCTCCTGCTCTAATACCTGCCTCTTGATCTTACATTCTCTAACTCTTGTCCCTGCTCTGGATCCTCGTCTTGTTCCCATCTTCTTTTTATACCCTGTTTCCTCTCCTCTCTCTTGTCTTGTGGGTAATAATCTGGATGTTGTTCCCATTGTTTCCCTTGTTGGTAATGATTGTATTGTGCTTTCTGAAGCCATGTCTGTTGAGGCCTCTCCCTCCATAAAAACGAAGAAGAAGAGGGATATGCATATTTATGAGGGTGAGAGTTCTGTTCTTTTGGTGCAGAGTTATTGCATAATTATTATGTTCTCTTCTATGATAAATTTGGGATTTAGGTTTTGCTCCCTGTTCATTCCATCTAGGGGGTAAGGAAGATTCACTCAAAACCTGGTATCGATTATTTACCTCCACCCCATATTCCTTTCTTGTTCCCATATTGTCTATATCCCCTCTGTTATTATTACTTATGTAATTATTATTTCCCTTATATGGGATAGATTTCCCCTTCCTATTAGTTTTATTCTCTTCCCTTTTATAGGGAGGGTCCAGTGGCGTCACTAGGTTTGGTGTCACCCGGTGTGGTAAGTCAGAAAGCAGACACACACAAAAACACAGGCAAACACACATACAAACACTCAGACACACTTAAAAACATACTCAGATGCACACACAAACACTCGGAAACACACTGAGACACACACACAAAAACACACACAAAAACACTGAGACACACAAAAACTCAGACACACACTTACAAAATATGTAAACTGCACTGCATTAATTATAAAGCTCATGCCTAGAGCTGCTCTCTGGCTCAGCAGAGCATCAAATGAAAGATAAACAGAGCACTCTAAAATAAATCACTGAAGAAAAGGTTTAGGCGTGCAAACTATCAAAATTCTGCTCTCTGACTCTGTTCCAAGTCTGTCAGTGCACAGCCCTGGGCCGCATGTCACTGAGCAGTGAGCACAGATAGGCAGGCAGGTTTAGGCTAGCAGTGCAACTTTGCAAGCCCCACGGCACACCAACAACATTCATAGTGAAATTGGGCAGGGGAGGAGCAAAGTACAAACAAGCAAAAGCAGCCGGGAAAACTATTTGTTGAAATTGCAGCACTGGCTCAAGGGGCAAAAAAATTGTGTGTCTACAACTTTCCCAGTCCCACTAATGTTCACAAATGCCAGCCTCTAATAAAATAGTCTATGCATCTCAACATTGTATTTCTTTGAATTTCAATAAAATGTAAAAAAAAAAAAAAAAAATTTTGTGGTGTCAACCCCTGGAGGGTGTCACTCAGGTGCGGCCCGCACCCCCCTAGTGACGCCACTGGGAGGGTCTTTAGCCTGGGGATGACTTACTTTTCTATTATCCCTCCATCCTTTGGGGTTTCTATTATGAATTCTATCGTTTTTGTAATCATCTTGGTCTCTTTTGAGTTTTAAGGTTTTATGGACTGTTAGGTCTTTCTCCAATGTCTCAATTCTAGTCATAATGTCACCATTAATCTTTTTCCATTTTTCAGTCTCTTTAAAAGGATTGATTTTCTGAGTTAATTCTTTAATTTCATTCTTAATTTTTTCTAACTTAAAGGGATATTAAACCCAAAAATTTTCTTTCATAATTCAGACAGAGAATACAATTTTAAACAACATTCCAATTTACTTCTATTATCTAATTTGCTTCATTCTTTAGATATCCTTAGTTAAAGAAATAGCAATGCACACAGGTGAGCCAATCAGATAAGGCATCTATGTGCAGCCACCAATCAGAAGCTACTGAGCCTATCTAGATATGCTTTTTAGGAAAGAATATCAAGAGAATTAAGCAAGTTAGATAATAGAAGTAAATTAGAAAGTTGTTTAAAATGGTATTCTCTATCTGAAGCATGAAAGAAAAAATTTGGGTTTAATGTCCCTTTAAATTCTCTGTATTTTACTAGTATTTTGATTAATGTCATAGAACATGAATGTAGTGCACTATCCCACTCTGTAATAAATTCTATTTCATCCAAATTAAAAGCAGGGTATTTATTTATTCTCAACCCACTTGGAATAATATCATGTAAAATATAATCATCTAGTAGAATTAAATCTTGCCACTCTTTGGTGTCCTGGGTAAGTAATTTATCTAGTTGTCTAAACAGGTTATGGGGATCTTCACCTTCAATGTTGTTATCATTAAGCAAATTAACTCTTCTTTGTCTATTTCTAATGTATTCCCCTTTAAATTCATCTTCAGACTGCATAATCTCTACTACTTCTTCCATATTGCTGCTGTCCTACGAAACACACTACAAAAATCTAAAACAATCTAAAGTATTAACAGCGCAACTAGGAAGGTAGTAGATATGGACCTATTAGGTTTAAATAATAATTGTTAAAAAATAAATATAAATACACTGCAGAATAAAAAACAATCAAATGATGATAAAAAATGCTAAACTGCTAAAATCAATAGATTAAAATACACAATTCATATTATACATAATAAATATTACCCCATGAAGGGTAAAGTCCTTTGGAACCCCCCCCAATATAATACTAAACTACCAATAGCCCTTAAAAGGGCCTTTTGTAGGGCATTGCCCTAAGTTAAATAGGTATTTTAATAAAAAAAATAACAATTACCCACTAACAGTTAACCCCCCCAAACACCCCCCCCAACAAAAAAAAAATAAGTCTAAAAAAACCTAAGCCACCCATTGCCCCTAAAGGGGCATTTGTATGGGCATTGCCCTTAAAAGGGCATTCAGCTCTTTTACTGCCCTTAAAAGGACAATCAGCTCTTTTACAGCCTCAAAAACCCTAATCTAAAAAAAGCCACCCCAAAAAATAAAAAAAAAAGCCTAAAACTAGGCCCCAAATAGGTACTCACCGTTCCTGAAGTCCAGCGGTGAAGGTCTTTTTCCAGGCGGCTCCATCATCTTCTATCTTCATCCGGAGTGAAGGCGGCACGTAACAGAGGTGCGAAGCAGTCTTCCCTGATGCGCGGATCTGGAGCGACGGTCCTCAGCGGCATGGAGGGGCTCCTCTTCATCTGATCTCCATCGTACACTAAAAATTGAATGGCAGGTACCGCATTCGATTTGGAGTACCTTGCATTCCTATTGGCTGAAATTTTGAAATCAGCCAATAGGATTAGAGCTACTGAAATCCTATTGGCTGTTCAAATCAGCCAATAAGATTTCAGTAGCTCTCAATGCAAGGTATCCCATTTTTAAACGGGTACCTTGCATTCCATCTTCAGTGTACGGCGACGATCGTACGAAGAGGATCTCCCCGCTCAATGGCTCCGCGGTCCCCGGTCTTCTGTTCCACGGTCACCTCCATTTCGTGCTTGCTTGGTCCTGGATGAAGATAGAAGAGGTCGCCAAGCTGGAAGAAGATATCGCCGCCTCCATGAAGACTTCATCGCCTGGAAGAAAACCTTCTCTGCCAGACTTCAGGAATGGTGAGTACCTATTTGGGGGTTAGACTTAAGCTTTTATTTTTATTTTTTTTTATTTTTAAGATTAGGGATTTAATGGGCTTGTAAAAAAGCTAAATGCCCTTTTAAGGACAGTAAAAGAGCTGAATGACCTTTTAAGGGCAATGCCCATACAAATGCCCCTTTAGGGGCAATGGGTAGTTTAGTTTTTTTTTTAGTGTTAGGTATTTTTATATATTGGGGTGTTTGGTGGGTGTGGGGATTTTACTGTTAGGGGGAACTTAGTATTTTTTTAAATGTAAAAGGGCTGTTTAACTAAGGGCAATGCCCTACAAAATGCCCTTTTAAGGGCTATTGGTGCTTTAGTTTTTTTTTATTTTTGATAATTTTGTTTATTTTTTTCTGTAATTTTAGACTTTTTTATTTTTTGTAATTTTAGATAATTTTTTTGTAATTTAAGGTTAGGTTTTATTTTTAAATTAATATTAGGATTTTCTATTTTAATTGTAACTTAGTTTATGTAATTGGGGTTAATTTAGGGGGTGTTAGGTTAGGGGGCTTAGTAATTATATTAGTTATTTGAGTTGTGGGGGCTGGCGGTTTAGGAGTTAATAGGTTAATTAGGTTTATTGCAATGTGGGGGTTTGGTGGTTTAGTGGTTGATCGGTTAATTAGGTTTATTGCGATATGGGGGGTTGGCGGTTTAGGGTTTAATAGTATAAATAGGTAGTTGGCATTCTAGAGTTTGGCGGTTTAGGGTTTAATTTTGTAATTTATTTACTTTGCGTTGTGGGGGGTTGGCGGTTTAAGGGTTTGTTTTTTTTGTTAATACTTCGTGCGGGTGGTTATGTTTTTTTTTTCTTAATACTTTGTGCGGGAAAGAATCCACCACCACGCTGCCATTTTCGGAATCCACCTGGATGCAGCGTAGTTTTAGGTTTTTTAAAACAATTTTTGGGTGGGTTTTTTTTTTAGATTAGGGCTTTGGGCTTTGAAAAAAGAGCTAAATGCCCTTTTAAGGGTAATGCAAAAGAGCTAAATGTCCTTTTAAGGGCAATGCCCATACAAATGTCCCTTTAAGGGCAATGGGTAGCTTAGTTTTTTTATTTTTATTTTGGGGGGTTGGTTGGGTGGTGGGTTTTACTGTTGGGCGGACATTGTATTTTTTTTACAGGTAAAAGAGCTGCTTAATTTAAGGCAATGCCCTACAAAAGGCTCTTTTAATGGCTATTGGTAGTTTATTGTAGGCGGGGGGGGGGGTTATTTTGGGGGGCTTTTTTATTTTTATCTGGCTATTAGATTAGGTGTAATTGTTTTTATTTTTGATAATTTTGTTTTTTTGTAATCTTAGTGGGGGGTTTTTCTCTCGTGATTTTAGTGTTAATTATTTTTGGTAAATTTAGACTTTTTACATTTTTCATAGGATTTGTTATTTTTTAGTTGTAATTTAGATTTTTAATTTTTTTCTTAGTGTTAGGTTTTTAATTTAGATATTTTAATTGGTAGCATTTTTTATTTTATTAGAATAGTTATGTTAGGTTAATTTATAGTTTAATGTTAGGTTTATATTTATTTCACAGGTAAGTTTTTATTTATTTAAATAGAGTTATATTGTAATTTTAATTTAAAGTTCGGGGGTGTTAGGTTTAGGGGTTATTAGTTTAATTTAGTGTTTTGCCATGTGGGGGGCCAGGGTTTAGGGGTAATAGGTTTATTTAGTGGCGGAGATGTGGGAGGCCGGAGGTTTAGAGGTTAATAACTTTTTAGTGACGGCGATGTCGGGGAACAGCGGAATAGGGGTTAATAACTTTATTATAGTGGCAGCGATGTTGGGGTCATTTTTCAGTGTTAAAAGCGGCAACGCAAAACTCGTAATCTAGGTGACTGTGATTAATGTAACAGCTATATCCATCGCTTTAAGTACACAATAGTTTAAAGGGACACTGAACCCAAATTTTTTATTTCGTGATTCAGATAGAGCATTTTTAAGCAACTTTCAAATTTACTCCTATTATCAATTTTTCTTCGTTCTCTTGCTATCTTTATGCGAAAAAGAAGGCATCTAAGGTAAGGAGCCAGCCAATTTTTGGTTCAACGCCATTGACAGCACTTGTTTATTGGTGGGTGAATTTATCCACCAATCAGCAAGAACAACCCAGGTTGGTCACCAAAAATGTGCCGGCATCTAAACTTACATTCTTGCTTTTCAAATAAAGATACCAAGAGAATGAAGAAAATTTGCTGATAGGAGTAAGTTAGAAAGTTGCTTAAAATTGCATTCTCTATTTTAATCACGAAAGAAAAAATTTGGGTTCAGTCTCCCATTAAGTGGATGTTAAATAAAGCAACACTTGCTAAAGCAGAGAGTTATATAGCTACGTATAAATATATGGTGTCTAGCAGTAGACTTATGATAGTCATGAATATATACTAAATCTCGAGCAGTTATATTGCTCACTGCCTAAGAAAAAAGCATCCAAACAATAATATTACATCATATCATATCTTTATAGTTCGCCAATGTATGGCTGTTAGGAACATGATCTAACAAAGTAGTAGCGAGGGTAGAGAAAGGAGGTGAAGTGCCAGAGTGTATGATTTGTATGTGTGGCTGCAGGGTCAGGGCCTGATGTGAATATGTAGTGGACAGAGGGGATTCAGGGTCAGGGGTCAGATGTGGGTAAATCTGCTTTGTCTGCAAAGTACAATGCTCTAATTTCAAATAAACCAGGCCTACATTTAGTCCCATTTGGGCCATTTTAGCAATATCTATCAAACACTTTAATAGTATCAACACAAAGCATAAGGAAGCAATTTGATAAATGGTTCAAATTATTGTGAATTTTTGAGAGTAGAAAAAAAATATTTGACTGACAAGTTTAATGAAAACATTGAATATAGGCAATAAATATAACTATATTGCTATAGCTGGCATTGCATAATGCAGCCCAAAAAGAAACATTAAAGACTAAAATATTTCAATGCGTGGACATTGCTCATTGCCACATGTGGGGGAGAATCCTACATGGAAAGTATGTGGAGTTAGACAATGAGTCTAACCGTTAGTGATTAGCAATGGCTACAAACATTCCGCTAGATTTAGAGTTTTGTCGGTAAAGCCGTGCGGTGCTAACAAGCCTTTTTTTTCCAGTGCACCCTTAAGACAACGCTGGTATTACGAGTTTTCTGAATGGCTGCGTTAGCCTCAGAAAAGTGAGCTTTGAGCCAAATTTAGCTCCACTTCAACCCTCAATACCAGCGTTGCTTACGGTAGCGGTAAACTGGAAAAACATGCTTGTGCACTATATCCCCATAGGAAACAATGGGGCTGAGCTGGCTGAAAAAAACCTAACACCTGCAAAAAAGCAGCATTCAGCTCCTAACGCAGCCCCATTGTTTCCTATGGGGAAACACTTTCTAAGTCTACAACTAACATCCTAACATGAACCCCGAGTCTAAACACCCCTAACCTTACACTTATTAACCTCTAATCTTCCGCCCCCGCTATTGCTGACACCTGCATAATGTTATTAACCCCTAATCTGCAGCTCCGGACACCGCCGCCAACTACATTATCCCTAGGAACCCCTAATCTGCAGTCCCTAACATTGCCGGGCTTAAATGTGGGCAATGAGTGATGGGAGGGATAGCTAAAACAGATAAAACAATCCTGACCAAATACTTCGTTAAAATCGTTTTAATCAATAGGGTAATAAACAATCATCTTATATGTGCCAATGATGTCACAATGTGGATAATACAATGGAATAACAAATACAATAATTAATGCAATAGAACACACTAATAAAAATCTCGATGTAATGTTGATATATTATAAAATATCAAATATCTGAGCTTGTTGGCTACAGATTAAGGATACACTATTTCCACAGATGGATAGTGTCGATCCTTAAAGGACCATGAATGGTAATAAATCTAAAATTTGTATACGTAGAATAAGGATATAGAAGATAAAGGAAAAAAGACTCAAGGAAAAAAGACTAATGGCAGAAATCAAATATCATATTGACAAATTTTGGACAATATTGAATGCGACTAGATTCACAGGTGGTCTAGTTGAGAATAGTACAATAATTGAAAATAATAACTGTTATTGATCCAAAAGGTGGGATGATATCTATTGGTGAAAACAGTGGATAAAAACACTCAAATTGTGTCCATTGTATCAGAGAAAACGAAACATAAAATCACAATATGCAAATAATCAGTGCTTAATCAGTTGTGTGAATCCTAACAAATTTATGAATCCTAACAAAATGTGCATGAACCCACTCTACGTGATCCTATCCTAATTTGAACAATACCGGTATGTTCTAGTGTCACTTTTCCGCTTTCCTAGCGGTACTTAAAAACAACAATAATAATAATAATAAAAATAACAAATAAATGACGTGAAATCTCTAGTGACTGGTGAAATCAATTACCCCAAGGGGAAATATCCTAAAATTCCTTAATGTGCAGTGGCTAACAATACAATAAGGTCAAATACAGAACTTTACAAACATTATATATATGTGATGGAAAAAATCCTAAATGAATAAAAGTCAAATAAAGTCCAATTGTTGATGTCCCTCGATAGGGTCCGAAGTGGCCAAAAATCCTGGGAATGTGATAATCCAAATGAACACTGTACAAACAAATCCTGAAAAAGAAAAACAAAGTGCACTAAACAAAAAAGCCTATGGGGTTTAAGCCCTGTGATATACAGTGTGATATACCTTAGCCTGTAGGCGCTCCTATATACACTTTTTACAGTAACTATTCACCAGATCTGATAGGGGATCTTCCTTATAGTGAAGCAGGTATATTAATTATTTTAGGCGCTGGAAACTTAATCTTTGTTGTTCATAGTGTCTAACATTGCCGACACCTACATTATATTTATTAATTATTTATTAACCCCTAATCTGCCCCCCCCCCAACGTCGCCGCCACCTACCTACACTTATTAACCCCATATCTGCCGACCGGACATAGCCGCCACTATAAAAAATGTATTAACCCCTAAACCGCTGCACTCCTGTCTCGCAAACACTGTAATAAATTTTATTACCCCTAATCTGCCCTCCCTAACATCGCCGCCACCTACCTACAATTATTAAACCCTAATCTGCCGCCCCCAACGTCCCCGCTACTATAGTAAAGTTATTAACCCCTAAACTTAAGTCTAACCCTAACACCCCCTAAGTTAAATATAATATAAATAAAACTAAATAAATTTACTATAATTAAATAAATTATTCTGATTTAAAACTAAATACTTACCTATTAAATAAACCCTAATATAGCTACAATATAACTAATAGTTACATTGTAGCTATTTTAGGGTTTATATTTATTTTACAGGCAACTTTGCATTTATTTTAACTAGGTACAATAGCTATTAAATAGTTAATAACTATTTAATAGCTACCTAGTTAAAATAATTACAAAATGACCTGTAAAATAAATCCTAACCTAAGTTACAATTACACCTAACACTACACTATCAATAAATTAATTAAATAAATTACCTACAATTATCTAAAATAAAATTAAACTAAACTATAGTACAAAAAAAAAAACACTAAATTACAAAAAATAAAAAAATATTACAAGGATTTTAATCTAATTACACCTAATCTAAGCCCCCTAAAAAAATAAAAAAGCCCCCAAAATAATAATATGCCATACCCTATACTAAATTACCAAAGTAATCAGCTCTTTTACCAGCCCTTAAAAGGGCTTTTTGCAGGGCATTGCCCCAAAGTAATCAGCTCTTTTACCTGTAAAATAAAATATAAGACCCCCCCAACATTACAACCCACCACCCACATACCCCTACTCTAAAACCCACCCGATCCCCACTTAAATAAACCTAACACTACCCCCCTGAAGATCACACTACCTTGAACCGTCTTCACCCAACCGGGCCGAACCCTTCATCTGATGTGGGCACAAGTGATCCTCCAGCCGGGCAGAAGTCTTCATCCTATCCAGAAGAGGACATCCGGACCGGTAGACATCTTCATCCAAGCGGCATCTTCTATCTTCATCCTTCCGGCGATGAGCGGCTCCATCTTGAAGACCTCCGGCGCGGAACATCCAGCTCTACCGACGACTACCCGATGAATGACTGGTCCTTTAAATGATGTCATCCAAGATGGCGTCCCTCGAATTCCGATTGACTGATAGGATTCTATCACCCAATCGGAATTAAGGTTGGAAAAATCCGATTGGCTGATGTAATCAGCCAATCGGATTGAAGTTCAATCCGATTGGCTGATTGGATCAGCCAATAGAATGCGAGTTCAAAACCAATTGGATTTTTCCTACCTTAATTCCGATTGGCTGACAGAATCCAATCAGCCAATCGGAATTCGAGGGACGCCATCTTGGATGACGTCATTTAAAGGACCAGTCATTCATCGGGTAGTTGTTGGTAGAGTTGGATGTTCCACGCCGGAGATCTTCAAGATGGAGTCGCTCATCGCCGGAAGGATGAAGATAGAAGATGCCGCTTGGATGAAGATGTCTGCCGGTCTGGATGTCCTCTTCTAGGATGAAGACTTCTGCCCGGCTGGAGGACCACTTGTGCCCGCATCGGATGAAGAGTTCGGCCCGGTTGGGTGAAGAAGGCTCAAGGTAGGGTGATCTTCAGGGGGGTAGTGTTAGGTTTATTTAAGGGGGGATCGGGTGGGTTTTAGAGTAGGGGTGTGTGGGTGGTGGGTTGTAATGTTGGGGGGGTCTTGTATTTTATTTTACAGGTAAAAGAGCTGATTACTTTGGGGCAATGCCCCGGAAAAAGCCCTTTTAAGGGCTGGTAAAAGAGCTGATTACTTTAGTAATTTAGTATAGGGTAGGGCATTTTATTATTTTGGGGGGCTTTTTTTTTTTTTTTTTTTTTTTAAATAGTTTTTTATTGAGGTTATGTGAAACAACATTAAGGAGAATACAGAGTTTGTCAGACATATAATAAAGGAATATACATTGACTTCTCATATAAGAACATTAATACATACAGGTAAATGTATTTTTGCAAGTTACTATATAGCAAACCAGAGGATTAAAGACCTGAAGAGATCTAGGCTGAGTAATAATTAACTAGTATATAACTTCACAAATATGGTTCAGGAGCTCCATATATCTCAATTACTTATAGAGCAATAAAGAGAGAATATTTACCTGTGTATGAAAAGTGTAAGCCCATCTATTCTTTATAACATTAAATATCTAAATTAGAAGAGAAAACAGCAGGAGAACTAGACAATCATAAATGGAACCTCATTTTTCTTTTAGTATATAAATGCCAAGCAACTACTATGTTGGTCACTCTAGGACCATGTATATCGTAATCGCTATATCTAATGGTAGTTGCTTAGGATTATTATTGTGTAAAATATCAGGGGGGGTATGCAGTGGGCAAGAGCCACTTGTATAATAATGGACGAATGGGGGGCGTGTCCTACTAATTTCAACTTAGGGATCTAAGGATCTAAAGGAAAAATACAATGATCAATGCTGGGTCAGGTTTTATGAACAGCTGAGAACATCTTAGAATGTAAATAAGTCTGGCCATAAAGGAATATATAGGGCCTGTATAAGGTTGAATGGTTCTAGTTATAAGGTCTTGGAAGTTAATCTACTGGAGGAGCCATAAAGAGAGTTAAGGAGTATAAGGACTGGGCTGGAGCTGCATATTCTAGGATATTTACATCAGGTCGTTTTCTGGAGCTAATAATGAATAGTATACAAAACAAATGTGAGAGCATAAGGGGCTAAGATAAAGTGACCTCTGGGGCTTATTGGGAATACTTTTGAGAGGTGGTAGGAGGTACCAAAGGATGAGAAATATAATGACTAAGCTGTAGCCAAGTATGCTAGATATTTTGCAGTTAGCCTATATAAAGGAGTACCTTACCTATTAATTAGTAATCACCAAAAGTATTATCCAACATACTTTAAAAATTCTATAGGGGCTAATAATAATAGCTTGCAGTGTATGAAGTAGGCTTAAATTTAATATCTCATTAATCTACTACTCCACATTCAACAAATGGATATGGTATTTAATATCAAATATAGCAGATCTATGGTCCAAGGTGTTCTCTCCTAAGGACCAAATACATCAGACAGTATAGACCTCAGATAGTGGTGATATCATGGAGATAGAGACCCTATTCAGAAATATATTGAACAGACACATTCTATATGATGTCCTATGGAAATTTTCATATAGTCTCTTAATTGAGTATTATGCATTTCTAAAAGGTTAAACTTGGTCCTTTAAATGCAAACTTTAGGCTGATACGAGCTTATGCATCAATATAAATGAAATATAGAGCTAATAAAATATACTGTATATCTGGATATAGTATTTGTAGTTAGGGTGTATGAAGGAATATGATTAAACTAAAGCTGGATAACACATAGTTACTGGGTAAATAATTATTTCACTGGTGAGATTAAGTACAGCATATGATAGGATTGTTTTTCTAATATCATTTCAACCTGTGCAGAGTATAATTACTTAATAAGATGTAATAGCAGAGGCTCCCCTATCCAATGAAATACTGTCTCCAGTAACCACACTTATGGCAAGTGCAAAATCTCAGACTGTGAACAATACAGTGTAATTCAAAGATTCGGCATTCATCACACACAAATAACAAGGGACTCGCATGAAAATAAGGAAATGTAAAGCTTGGAGATACAAACAAAGCAATGAGGGTTCATAAACAATTAGAGTGATAACGTCAGTAAAAGGTAGTTGTGAGTGATTAAGCAGTTCTATGAGTGAATACATTAGCCATTTGGGTATTTAAACAGATCTCTTACTGCCAGTTGACTGGGTCCCCCCTGCAAGATCTGCCTAGCAGAGCATATATCTTATGAAAACGCAATAACTGTTATCTAAGCTGCACGTCTACATGTGACAATGAGTAGAGTCCATTATGGAATCTCAGTAGCCTACTATAGCCTAATATAAAGAAAAAAATTAATAACCCAGATATACAACTTTAGAGACCAGTAACATTCAGTAGCATGAGATGTCTTCGCAAATGTCAGGCTCTGCCCTCATTATAAGTTCAAGTGGCTGTCACTGCTAAAGATATGACAGATTTATTACAAAGCTGTGTGAATTTTAACCTATTCTGGTTCTGCACCATGCATAAGTATCTCCTTCTCTTGCGGTATGAATTATATCCCTCACCTCATATTCTGTTTTTGGTGTTCTAAGAGTAAACTAAACTAAGTTAGAGGAGACTAGATTGTGTGGTTAGAGATAAGAGAGCAAGAAGTGATGGCATTTATAGTAAGCAATCTATATATAGTACAACACATTATAGCGTGATGCATAAAAATAGACATAAGGAACACTTTAGGGTGGTGCATAAGAGCCCGGGCACTACATTCTTACTGGGCTAAAGCCAGATGTGTATGGAGGAAAAAAAGCTATCCTAAAACTTTCTTTGTATACTATAATACTTAAAGGGACACTGTACCCAAAAAAATTCTTTTGTGATTCAGATTGAGCATGAAATTTTAAGCAACTTTCTAATTTACTCCTATTATCACATTTTCTTCATTCTCTTGGTATCTTTATTTGAAATGCAAGAATGTAAGTTTAGATGCCGGCCCATTTTTGGTGAACAACCTGGGTTGTCCTTGCTGATTGGTGGATAAATTCATCCACCAATAAAAAAGTGCTGCCCAGAGTACTGAAACCAAAAAAAGCTTAGATGCCTTCTTTTTCAAATAATGATAGCAAGAGAACAAAGAAAAATTGATAATAGGAGTAAATTAGAAAGTTGCTTAAAATTACATGCTCTTTCTGAATTCCAAAAGAAAAAATTTGGGTACAGTGTCCCTTTAATATCATTATATTGTCAGCGTCTAATCTGAAGACAGTATTTGAGAGCTAAGCAATACTTGAATCTATCAGAAACAGCGCAGGACATTTTATAACATTGTCTGCTGATGACAAAACATTGCTCGCCAAGTTAAATGTATACCGGCCTTTCAAACCTTATAATAGTGCATGCACCATATCCATAAACAACAAAAAAGTGTGCAAGGGGGTTTATGTACAGTCCCTTAGCTGGATCAAGCTCGGAGTCTAGGTTTAAACTCTCTTATGTAAACGTTTGCAGAGCCAGCTTAACAGCATCATTTTGGTGAGGGTCTCAGATTGTGGATTAAAAGTTGAAAAGTCTATAAAAGCTGGAGTAGATAGTTCAATCTGAAGAATAATGATCAGGGCAATTCCGGTCATGTATACTAAGGAACTACTAAAGGGGTCTACGGTAAAAATCAGCAAACACCTGTCTTGCTGACCTCACATCTGAAAGGCAGCCCGGACTCCGGCACTATCCACTCTGTGTAGAGATAATTGGCAATAACGGCAGTACTGGTAAGCATAGGGCTCCGGTGTGAAGCTCCTCCGCCTGTGTAGGTCTCCAGAAGATAAAGGTTTGAGGTCTCCCGGCTCTGTCATATAGCTCCCATATACTCACTGCCTTGCGGCTTGGTTTGTTTGCTTTAGGAAGTGTCCGCACCGCACCCAATGGGCGCCTTCTTGGGGCCGCAGCAGAATCTCTCCTTGGCTTAGCTGACATCCCGTGGAATGAGGGGCCATGTAGGAGGGGGCCACGTCTTCTGGAATTGTCTACCTTTGGGTTTTGTAAGGGTTGTGCTGTCTGCAGTGTCTGGTGTCTCCTGTGAGGTAGCGGCAGCGCTGACTTCATGCGCCTCCCGGTATCCACAGACCCAGCGCTCTGATATTGTCGACCTTCGTCAGCCCTCTCAGAGATCAGTAGGCTTTTGGAAACTAATCTGATAAGCTGAGACAGGCTGTGTTTAAGAGCTGTTAAGGATCGGTCAGATGGATCGAGTATCGTGTCTGTTTCCAGGTCAGTTGCGGCCATTTTAATAACCTGAGGTCGGGCCTAGCGTTCCGTAGTGTCAGCAGATTTGTTAGATGCTCAGGAGGTCCAAGTATACTTGAAATACCACAGCACTGGTCGTACATGTGGTCCCCTCTGGGAGTTTGTAGCACTCTGGAGTGAAAAACGTATTCAGCTCATGGCCAGCAGGACCATCTGATGCCTTGGAGGGGATGCTGGATCAACATTGAAAGGCGGCCTTCTGGTGACAAGCCGATCAACTCTGGGTCTTGTAGCATTTAGCGTAGGATAGTTAGGATCGTTTGGTACCCCATCACTTGCTCTACTCAATTTGTGATAGTATGTGGAAGAAGTCTAAGATTGAGCAGATAATTGGCCGATTATAGTTCACACATGAGGAGCCTCAGATAATGCGACTGATCATGGCCGCAACTTGGACATGCCCCAGGCTTTTTTATTTTATTAGGGGGCTTAGATTAGGTGTAATTAGATTAAAAGTCTTGTAATATTTTTTTATTTTTTGTAATTTAGTGTTTGTTTGTTTTGTACTATAGTTTAGTTTATTTAATTTTATTTTAGTTTAGATAATTGTAGGTAATTTATTTAATTAATTTATTGATAGTGTAGTGTTAGGTGTAATTGTAACTTAGGTTAGGATTTATTTTATAGGTAATTTTGTAATTATTTTAACTAGGTAGCTATTAAATAGTTATTAACTATTTAATAGCTATTCTACCTAGTTAAAATAAATACAAAGTTGCCTGTAAAATAAATATAAACCCTAAAATAGCTACAATGTTACTATTAGTTATATTGTAGCTATATTAGGGTTTATTTGATAGGTAAGTATTTAGTTTTAAATAGGAATCATTTATTTAATTATAGTAAATTTATTTAGTCTTATTTAAATTATATTTAACTTAGGGGGTGTTAGGGATAGGGTTAGACTTAGGTTTAGGGGTTAATAAATTTATCATAGTAGAGGCGACGTTGGGGGCGGCAGATTAGGGGGTTAATATTTGTAGGTAGGTGGCGGCGATGTTAGGGAGGGCAGATTAGGGGTTAATAAGTGTAGGTAGGTGGCGGCGAGGTGGGGGGGCAGATTAGGGGGTAATAAATATAATATAGGTGTCGGCGATGTTAGGGGCAGCAGATTAGGGGTTCATAGGGATAATGTAGGTGCCGGCGATGTCCGGTCAGAAGATTAGGGGTTAAAAACATTTATTCCAGTTTTGAACACCATTGAAAAAGGCTTGTGTTTGAGCTGAAACGTCTGGTTTCTTTGCATTTATTAAAACGGACTGTTAAAGAAAAACCTGTGTGCCTGTTTGTTTGGGTCCTTTGCAACACGGAGACCGTCCGTGGGATTCACCTCATTTGCTCTACTATATATATATATATATATAGTAGTAAGCAATTTCCAGTTCAGCCCACCAGTAGCCAACTCGCCTGGGTGCAATGATATACCATGAAATAGAAAGCAAAAGAATGCACTCTCAGGACTTTTTCCACAAAAAAACAATTTAATGGAACGTTTTCGGGGTTCACAACCCCTTCATCAGCATGCAAAACAAACAAAATTCAACTCATTTATAGTGTTACATATCAATTACATCATATCAACCTGAGTGTCTCTCCAAAGGAAAAGTGCGCCAATTTTTCGAGTTTGGAACGCATATTGCGTTCCACAGTGCTATCCGAAACCGGAAGTTGTATTACCTCACTTCCGGTTCACGGATTCAACAGACAAAACGTGAAATAAAAGATAAAGTAGTGTGCTCTACAATTTCAAACGTATTAATGTGACATACTAATTTGGGGGACTTATTATAACAACAGTGTGCCACATTCTAATAAGTGCCAAGAAAATTGTGATGGATATACATTGTCGAACGTTGCTACATCCGGTCGGCATAGAAACAGTAACCATGGTAATCATAAACAATTCTGATTGCCAAAAGGTGCCATCATTTACAATAGTATGCCAGCTGAATGAAACAACAATTTTCATAGTGCCAAAAGTGGCGTGTACTGAATTATATACAATCATATTGTATATATAAAAAGAATACTAATTTAAAAATTAAATAGTTAAAAAATAAAACATAAAAATTGGACCATTTGTCAGTACAATTGATTGGAATGGCAAGTTACAAACGTAATGTTGCAAATGTGAGTGCTGTGACTTATAATGTATTGCCAGTATATTACAGAAAAATGGCGTTAAACATGTATAATGCTACACTAAATTTGCAGGCAAATGGAGATCAAATTAGAGCAGTAGATATATATAACAGTATTATAGGGCTGTGCTATTGGGCTGCTTTTTCGTTAAAGCACAATTTTCAATTAGATTAGATTTTGACCATTAGGGGGTAATGGCTTACGACGACCAAAATGTGCCAACAATCAAGTGAAGGGGGTAACCTTATTTCAGAATTCTAGCCTCAAGTATAATTACAAAGCAGGGATATATGAGAAGAGGTAAAAAAAGTAAGGATCATGGACATATAAAGCTCATGTAGATACTATCCACCTCTGGAATTTATCCAAGTGGATGTGACTTTTTAGTGTCCGTTTTTAAGACTGGTGGTGCATGTTAAAGCAATGGGTAATGGCTCACGGCGGACCAGGCTTCCACAGAGAAGGTGGAGACAGATGTCCCACCTAAACTGTGCCGTTAGGCGCACAACACTTGCCCCTACACCTAGGGGAAACTGAAATGTGTGCCAAAACGGAGCCACCATGTCCACCTGGCATACCCCAAGTATGTGGCACCCCAGTTGTTGATCACATAATGCTCTTAAAGTCCGGCATGGTGTTCAGGCCACCTGGTTGTATTGTGCCTAATCTGAACATCCACTGGGCCTCTCATCTCAGAAGTTGCTTATTCCGGTCGCCACCCCGATCTAATGGGGGTATGTGGTCGATTAGAATATAGCGGATGGAAGATACTGAGTGTCCCTTGTTAGCGCAGTGTCGCGCTACTGGCTGTTCGGAATCGCCGTTTTTAAGTGCTGTCCTTATGGCGTGGTGATGATTAGCCATACGCTCACGAAGTGTGCCAGAGGTCTTCCCTATGTAGAAACAAGAACATGGACAAAACAATAAATATATAACGTGAGTGGTGGTAAACGTTATGGAGTGCCGGATAGAGAATGTTCGATTGGTGTGTGGGTGATGGAAAACTTTGGTACCCACTAGGCCATTACACGTTGTGCAGCCCAAACAACGATAGGAGCCCCTTATATTCCTTTTCATCCCAGTTGAGTAACACTGTTTGGGGTCCGTTTTCACCAGAAGGTCTTTGAGATTAGTTCCCCGCTTAAACCCAACCATAGGCCGTAGGTTATGGGTAAATGTGAGTTTTGGGTCTGAAGACATAATTGGCCAGTGTTGTCGGAGAATTTGGCCAATATTTTTTGTCACTGGAGTAAAAGTGGTGGACATAATGAGCTTGTCACTAGCGTCCCTTTTTGGTTTAGGTATGATTAATTCTGTCTGTGTTAGCCTTGAAACAGATTCCATAGCATCATAGATTATCGGGATCTTGTAGCCCCTGTTCTGGAACTTCTCACCCACTCCTTTCAATTGGGAGACCCCCGTTACAGGATTCGAATTATTACGCATTGTTCTTATGCATTGTGATTTTACAATGCCCTTTAATAGGGCTGGGGGATGGCAACTATCTGCCCTTAATATAGAGTTGCGGTCGGTGGGTTTATGATACAATGTGGTTCCTAATTTGTTAGAATCCTTGAAAACTGTCAAGTCCAGGAAATGAATGGATGCAGTGTCAGCTGTCATCTTAAACTTGACATTGTCAGTTGTGTTATTAAACACATCAAACCATTTGTGGAGTTCCTCCAGGCCCCCTCGCCACACCAAGAAAATGTCATCTATGTATCTGTAATAACAGATGATAGATACATTCGGCATATTCCATAGGTACATGTTTTCAAATTGTGACATATAAATGTTGGCGTACGAGGGGGCCATGGAGGAACCCATGGCTGTGCCGGCAGTTTGCAAATAAAAACTGTTTTCGAACCGAAAATAGTTTTTAAACAGACAGAATTCAATGAGGGACAGTAAGAATCCTACTGGGGGACCCCCATAAAGGGGGTTACCCGTGAGGTGCTCTTGTATAGCCTTAAGTCCGTCAAGATGTGGTATAATGGTGTACAGACTGTTGACATCCAGAGTGACGAGTAAATCATCTGGCTGGATGTCAACAGTCCGTATTTTACGAATGAAATCATTCGTATCCATAACGTAAGACCGTGTTTCTTTCACCACTGGCTGTAGGAGTACGTCCACATATTGTGCTATAGGTTGGGTAAGTGATTCCCTGGCTGACACAATAGGACGGCCCGGTGGGTGGTCTAATGTTTTATGAATTTTGGGGATTGAATATAAGATGGGTATCTTAGGGTATGTGGTAATGCAAAAGTCACGAATGTGCTCAGTTATGTACCCTTGTTCAAATCCCAATTCAATCAATTTGTCAAGTTGTATTTTGAATGGTGTAGTAGGGTCAGAAGTTAACAATTTGTATGTCTGGGTGTCTGATAATTGCTTCAGGATGTCCTCTCTATAATCACTGTAATCTAAAAGAACAATGGCCCCGCCCTTATCAGCGGGCCTTATGACTATAGAGGAGTCATTCTGGAGAGTTTTAATAGCCTTCAATTCATCTCTTGAGAGATTATGTTTCCATAATGCATCTTTTCTTTCTATGTCCAAGTCCTGTGTTATCAACCTCAATATGGGACTTCTGTACAGACGAATCCTTGTTTTGAAAGAATTCTTTAATCTTAAGAGATCTATTTAATTTGTAAAGGTCTAGTTTAAGGTCAAATTCAGAGATTAAAGTGCTCGGCACAAAAGATAGGCCTTTATTAAGAACTTTACGTTCATTATCAGTCAAGGCATGTGCGCTCAAATTGACAATTATGTCCTCTGTCGTGGTCGTCTGGGGGGTCTGTGTCTGATACCCCGCCCGCCTGATATGGGGTCTGTTATGCCTCCCCCTCCCCGAGACCGTGTTGTTACCCCTAAAAAATAACTAGGGGTTGAGTGTGATCTGGGTTCATGTGAGGAGAATTGATCCTGATGCCTATGTTGACCAGGTGGAGTGAACGCAGTGCCAGAGGGGTTCCTATCGGTATCAGTGGAATCTTCACCACTCGTATCTACCGTGTCAAAGTGAACCCGTCTGGTTCTGTGTCTCCTCCTGGTCTGATTCCCCTGTGTGTTGGTCAGCCATTTGTACACTTTTCCCTGCGTGTAATCACTATTGACAGTCTCCAGTTTTTTATTTTTAAATGTGATTAAATCACTCTGGTATTTGTCAATTTGCAATTTAATTTTTGATAACCAGTTCTCTTGGGTGTCATTAGTGAGTGTGATACTATGTAGAGATTCAAATGTTTGTATTTCAGTCCTAACTTTACTAAGGATTGCAGTGACCTCTTCAATAACCAATAATATTAGGTCTAAAGAGCACTTATTTAAAATATAGCACCACTTTTTTCTGAAATCTGGGTTATCACGCCCAATAGTGGGCACATTGTGGACTCTAAACCCACGGGGAATGTGTCCTGTTCTATAATAATCGGACAGATAGCTGCCATGTAACGCCAAATCAACCTCTCTTTTTTTTAATTTAAGTAAAGAGTGATATAAATTAACTGGGGTCTCACCAATTGTTTTGGAGATGGGTGCAAACAGGATCCGGTCGGCATCATCAGGGGTGTAAGATGCAGTGCCTGTCTGTGCTGCCACGGCCTGACAAGTCAGGTCTTCCACCTGAATGTTGGAATCAGAGATGCTGTTATCCTCTGTTCTGAGTTGTGATGTCATGCTGGAGGAGAGCATGTAGCGGTGTGCCGGTGAAAAGGATATGAAAAGGAGTTAATATACTGCAGCCAAAAAAATCCAAATATACTCTGTACTGTCAGCACAGAAGGAATTGTGCAGCCCAATTATGAGAGCGCTGGAGATGTAAATAAATGAGGTTAAACAAGGGGGTTCACTGGTCAGAAGATAAGTAGTAAGCAATTTCCAGTTCAGCCCACCAGTAGCCAACTCGCCTGGGTGCAATGATATACCATGAAATAGAAAGCAAAAGAATGCACTCTCAGGACTTTTTCCACAAAAAAACTATTTAATGGAACGTTTTCGGGGTTCACAACCCCTTCATCAGCATGCAAAACAAACAAAATTCAACTCATTTATAGTGTTACATATCAATTACATCATATCAACCTGAGTGTCTCTCCAAAGGAAAAGTGCGCCAATTTTTCGAGTTTGGAACGCATATTGCGTTCCACAGTGCTATCCGAAACCGGAAGTTGTATTACCTCACTTCCGGTTCACGGATTCAACAGACAAAACGTGAAATAAAAGATAAAGTAGTGTGCTCTACAATTTCAAACGTATTAATGTGACATACTAATTTGGGGGACTTATTATAACAACAGTGTGCCACATTCTAATAAGTGCCAAGAAAATTGTGATGGATATACATTGTCGAACGTTGCTACATCCGGTAACAGTAACCATGGTAATCATAAACAATTCTGATTGCCAAAAGGTGCCATAATTTACAATAGTATGCCAGCTGAATGAAACAACAATTTTCATAGTGCCAAAAGTGGCGTGTACTGAATTATATACAATCATATTGTATATATAAAAAGAATACTAATTTAAAAATTAAATAGTTAAAAAATAAAACATAAAAATTGGACCATTTGTCAGTACAATTGATTGGAATGGCAAGTTACAAACGTAATGTTGCAAATGTGAGTGCTGTGACTTATAATGTATCGCCAGTATATTACAGAAAAATGGCATATATCCCTGCTTTGTAATTATACTTGAGGCTAGAATTCTGAAATAAGGTTACCCCCTTCACTTGATTGTTGGCACATTTTGGTCGTCGTAAGCCATTACCCCCTAATGGTCAAAATCTAATCTAATTGAAAATTGTGCTTTAACGAAAAAGCAGCCCAATAGCACAGCCCTATAATACTGTTATATATATCTACTGCTCTAATTTGATCTCCATTTGCCTGCGAATTTAGTGTAGCATTATACATGTTTAACGCCATTTTTCTGTAATATACTGCCGATACATTATAAGTCACAGCACTCACATTTGCAACATTACGTTTGTAACTTGCCATTCCAATCAATTGTACTGACAAATGGTCCAATTTTTATGTTTTATTTTTTAACTATTTAATTTTTAAATTAGTATTCTTTTTATATATACAATATGATTGTATATAATTCAGTACATGCCACTTTTGGCACTATGAAAATTGTTGTTTCATTCAGCTGGCATACTATTGTAAATGATGGCACCTTTTGGCAATCAGAATTGTTTATGATTACCATGGTTACTGTTTCTATGCCGACCGGATGTAGCAACGTTCGACAATGTATATCCATCACAATTTTCTTGGCACTTATTAGAATGTGGCACACTGTTGTTATAATAAGTCCCCCAAATTAGTATGTCACATTAATACGTTTGAAATTGTAGAGCACACTACTTTATCTTTTATTTCACGTTTTGTCTGTTGAATCCGTGAACCGGAAGTGAGGTAATACAACTTCCGGTTTCGGATAGCACTGTGGAACGCAATATGCGTTCCAAACTCGAAAAATTGGCGCACTTTTCCTTTGGAGAGACACTCAGGTTGATATGATGTAATTGATATGTAACACTATAAATGAGTTGAATTTTGTTTGTTTTGCATGCTGATGAAGGGGTTGTGAACCCCGAAAACGTTCCATTAAATTGGTTTTTTGTGGAAAAAGTCCTGAGAGTGCATTCTTTTGCTTTCTATTTCATGGTATATCATTGCACCCAGGCGAGTTGGCTACTGGTGGGCTGAACTGGAAATTGCTTACTACTTATCTTCTGACCAGTGAACCCCCTTGTTTAACCTCATTTATTTACATCTCCAGCGCTCTCATAATTGGACTGCACAATTCCTTCTGTGCTGACAGTACAGAGTATATTTGGATTTTTTTGGCTGCAGTATATTAACTCCTTTTCATATCCTTTTCACCGGCACACCGCTACATGCTCTCCTCCAGCATGACATCACAACTCAGAACAGAGGATAACAGCATCTCTGATTCCAACATTCAGGTGGAAGACCTGACTTGCCAGGCCGTGGCAGCACCGACAGGCACTGCATCTTACACCCCTGATGATGCCGACCGGATCCTGTTTGCACCCATCTCCAAAACAATTGGTGAGACCCCAGTTAATTTATATCACTCTTTACTTAAATTAAAAAAAAGAGAGGTTGATTTGGCATTACATGGCAGCTATCTGTCCGATTATTATAGAACAGGACACATTCCCCGTGGGTTTAGAGTCCACAATGTGCCCACTATTGGGCGTGATAACCCAGATTTCAGAAAAAAGTGGTGCTATATTTTAAATAAGTGCTCTTTAGACCTAATATTATTGGTTATTGAAGAGGTCACTGCAATCCTTAGTAAAGTTAGGACTGAAATACAAACATTTGAATCTCTACATAGTATCACACTCACTAATGACACCCAAGAGAACTGGTTATCAAAAATTAAATTGCAAATTGACAAATACCAGAGTGATTTAATCACATTTAAAAATAAAAAACTGGAGACTGTCAATAGTGATTACACGCAGGGAAAAGTGTACAAATGGCTGACCAACACACAGGGGAATCAGACCAGGAGGAGACACAGAACCAGACGGGTTCACTTTGACACGGTAGATACGAGTGGTGAAGATTCCACTGATACCGATAGGAACCCCTCTGGCACTGCGTTCACTCCACCTGGTCAACATAGGCATCAGGATCAATTCTCCTCACATGAACCCAGATCACACTCAACCCCTAGTCATTTTTTAGGGGTAACAACACGGTCTCGGGGAGGGGGAGGCATAACAGACCCCATATCAGGCGGGCGGGGTATCAGACACAGACCCCCCAGACGACCACGACAGAGGACATAATTGTCAATTTGAGCGCACATGCCTTGACTGATAATGAACATAAAGTTCTTAATAAATGCCTATCTTTTGTGCCGAGCACTTTAATCTCTGAATTTGACCTTAAACTAGACCTTTACAAATTAAATAGATCTCTTAAGATTAAAGAATTCTTTCAAAACAAGGATTCGTCTGTACAGAAGTCCCATATTGAACTTAAATGTAATGTACCTAGCTCTTTTGAACCCAGCAATAGCAGTCCAAGTACCAAAACATTTTTGAGGTTGATAACACAGGACTTGGACATAGAAAGAAAAGATGCATTATGGAAACATAATCTCTCAAGAGATGAATTGAAGGCTATTAAAACTCTCCAGAATGACTCCTCTATAGTCATAAGGCCCGCTGATAAGGGCGGGGCCATTGTTCTTTTAGATTACAGTGATTATAGAGAGGACATCCTGAAGCAATTATCAGACACCCAGACATACAAATTGTTAACTTCTGACCCTACTACACCATTCAAAATACAACTTGACAAATTGATTGGATTGGGATTTGAACAAGGGTACATAACTGAGCACATTCGTGACTTTTGCATTACCACATACCCTAAGATACCCATCTTATATTCAATCCCCAAAATTCATAAAACATTAGACCACCCACCGGGCCGTCCTATTGTGTCAGCCAGGGAATCACTTACCCAACCTATAGCACAATATGTGGACGTACTCCTACAGCCAGTGGTGAAAGAAACACGGTCTTACGTTATGGATACGAATGATTTCATTCGTAAAATACGGACTGTTGACATCCAGCCAGATGATTTACTCGTCACTCTGGATGTCAACAGTCTGTACACCATTATACCACATCTTGACGGACTTAAGGCTATACAAGAGCACCTCACGGGTAACCCCCTTTATGAGGGTCCCCCAGTAGGATTCTTACTGTCCCTCATTGAATTCTGTCTGTTTAAAAACTATTTTCGGTTCGAAAACAGTTTTTATTTGCAAACTGCCGGCACAGCCATGGGTTCCTCCATGGCCCCCTCGTTCGCCAATATTTATATGTCACAATTTGAAAACATGTACCTATGGAATATGCCGAATGTATCTATCATCTGTTATTACAGATACATAGATGACATTTTCTTGGTGTGGCGAGGGGGCCTGGAGGAACTCCACAAATGGTTTGATGTGTTTAATAACACAACTGACAATGTCAAGTTTAAGATGACAGCTGACACTGCATCCATTCATTTCCTGGACTTGACAGTTTTCAAGGATTCTAACAAATTAGGAACCACATTGTATCATAAACCCACCGACCGCAACTCTATATTAAGGGCAGATAGTTGCCATCCCCCAGCCCTATTAAAGGGCATTGTAAAATCACAATGCATAAGAACAATGCGTAATAATTTGAATCCTGTAACGGGGGTCTCCCAATTGAAAGGAGTGGGTGAGAAGTTCCAGAACAGGGGCTACAAGATCCCGATAATCTATGATGCTATGGAATCTGTTTCAAGGCTAACACAGACAGAATTAATCATACCTAAACCAAAAAGGGACGCTAGTGACAAGCTCATTATGTCCACCACTTTTACTCCAGTGACAAAAAATATTGGT
This sequence comes from Bombina bombina, assembly GCF_027579735.1. NCBI lineage: Eukaryota > Metazoa > Chordata > Amphibia > Anura > Bombinatoridae > Bombina > Bombina bombina. The sequence continues at coordinate 371,536,388 of NC_069503.1, read as the reverse complement.
CAAATTCTCCGACAACACTGGCCAATTATGTCTTCAGACCCAAAACTCACATTTACCCATAACCTACGGCCTATGGTTGGGTTTAAGCGGGGAACTAATCTCAAAGACCTTCTGGTGAAAACGGACCCCAAACAGTGTTACTCAACTGGGATGAAAAGGAATATAAGGGGCTCCTATCGTTGTTTGGGCTGCACAACGTGTAATGGCCTAGTGGGTACCAAAGTTTTCCATCACCCACACACCAATCGAACATTCTCTATCCGGCACTCCATAACGTGTACCACCACTCACGTTATATATTTATTGTTTTGTCCATGTTCTTGTTTCTACATAGGGAAGACCTCTGGCACACTTCGTGAGCGTATGGCTAATCATCGCCACGCCATAAGGACAGCACTTAAAAACGGCGATTCCGAACAGCCAGTAGCGCGACACTGCGCTAACAAGGGACACTCAGTATCTTCCATCCGCTATATTCTAATCGACCACATACCCCCATTAGATCGGGGTGGCGACCGGAATAAGCAACTTCTGAGACGAGAGGCCCAGTGGATGTTCAGATTAGGCACAATACAACCAGGTGGCCTGAACACCATGCCAGACTTTAAGAGCATTATGTGATCAACAACTGGGGTGCCACATACTTGGGGTATGCCAGGTGGACATGGTGGCTCCGTTTTGGCACACATTTCAGTTTCCCCTAGGTGTAGGGGCAAGTGTTGTGCGCCTAACGGCACAGTTTAGGTGGGACATCTGTCTCAATGGTCCGCCGTGAGCCATTACCCATTGCTTTAACATGCACCACCAGTCTTAAAAACGGACACTAAAAAGTCACATCCACTTGGATAAATTCCAGAGGTGGATAGTATCTACATGAGCTTTATATGTCCATGATCCTTACTTTTTTTACCTCTTCTCATATATCCCTGCTTTGTAATTATACTTGAGGCTAGAATTCTGAAATAAGGTTACCCCCTTCACTTGATTGTTGGCACATTTTGGTCGTCGTAAGCCATTACCCCCTAATGGTCAAAATCTAATCTAATTGAAAATTGTGCTTTAACGAAAAAGCAGCCCAATAGCACAGCCCTATAATACTGTTATATATATCTACTGCTCTAATTTGATCTCCATTTGCCTGCGAATTTAGTGTAGCATTATACATGTTTAACGCCATTTTTCTGTAATATACTGGCGATACATTATAAGTCACAGCACTCACATTTGCAACATTACGTTTGTAACTTGCCATTCCAATCAATTGTACTGACAAATGGTCCAATTTTATGTTTTATTTTTTAACTATTTAATTTTTAAATTAGTATTCTTTTTATTTATACAATATGATTGTATATAATTCAGTACACGCCACTTTTGGCACTATGAAAATTGTTGTTTCATTCAGCTGGCATACTATTGTAAATTATGGCACCTTTTGGCAATCAGAATTGTTTATGATTACCATGGTTACTGTTTCTATGCCGACCGGATGTAGCAACGTTCGACAATGTATATCCATCACAATTTTCTTGGCACTTATTAGAATGTGGCACACTGTTGTTATAATAAGTCCCCCAAATTAGTATGTCACATTAATACGTTTGAAATTGTAGAGCACACTACTTTATCTTTTATTTCACGTTTTGTCTGTTGAATCCGTGAACTGGAAGTGAGGTAATACAACTTCCGGTTTCGGATAGCACTGTGGAACGCAATATGCATTCCAAACTCGAAAAATTGGCGCACTTTTCCTTTGGAGAGACACTCAGGTTGATATGATGTAATTGATATGTAACACTATAAATGAGTTGAATTTTGTTTGTTTTGCATGCTGATGAAGGGGTTGTGAACCCCGAAAACGTTCCATTAAATTGTTTTTTTGTGGAAAAAGTCCTGAGAGTGCATTCTTTTGCTTTCTATATATATATATATATATATATATATATATATATATATATATATATATATATATACACAGTATATGTGTCCTAATTTGCAGAATTTTCCTTAGCCCCACCCAGACACACCCACAAACCACAAGGTATACCCACACCCCTGTCCAGTATCCACTTGTAACCTCCACCCCTTCCTGACAAGGCCCGCTCACAAAACAGCAGATGGCTTCCCTCAAACTCCTGAGCCCCTAATACCTAACCACAAATGTTGAAAGATATGTTAAAGTATATATATATATAAATAGCATTTTTTTTAAGTTCTTCAAGTAGTTTTGTGCTATACTATTAGCAATAATGGTTTACTTTATGTCATAAAAATAGCTACATGTTGCAGCTGTATTTTGGATTGTGCTTGAGCGTAACACTTAACTCACTACTTTTAATCAGCTCCCATTGCTATTCATCAAAAGTACAGGGCTTGCTAAAATCCTTAATTTATGCTTACTTGATAAATTAATTTCTTGCATGGTGGTGAGAGGCCACAATCCATTACTCCTGGGAATTACTCTTCCCTGCCAATAGGATGGGGCAAAGATTCCAAAACCCCAAGACCTCTATAAAACCCCTCCCACCTTACAGGAAACTAGTCTGACTTATAGCCAAGCCAATAAGGTAGGAGATGAAACAAGAGCAAACAATAGACGCAGGGAAAAAAGATTGGCATAAAAAAACAACATAATCTAAATGACAGGGTGGGGTCTTGTGGACTCTCACCACCATGAAAGAAAGAAATTTATCAGGTAAGCATAAATTATGTTTTCTTTCATACAGGTGGTGAGAGTCCACAATCCATTACTCCTTTACCTAAGCTGTGAAGTCCACAAGTAATGAGAAATAAGGACAGGATAAAAATGAACATATTTTTTTTACAGAGAAACCATATCCATATCCCAAATAGAACCCACGAAAGGCAGCCCCAGAAAAAGCAAAAGCACCAAAGTGGAAATAGAAAAAGAATGCAAAAAAACTCCAAGAAGCTACCTTGCAAATGTGGTCAACAGAAACCTCATTCTGAAAAACCCAAGAAGCTGCAACAGAATTGAAAGACAGACTAGTAATTAGTCTAGGAGGTGGCCATTCCACCTCCAAGTTAGCCACATGGATCAAAAGATTCAATAAAGATTCTAAAGAAACAGTAGCTTTCTGCCTATTCCTGAAACCAGAAAGGAAAACAAACAAACTAGAAGTTTGTCCGAAATCCCCTGAAGCAACTACACAACCCTTCAAAGCTCCAACAAAATCTAAGTTATAAAATAAATCTTTGGACTAGGACACAAAAAGGTCTAACAAATTCCCAACTTATATAACCCAAGGACACAACCCATGGTAAAAAGACATTTTTGACTCTCAAAATTGCCTTGTCCTGATGAAATAAATACAAGAAGGAGAAACACATGAAAGAGCAAAAAAAACTCTTCTAGCAGAAGAGATAGCCAAAAGAAACATGACCTTCCAAGAAAGAAGAAACATATAATACTTAGGGGCCTATTTAACAAAGGTCTGTCGTACCTGATCCGACAGTGCAGATCAAGTCCGACAGACCTCACTGAATGCGGAGAGTGATACGCTCTCCGTATTCAGCTTTGCACCAACAGCCCCCTGCAGATTTGCAGCAAATCGGCTGCCAGCAGGGAGGTGTCAATCAACCCGATCGTACTAAATCGGGTTGAATTGTGGCGATCTCTGTCCACCTGCTCAGAATAGGCAGACAGGTTATGGAGCAGCTGTCTTTAGACCGCTGCTTCATAACTGGTGTTTCTGGCAAGCCTACAGGCTTGCCAGAAACACGGGCCCTCAAGCTCCATCCGGAGCTTGATAAATGGACCCCATAGGCTCAAATGTAGAAACCTACAACACCTTCAATATCAAATTTAAACTCTAAAAAAATAGAAATTGGTTAATTACAGGCTTAATACCAGCCAAAGCCTGAACAAAACCAAAGATTAGTAATCTTCTTGAGGAACAAAATTGAAAGAGCTGAAATCTGACCCTACAAAGAACTGGCAGATAAATTCTTATATACATCATCCAACAAAAACTGCAAAATCCTAGGAATTCTAAAAGAATGCCAAGAAAAAAAAACATATACAAAGAAATAAAGGCCCTGAAAACCTTATGAAAAATCTTCCTAGTCACAGGATTGCAGGCCTGTATCGAAGTCTCAAAAAAACATAATCAGAAAAAACTCTCTGCCTAAGAACTAACTGTTTAATCCCCATGCCATCAAGCTTAGAAATTTGAAATCCGGATGAAAAAAAAAACAGACCTTAAGACAGAAGGTCTAGATGCAAAGGAAGAGACCATGGTGAGCATCTGGATATCTGAACTAGTTCTGCATACAAAACTCTAAGAGGCCAAGCCGGAGCAATCAGACGTACTGATGACTCCTATTGCCTGATCCTTGCAATCACTCTGGGAAGAAGAACCAGTGAGGGAAAAATATAGGCCAGTAAAAACGACATGGAGCTACCAAAGTATCCACAAGCTTCCTTGAGAATCCCTAGACCTCACATAGTACCTGGGAAATTTGTTGTTTAATTGATAGGCCATCAAATCTATCTCTTGGAGACCTCAAAGATTAACTATCTAATAGAAAACATCCAGATGGAGAGACCACTCTCATTAATGCAAGGACTGATGACTGAGAAAATTAGCTTTCCCGTTGTTCAACACCTGGAATATGAACTGCAGAAATCGGACATCAATAGGCTTCTGCCAAGGAAAGAATTCAAGACACTGTTGTGAAACAGTCTGACTGAAAAAGAAGATGAAACACCCTTTTTAACAGAGGTCAACTATGAAAAGTCTCTAAAAAAACTGCACTGAGATCTAGAACATTAATTGGCAATCTCGCCTCTCGAGAAATCCAAACTCCTTGCCCCTGATGAGACCCTCAGACAACCCCGCAACCTGAAAGACAGGGATTGACTTGTTCGCTGATCTAGATAAATCATTAGAAATAGCCGAGTTTGATCCCTGCATCATTGCTAAAGCATACAAAGCTAAAAAGGCTTCATAAAAAATGAGCAAACAGAAAAACATCTGATGTAGCAATCATGAAACTTAACACCTCCATATAAATAGCAACTGCAAATCCAGAGAACTCTTTAGAAAATTCATCTTCCATCGATGTCAAAGATTCTGCTAAATGAAAAGATGAAGCTTGAACCAAAAACATAATTTAGGTTAGGAAAAACTGCAATACCCTGAGACCTGATTAGAGAAAAAAGGGTACCCAGAACCTTAGAGCATATTTTGGGAGCTGTAGCCAGACCAAATGGTAGAGCAACAAACTGAAAGAGCTTGTCTGGAAAAGCAAACCAAGAAACTAATAATGTTCCCTGAGAATAGGAACATGAAGGAAATAATCTCTTAAATCTATGAGGACATAAACTGACCTTGCTGAACAAAAAGCAGAATAGTCTGAATGGTCTTCATTTTGAAAGAAGGAACTCTGAGAAACTAGCTCAAAACTTTTAGATCCAGAACTGGTCTGAGAATTCCTTGCTTTGGAACAATGAAGAAATTAGAATAAAACCCTATCCAAGGCACAAGAACAATCATTTCCATAGAATCCAAACCTGACTGAAAAAAGGCTTAAGCCACAGTATTTTTCAGAACATTAAACAGAAAAAACCTTTCTCTGGGGGGCCCTGTTTTGAAATGTTTTCAGTAACCCTGAGAAACTGAATTTTGAAACCAGGGATCCTGCAGAAACTGAAACCAAACATCATGAAAAAGATGCAACATGCCTCTGGATAGGGCCCATACCTTCACACAGACTTGTATAATGGAGTAGATTTTCAGGAATGCTTAGACTTTCGAACAATTTAAATTTGTAACAATTTGAATTCGGCTTCCAGGCAGACTAAAGAAAAGGAATCAGATTTATGTATCAAATTCTGACAAAAGAAACAAAAAATGATAGAAGCTAGTTTTACCCTTGGACCTCCTGTCCAGAGGAAGAAAAGCTTCCATACCTCTAGTCACAGTAGAGATAATAGAATCCAAACCAGAAGCAAACAACATCTTTAGCTGAAAAGAGAAAGAAAAAAGTCTGTATTTAAAAAACAAACAAACATATCAGCAGACCAAGATTTTAACCATAAAGCCCTACTGTAAAGTCCTCTTAAATACATACTTTGAATTAATCTAAATAATGTCAAAAACAGCATTATAAAAGAAAGCATTAGTCTATTAAAGCAATTCCAAAAAGATAAGGTCTTAAAATTAAAAGCTAACTTCCAGAGGAATAGTAGTATGCTATGCCAAGGCAAAAATAACCCCATCCACAGATTCCTGACACCGCCACCACCTACATAAAGTTATTAACCCCTATCCCGCCGCTCCCGGAGCCCACCGCAACTAAATAAATAAATTAGCCCCTAAACCCCTGGCCTTCCACATCACTACCACTTACTAAACCTATTAACCCCTAAACCGCCAGCCCCCCACATCACCATAAATTAAATTAACCTATTAACCCCTAAACCTAACAACCCGCTAACTTTATATTAAATATTAACTTATCCCTATCTTATAATAAATGTAAACTTACCTTTATATTTAAATTAAACTATATTAAACTATATTAAACTAATAATTAACCTACCCTAACTATTATACTAAAATTACCTTAAACTATATTAAACTAATAATTAATCGATCCTAACTATTATACTAAATTACCTTAAACTAAAAATTAAATTAACTGTATTATAACCCTACTCAAATAATTTAAATCTACACTAAAAAATTACTAAGTTACAAATAATTAACAACTAAGTTACAATAAATAACAAACACTAAGTTACAAAAAAAAATAAACACTAAGTTACAAATAATAAAAATTAAATTATCAAAGCTTTAAACTAATTACACCTAATCTAAGAGCCCTATGAAAATAACCCCCCCTCCCAAAAATAAAAAACCCTAGCCTAAACTAAACTACAAATAGCCCTTAAAAGGGCCTTTTACGGGGTATTGCCCCAAAGAAATCAGCTCTTTTACCTGTAAATAAAAAAATACAAATACCCCCCAATAGTAAAACCCACCACCCACACAACCAACCCCCTCAAATAAAAAACTAATCTAAAAAAAACCTAAGTTCCCCATTGCCCTGAAAAGGGCATTTGGATGGGCATTGCTCTTAAAAAGGCATTTGGCTCTATTGCAGCCCAAACCCCTAATTTAAAAATAAAACCCACCCAACACACCCATAAAAAATCCTAACACTACCCCCTGAAGATCCACTTACAGTTTTGAAGATCCGACATCCATACTCCAAGAAGCTGGCAGAAGTCCTCAACGAAGCGGTTGAAGTCTTCATCCAAGCCCGCGGAAGTCTTCACCCAGACGGCATCTTCTATCTTCATCCATCCGGCGTGGAGCGGGTCCATCTTCAAGACATCCGACGCAGAGCATTCTATTCTTCCAACGACTACCCAACGAATGAAGGTTCCTTTAAATAACGTCATCTAAGATGGCGTCCCTTAGATTCCGATTGGCTGATAGAATTCTATCAGCCAATCGGAATTAAGGTTGAAAAAATCCTATTGGCTGTTGCAATCAGCCAATAGGATTGAGCTTTCATCCTATTGGCTGATCCAATCAGCCAATAGGATTGAGCTTGCATTCTATTGGCTATTCCAATCAGCCAATAGAATGCAAGCTCAATCCAGTTAGTGGGTTGTTAGGTTTAGGGGTTAATAGGTTAATTTAGTTTATGGCGATGTGGGGGCTGGCGGTTTAGGTGTTAATAACTTTATTTAGTTGCGGTGGGCTCCGGGAGTGGCGGGATAGGGGTTAAGAACATAATGTAGGTGGCGGCAGTGTAGGGGGCGGCAGATTAGGGGTTAATAACTTTTATTTAGGTGGCGGCGGTGTCTGGACAGCAGAATAGGGGTTAATAAGTATAATGTAGGTGGCGGCGGGTGTCGGGCGGCAGATTAGGGGTTAAGAACATAATGTAGGTGGCGGCGGGGTTCGGGAGCGGCGGGATAGGGGTTAATAAGTTTATTAGAGTTGTGGCGGTGTCAGGGAGCAGCGGGATAGGGGTTAATAACTTTATTTAGTTGCGGAAGGGTCCGGGAGCGGTGGGATAGGGGTTAAACAGTTTAGTATAGTGACGCTGTTTAGTGACAGTATACAAATAAAGCTGTGAAAAAGCTGAAGAGCAGCGAGATTGATGACTGTTAGTTAACAACAGTCTGCTGCTCATTGCCCCGTACTTTTTGACACCTTTTTAGATAAATATGGAGAGCGAAATTCAGGTCCGCGGCCGCGATGTTAGGCGATGTCAGGCGAGCGTATTGGTGCCGTCGAATGCAGCACAGTTGACGGCTTGATAAGTAGGCCTCTATATCAGAGACATTTAACCATAGGTTTATAAACGATTTACAGACATTTTCTCAGTAACCTAGGGACCTTTAACAACAAAATTAGTGACAGTATACAAATAAAGCTGTGAAAAAGCTGAAGAGCAGCGAGATCGATGACTGTTAGTTAACAACAGTCCGCTGCTCATTGCCCCGTACTTGTTGCGTGGCTTTTTGACACCTTTTTAGATAAATATGGAGAGCAAAATTCAGGTCCGCGGCTGCGATGTTAGGCGATGTCAGGCGAGCGTATTGGCAGCACAGTTGACGGCTTGATAAGTAGGCCTCTATATCAGAGACATTTAACCATAGGTTTATAAACGATTTACAGACATTTTCTCAGTAACCTAGGGACCTTTAACAACAAAATTAGGCAAAATTTACTTATAACAAATATGTTTAACTTAAAACAAAAACAGAGGATGACTCTGATTCATGATCAGAGGAAAACCCCTGATCATCAGAGAAAACCTCTCCCTCTGAGAATCATAAACAGAAACAAAAAACTAAGAAGACATAGAACTAGTAGAAGGTAAAATATGACTGAACTTTTATGCTCACTTGAAGGCGGCACAGCTACCAACATCTCAGATACTGTAGAGCGAATTAAGTCCTTAATTCAAGGAGCAAAAATCTGTAGAACTCCCCTGTAAGGAACAACAAAGACAGCAGTAACACCTTTAGAAGCTGGAGTAACATTAGACTGGTCAGAATGCATTAAAACATGTATTGCATAATTGTGCTGGAGGTAGTTTAATTATTTAGGGACAGAAAAAGAAAGCTCTATGACAGCAGAAAACTACAAAAGTGCATAAATATAAAGTTATGTAGTAATATAGTTATACCCCCCAAAAAAGAGCTCTTAAAGTAAGGGAAATAAAAATACCCCCCTCCAGAAAAAGCTCTTAAACACTTACAAGGCTGAAGTGCGCTAATTCGACATACAAAAAGAGAAGAAGAGGATAATGCACCAGGAGAACAACAGACTCCACTTCTGACATCAATATAGCACACTAAGTCAAGAAGATGAGTGCATGAAACCCGACATAAGATAAGGGGAAAAGCACGCCAAGCCTACGCGCGCTATGCCCACCTGCCATGCATAAAAAAAATTATGAATGCGAAATCCGATATGCATTAAAAAATGTATGCACACAAATATCCGGCGTGCGTTAAAAATCAAACTATAATTTTTTTAAAGGGGAATAACTAAATAAGATATATCTGTCACAAGGCTACATATATCATAAATATATATCTTTAAATAACCTAAAATGCTAACAGAGTGCAAATACAATTTATAAAATAGTACTTAAGGCACCCCCACTACTGGAGGAAACTAGTAGAAAGCCAAACCCGTGCTGAAACATAACAGCAGAGGAAATGGAATAGGAGTAAATGGATGACCCAACAGGAAAAAGACAGGTACTCGCGACACCTGTGGAAGGCTCATGACTAATTTTATTGTTACCTGTATTGTAAGCATTTTTATTCAGATGCCGGCATCATCCTATATGTTACCAATATATTATTCATAGTGTATAAATTGTTGCTATTAAATCCCCTATTCGATTATATTCACTATATCTATCTTAGACTCACTTTATTCTTTTTTATATATATATTTTTCATATTTTTTATATATATATTATTTGGATATAGATCTCTCTTACAGTGTGTTTTATTTGCAGTTAGCTCCTTTTTAGCAGTGCTTTTTCCTCACCCCCTTGTTTGTGTATTCTCTCTTGATCACACTTTTTTGGAGATTTATTGTGATCCTATAGGTTAGGGGAATTAGGTATTAGCTATCACACCACCACCTCTTTTTCTAACTTTGTTTTAAATCTCTCTGTGTTTCAGAGTAGCTCTCCTTTACCTAATGGAAGTATTCACTTTTAGAGACAGTATTCTATCTGAAATACAAACTATAGGTCTCCAAATGAAATCAAAGATTTAAACACTATCTGTAAAGATCTAGAGGATATACTTCTGAAAGAAATCAAACACTCAGTAGAACTTTCTTTCACACAAAAATACATTGATTCTAAGATGGTCCCTAGGGGGGAGTTATCGACCGAATGGTACAATATATTAGAAACAGCACCCACTGACCTTCTTAAAGTTTTAATAAAAGATAGAAACCTTACCCTATCCCCAATCAAAAGTGAGATTGATGTTTTCAAAGATAAACTCAAATTTTTTATTAAGTCAGCAAAGTCTGTGACCAGCAACACCAGCACTATTGGCCCCAAACCGGAAGTCCGGAAATCCTGAAATATCACCCACAGAAGCACTAACTCATGGGGTGCCATAGCTGAGCTACGGATGAACCACTCCACAAAATAGTATAAAAGGAAGAAAATAGCAGGCACTACGAACAGGTGCAAAAAGAGTCCATGAGCTTTATTTGCAATTTAAAAGACAAAATAGTAAAAAAATACACAATTGCAAAGGACAAAAAAAATGAAAAATAAACAGAACAGACCATGGAGGTGGACAAAGACAGGAGTCTGATGCGTTTTGCGCCCCCTGCAGGCGCTTACTCATAGACATCTATTAATTAATAGACATCTATTTTATTAATGACACAGAATATGAAAATAAACAACATATTATGATACAGAATATAACTGGATTTAAAGAAATAATGATTGAAGGTAAAAAATAAGAAATTCAAAAGAGACCTTGATGATTACAAAAGTGCCAACACCTTATCTACTCCTCAAATAGCAGAGCGGAGTGAAGAAAACACTAAAATAAACCTTGATCCTATAGAGACCAAATATCCTAAAGTTATGTCAAATTTTAGTAAACATAAGACTGCCAAAATCGAAAACTCTAATACTAACCCTAACAACAATCATGAGAATAAAAATTACCAAAGGTCATACAGATACAATAGAGACTCTCAAAATGCTCCTAATGATCAATATAGAAATATCCAAAATGATAGATATCAGAATCAGCATTATGGAAACCAAAATGGGAACATTAGGAGAGAACACTATAATAAACTTTATTTACAATTCATTGGAGGCTGTGCACAGCTGAAGATTACACACAGTATTTGCTAAGAGACAGTCACTTATTACAGCCCTATAGGTGCCTGCATACGTATCTCTGTAATTACACTAAGTGATCATCCGATCCAAGTATACTTGAACTCACATCTTTGTCAAGTGGACATTTTTCAATAATACTGTTTTACAGTTACTACTGTGATCCTTTTATCTGTGTTATTTGTTTTTTATTTGTTTTTTATTCTATTGAGACTCATATTATAGATTTATTCTATTTAGTATTGGTCCTTTTTATTGTTACCTGTATTGTAAACATTTTTATTCAGATGCCAACATCATCCTATATGTTACCAAAATATTATTCATAGTGTGTAAATTGTTGCTATTAAATCCCCTATTCCGTTATATTCACTATATCTATCTTGGACTCACTTTATTCTTTTTTATATATATTTTCATATTTTTTATTTATATAATTTGTATATAGATCCCTCTAACGGCGTGTTTTATTTGCAGTTAGCTCCCTTTTAGGAGCGCTTTTTCCTCACCCCCGTTTGTGTATTCTCTCATGACTAATTCCCAACAAGTAAAAAATATGTCACTACCCATACTCAAAATACATCCCTCCAACTAACACTGCATTCTAAAGGGGAAATGGCCCTCAACTCAGTCTGAGAACCACTCTCACGGAAGAATAACATGCGCATCTTTATTCTTCATCTTCCTCCAGCAGAGGCAAAGACAAGACTAGTTTACCAGTTTTTCCCCCTCAGGGGTTTTATTGACCTCTTGGGGTTTAGGAATTTTTGCCTCCTGCTAGTGGCAGGGAAGAGGAATCCCAAGGAGTAATGGATTGTAGACTCTCACCACCTGCATGAAAGAAAAGTTTCTGCCATGTTAAGATGCTTTAGTTAAAATATTTAACCATCCACTTGTAATAGGAGATGCATCTATTGTGATCATCTTTTAATCTAGCCCAGTATGCTTAATACTCACAAAGGGGTTAAACGCATAGAAAAAGTCCTGCTTGGGAACCGCTGCTGCTGGTCTTTAGCAAGAAACAGCAAGTGAGCCAATCAGCAGCAACAGTCACAAAAACCTTGTCAATCACCTATTTTCAGCTTGGGAGCTGCAATCTTTACCACTTTACTTATGTGTTTAATTCCCACAAGGGGCACAGTGAGCAGTGCAACAATTACACACTTTAACTAATTACAGCACGTAAAGTTTGTACTACTGTGTCCCTATAAATATTCTCTATTCTATAGTGTTCAACAAGTGTAACACTGTGCATGTACAATACAAAAAACTGGTAGAAGTTATTTAAAATTAAAAAGGAGAATATTCGTTATAATTGTGCTTTCAATTTCAATGTTTCATATTTGTCTATGGAAACAAGCAAGTAACACTAAGGGGGCGATTTATCACGGCCCGAATGGGCCTGTATACCCCTGTTCCGAGTTAAGAAGCCGCAGTCTTAAGATCGCTGCTCCTTAACTCATATGCCTCCTCTGAGGTGGCGGAGATCAATCCGCCCGATTGCATATGATCGGGTTGATTGACACCCTTGCTAACGGCCGATTAGTGAATGCTGTCGGCATTTATCAATGTCTGGCGGACATGATCGCCTCAGCGGATCATGTCCGCCAGACACTTGATAAATCAGTCCCTAAATGTTCTTGTGTGAAGTAAAATCACACAGCGACCATAAGGCAGAACAGACACTTGTATGAATATGTTAGAACCTCACAAAAGATGTCTCTGAAACTAACAAGAAAAAAAATCAATACAACTCTTAAATTAAATTGTGTGTCCCATTGCAGCAAGTGACTCTCCCCAGATCACAATATTACACAACTCTTTTGTCATTAACAATGCAGAGGCAGCTGCCGCCATGATAACTTGGGTAAGAACAGATGGTCACATTTTCACATAGTTTTATCCTCACCTCTGCTCCTGGGACCTGCTATGACCAGCAATAAAATGCCATGATATATTCATCAAAGGCGTTGGTCTCACTTAGCTTATCTGAAGGTGAATGTTTAAGGCCCAAACACAAAAGTGTTAAAAAGGAAAGTAAGTTTTATTGTATGAAAAATCTTAGTATCTCAAGGCTTTTAAAGGTAAATATCAAATGAGACAATACAGACTGACTAATTAGACATGACTTCAGGGTTTGTACATGCCAAATAAATTATACAGACATCAGTATCAGGGGTTATGTATAAGGACATCAAACTCATTTTCTATATATGCATATTTAACATAATATTAATAATAATAATGAATAAGGGAACACAAGCATTTTTTTAAATGTCGTTGTGTTATTCAAATGTGCATTGTTCTGCAGTCCACAGACACACCCTTTATTGTTGCAGATTATGGACAGATATAAAAGTGCTCCTGCACTAATCAAGCAATCACTGTGCAGAATGTTGCAGGGTTACATTTCTTAAAGTCTGGAGTACACTCTCTAGACTCTCTGGGAAAGTGGAGAACAAAGCAAAATAAATAATAAAAGCAGATTACAACATTTGTGTGTGTGTTTTTAACTAGACATAATTAAAGTTACAAGAAAGTCAAAATTAAACTTTCATGATTTTTAGAGACTTTCCAAATTACTTTTATTATCAAATGTATTCAATTCTCTTGGTATCCTTAGTTTTTTATATATATATACTTTTTATTAATTAACAGCAGGACTGTTTATACATTGTAACAGCAACAAAGAGAAAAATAAATAAATAAATAATACATCTCTTGAACTAATTACAAACACAAATGTGACCTCACGCAAAATTATTAACATTCAAACATAAAATCAGGTTGAATACCTAATAGATTATATTTTTCTCTGTTATTACATTGGTAACAGGAAGAGCCAAAAAACAAAACAAAAAAACAAATAAAAACAAACAAAAAAAATGGAGAAAAAGAAAGAAATAGCCCTCCACCTAATCAACAACCTACTCCCCTCCTATCTCTCAGCCACTATCAAGCCATGCACTGGGAAAGTGACCGGCAAATACCTGTAATTGCACATAAGTAGTATCCTTAAATGGTTTAACTAATACAGGGAGTGCAGAATTATTAGGCAAGTTGTATTTTTGAGGATTAATTTTATTATTGAACAACAACCATGTTCTCAATGAACCCAAAAAACTCATTAATATCAAAGCTGAATAGTTTTGGAAGTAGTTTTTAGTTTGTTTTTAGTTATAGCTATTTTAGGGGGATATCTGTGTGTGCAGGTGACTATTAGTGTGCATAATTATTAGGCAACTTAACAAAAAACAAATATATACCCATTTCAATTATTTATTTTTACCAGTGAAACCAATATAACATCTCAACATTCACAAATATACATTTCTGACATTCAAAAACAAAACAAAAACAAATCAGTGACCAATATAGCCACCTTTCTTTGCAAGGACAATCAAAAGCCTGCCACCCATGGATTCTGTCAGTGTTTTGATCTGTTCACCATCAACATTGCGTGCAGCAGCAACCACAGCCTCCCAGACACTGTTCAGAGAGGTGTACTGTTTTCCCTCCTTGTAAATCTCACATTTGATGATGGACCACAGGTTCTCAATGGGGTTCAGATCAGGTGAAAAAGGAGGCCATGTCATTAGATTTTCTTCTTTTATACCCTTTCTTGCCAGCCACGCTGTGGAGTACTTGGACGAGTGTGATAGAGCATTGTCCTGCATGAAAATCATGTTTTTCTTGAAGGATGCAGACTTCTTCCTGTACCACTGCTTGAAGAAGGTGTCTTCCAGAAACTGGCAGTAGGACTGGGAGTTGAGCTTGACTCCATCCTCAACCCGAAAAGGCCCCACAAGCTCATCTTTGATGATACCAGCCCAAACCAGTACTCCACCTCCACCTTGCTGGCGTCTGAGTCGGACTGGAGCTCTCTGCCCTTTACCAATCCAGCCACGGGCCCATCCATCTGGCCCATCAAGACTCACTCTCATTTCATCAGTCCATAAAACCTTAGAAAAATCAGTCTTGAGATATTTCTTGGCCCAGTCTTGACGTTTCAGCTTGTGTGTCTTGTTCAGTGGTGGTCGTCTTTCAGCCTTTCTTACCTTGGCCATGTCTCTGAGTATTGCACACCTTGTGCTTTTGGGCACTCCAGTGATGTTGCAGCTCTGAAATATGGCCAAACTGGTGGCAAGTGGCATCTTGGCAGCTGCACGCTTGACTTTTCTCAGTTCATGGGCAGTTATTTTGCGCCTTGGTTTTTCCACACGCTTCTTGCGACCCTGTTGACTATTTTGAATGAAAAGCTTGATTGTTTGATGATCACGCTTCAGAAGCTTTGCAATTTTAAGAGTGCTGCATCCCTCTGCAAGATATCTCACTATTTTTGACTTTTCTGAGTCTGTCAAGTCCTTCTTTTGACCCATTTTGCCAAAGGAAAGGAAGTTGCCTAATAATTATGCACACCTGATATAGGGTGTTGATGTCATTAGACCACACCCCTTCTCATTACAGAGATGCACATCACCTAATATGCTTAATTGGTAGTAGGCTTTCGAGCCTATACAGCTTGGAGTAAGACAACATGCATAAAGAGGATGATGTGGTCAAAATACTCATTTGCCTAATAATTCTGCACTCCCTGTATACGCCTAGATTTAGAGTTCTGCGTTAGGGTTAAAAAACAGCGTTAAGGGGTCCTAACGCTGCTTTTTAACGCCCGCTGGTATTTAGAGTCAGACAGGAAAGGGTCTACCGCTCACTTTCTTTCCGTGACTCGAGGCTACCGCAGATCCCCTTACGTCAATTGCGTATCCTATCTTTTCTATGGGATTTGCCTAACGCTGGTATTACGAGTCTTGGAAGAAGTGAGCCGTAGAGCCTCTACCGACAAGACTCCAGCCGCAAAAAAAGTCAGTAGTTAAGAGTTTTATGGGCTAACGCCGGAACATAAAGCTCTTAACTACTGTGCTATAAAGTACACTAACACCCATAAACTACCTATGAACCCCTAAACCGATGCCCCCCCACATCGTAAACCCTTTAATAAAATTATTTAACCCCTAATCTGCCGACCGGACACTGCTGCAACCCACATTATAGCTATGAACCCCTAATCTGCTGCCCCTAACATCGCCGACACCTATATTATATTTATTACCCCCTAATCTGCCCCCCCCAACGTCGCCGCCACCTACCTACACTTATAAACCCCTAATCTGCCGACCGGTCATCGCCGTCACTATAATAAATGTATTAACCCCATAACCGCGCACTCCCACCTCGCAAACACTATAATACATTTTATTAACCCCTAATCTGCCCTCCCTAACATCGCCACCACCTACCTGCAATTATTAACCCCTAATCTCCCGCCCCCAATCGCCGCTACTATAATAAAGTTATTAACCCCTAAACCTAAGTCTAACCCTAACCCTAACACCCCCCTAACTTAAATATAATTTAAATTAAACAAACTAAATTTAATAACATTAAATACATTATTCCTATTTAAAACTAAATACTTACCTATAAAATAAACCCTAATATAGCTACAATATAACTAATAGTTGCATTGTAGCTATTTTAGGATTTATATTTATTTTACAGGCAACTTTGTATTTATTTTAATTAGGTACAATAGTTATTAAATAGTTAATGACTATTTAATAGCTACCTAGTTAAAATAATTACAAAATTACCTGTAAAATAAATCCTAACCTAAGTTACAATTACACCTAACACTACACTATCAATAAATTAATTAAATAAATGAACTACAATTAGCTAAAATTAAACTAAACTATAGTACAAAAAAACCAAACACTAAATTACAGAAAATAATAAAAAATTACAAGAAGTTTAAACTAATTACACCTAATCTAAGCCCCCTAATAAAATAAAAAAGCCCCCCAAAATAATAAAATGCCCTATCCTATCCTAAATTACAAAGTAATCAGCTCTTTTACCAGCCCTTAAAAGGGCTTTTTGCGGGGCATTGCCCCAAAGTAATCAGCTCTTTTACCTGTAAATAAAAATACAATACCTCCCCAACATTACAACCCACCACCCACATACCCCTACTCTAAAACCCACCCAAACCCCACTTAAAAAAACTAACACTAACCCCCTGAAGATCTCCCTACCTTGAGTCGTCTTCACTCAGCCAAGCTGAATTCTTCATTCAAGTGGGGCAGAAGAGGTCCTCCATCCGATTGAAGTCTTCATCCAAGCGGGGCAGAAGAGGTCTTCCATCCGATTGAAGTGTTCATCCAAGTGGCATCTTCTATCTTCATCCATCCGGAGCGGAGTGGCAGCATCCTGAAGACCTCCAAAGCGGAACATCCATCCTGGCCGATGACTTCCCGACGAATGATGGTTCCTTTAAATGACGTCATCCAAGATGGCGTCCCTCGAATTCCGATTGGCTGATAGGATTCTATCAGACAATCGGTATTAAGGTAGGAAAATTCTGATTGGCTGATTCAATCAGCCAATCAGATTGAAGTTCTGATCAGCCAATAGAATGCAAGGTCAATCCGATTGGCTGATCCAATCAGCCAATCGGATTGAACTTCAATCTGATTGGCTGATTGAATCAGCCAATCAGAATTTTCCTACCTTAAGCCAATCGGAATTCGAGGGACGAACACTTCAATCGGATGGAAGACCTCTTCTGTCCCGCTTGGATGAAGACTTCAATCGGATGGAGGACCTCTTCTGCCCCGCTTGGATGAAGAATTTGGCTCGGCTGAGTGAAGACGACTCAAGGTAGGGAGATCTTCAGGGGGTTAGTGTTAGGTTTTTTTAAGGGGGGTTTGGGTGGGTTTTAGAGTAGGGGTATGTGGGTGGTGGGTTGTAATGTTGGGGGGGGGGATATTGTTTTTTTATTTACAGGTAAAAGAGCTGATTACTTTAGGGCAATGCCCCGCAAAAAGCCCTTTTAAGGGCTGGTAAAAGAGCTGATTACTTTGTAATTTAGAATAGGGTAGGGCATTTTATTATTTTGGGGGGCTTTTTTATTTTATTAGGGGGCTTAGATTAGGTGTAATTAGTTTAAACTTCTTGTAATTTTTTATCATTTTCTGTAATTTAGTGGGGGGGTTGTACTATCGTTTAGTTTATTTAATTGTATTTAAATTTTAGCTAATTGTAGTTAATTTATTTAATTAATTTATTGATAGTGTAGTTTTAGGTGTAATTGTAACTTAGGTTAGGATTTATTTTACAGGTAATTTGTATTTTAACTAGGTAGCTATTAAATAGTTATTAACTATTTAATAGCTACTGTACCTAGTTAAAATATATACAAAGTTGGTGTAATTAGCTTAAACATCTTGTAATCTTTTTTTTATTTTTTGTAATTTAGTGTTTATTTTTTTTGTAATTTAGTTTAGTTTAATTGTATTTTTAGATAGATATTTGTAGTTTATTTAATTTATTGATAGTGTAGGTGTATTTGTAACTTAGGTTAGGATTTATTTTACAGGTAATTGGGTAATTATTTTAACTAGGTAGATATTAAATAGGTAATAACTATTTAATAGCTATTAGACCTAGTTAAAATAATTAACAATTTACCTGTAAAATAAATATAAATCCTAAAATAGCTACAATGTAACTATTAGTTATATTGTAGCTATATTAGGGTTTATTTTATAGGTAAGTATTTAGTTTTAAATAGGAATAATTTATTTAATGTTATTAAATTTAGTTAGTTTAATTTAAATTATATTTAAGTTAGGGGGGGTGTTAGGGTTAGACTTAGGTTTAGGGGTTAATACATTTAATATAGTAGCAGCGACTTTGGGGGCGGCAGATTAGGGGTTAATAATTGTAGGTAGGTGGCGGCGATATTAGGGAGGGCAGATTAGGGGTTAATAAAATGTATTATAGTGTTTGCGAGGCGGGAGTGCGGCGGTTTAGGGGTTAATACATTTATTATTTAGTGGCGTCAATGTCCGGTCAGCAGATTAGGGGTTAATAAGTGTAGGTAGGTGGCGGCGACGTTGGGGGGGGCAGATTAGGGGGTAATAAATATAATATAGGTGTCAGCGATGTTAGGGACAGCAGATTAGGGGTTCATAGCTATAATGTAGGTAGCGGCGGTGTCCGGAGCGGCAGATTAGGGTTTAATAGTATAATGCAGGTGTCAGCGATAGCGGGCCGGCAGATTAGGGGTTAATAAGTGTAAGATTAGGGGTGTTTAGACTCGGGGTTCATGTTAGGGTGTTAGGTGTAGACTTAGAAAGTGTTTCCCCATAGGAAACAATGGGGCTGCGTTAGGAGCTCAACGCTGCTTTTTTGCAGGTGTTAGGTTTTTTTGCAGCCAGCTCAGCCCCATTATTTCCTATGGGGATATCGTGCACGAGCACGTTTTTCCAGCTTACCGCTACCGTAAGCAACACTGGTATTGAGGGTTGAAGTGGAGCTAAATTATGCTCAACGCTCCCTTTTCTGAGGCTAACGCAGCCATTCAGACAACTCGTAATACCAGCGTTGTCTTAAGGGTGCGCTGAAAAAAAAGGCTCGTTAGCACTGTGGGTCTTTACCGACAAAACTCTAAATCTAGGCGATAGTTTGCGCCTCAACTGAGAATGATAAAATAAACAAATTCCAATGTTTAAAAAACAACGCTAACCGTGCATCGGTTGGATTTTGTAGATTCCATTGTTCAAGTGTGTATTGTGCAACTAAGGCGTTCTTAAGCTCTTTCAGGCTAGGTGCTGTTTTAGCCTTCCATGATCTCAATATTAAGTTACGGCCAAGAAATATAATCAAATTAATTAATTTAGAATTCCGCAAAACTACCTGAGGTTTCACTAAAAAAAATATTTCCATCGGCTACATGTGATATTCTAATTTAAGAATTACATTCATCCAATACATTACTTTAGACCAAAATTGACCAATCTTTGGGCAGGTCCAGAAGCAATGTAAAAGATCTGCCATAGGTGAACTACATCTGGAGCATACGTTATTTGTCTTATACCAGCTAGATAATCTTGCCGGAGCTAGATATGACATTAAAGATATCTTAATCTGTGATTCTCTCCATGTAGTCAAAACCCAACTTTTCTCAGTTACTTTAAAGGCATTTACTATAACTTGGCTATCTATCTCTGGGAAAAACTTGATCCATTTTGCGACTATATAGTCTACTTGCTCTGCAGAAGGCCCTTGATTGAGAAGAGAGTAAAACAGGGCTATGGAATACAAACCCTTTTGAAAAATATTAATCCTGGATTGTAACTCCCAAAGTGACCACTCCCCCCCATATCTTTGCTTTAATTCGAATATGAAATGTCTTAGCTGTAAGTACGCATAAAAATCTTTATTCGAGAGTCCAAATTGGATGGTTAGTTCAATGAAAGTTAACGGAACTAGGTCTGGATCTAGCAATTGAGTAACATATACCAACCCTTTAGAGGACCATAGTCTAAAGACTTCATCTGTCAACCCTGGGGAAAAGGTTGGATTACCTTACCTGTAATAGGTAGATATTTAGAAACATACGGCGAGTAACCCGTAAGCACACAAAGTTTTTGCCATGCTATAATAATGTAGCTAAAAGTTATAAGTGAAAAAAGCATTGATGGAAGGGCAGTAATTGGGCAATGTAAGATGGCGTCTAAACGGAAAGGTGCTGATAAGGAGGCTTCCCAGGCCACTGCAGACACTTGTTCTTGTGCTGTTAGCCAGTCAACTGCAACCTTGAAACGTGCTGCTTCTTTAGTGTTCATAAGACGAGACACCGAAATACAAGCTTTTGCGCCTTTCCAAAGCAATTTAGAACACGTCGTGTTGTATTTAGTTATATCCACATTGTGGATAGGAATTGGAATATTCTGTATAAGATAGAATAACTTTGGAAAGAGAATAGTTTTTATAAGCTTAATAATAATTAATAGTTAATTAATAGGGACATTAATCTCTGACAGAATTTCCCTAGGAATTTTAGGGATCTTAATTTTATCCCAAAAGATTTTCTTTTCATCTACTTCATGTTCTTCTACTCTATATAACTCACTAAAATAATCATAAAAAACTTTAATAATATCTGCATTATTAGTAAATCTTTCAGTACTGGTTCTAATGGCCGTTATACTGTTTCTGTTAGTTGCTTTGGTTAATCTAGCCAAAAATTTAGCAGATCTACCAGCAAAGCCACCATAAAAAGCTTTTTGTCTTTGCACTTCTAGTGTAATCTTTTGACTAATGAATACATCACGTGCCGACTTGGCACTTGTATATTTCCACCATTTCTCATTACAACAATCGCCCAAATATGCTCTATAAGCATTCTTTACTTGATTGGACATCTGAGTCTCCTGTTGTCTGGCTCTTCTTTTAAGTTTGCACATATACGCCTTAACGTTTCCTCTTAGTACAGCTTTAGCCACTTCCCAAAATACCTCAGGTCTATCTTTATACATTTTATTATAACTGTCATACTCTCTCCACTGGTCGTTCAACCAATTATGAAAGTTGCTATTGTTCAGCAAATATTTTGGGAAAAAAATAGTCTGATTGGCAAACCTTTGAATCCGTGATGCGTTAAGCATTAATGTAATCACTGCGTGATCCGAGATTATTATATCTCCACTGTCCGCTCTCCACTCTAAACCAATCAAAGGCTCAGCAAAAAAAAAAAGTCTATCCTGGACAAAGATTGTTGTCCTTTCGATAGACATGTATAGGATCTCAAATCTGGGTTCAGTGAACGCCAGATATCAATTAGCCCCAATTGTGAAAAAATTTCTGCAGGATATGCGTTTTCCTATCCCGTGAAAACATAGGGACTTTATTGGCTCTATCTAGGATAGGATCCACCAGTAGATTAAAATCCCCCACGACTATAAGGTTTTGGCCAGTATATTTATATAAATATAACAACATCTTGTCCCAGAACTCCTTATCGACTTTATTTGGGCTGTATATATTACAAAGCACATACCGTGTCTTATTATATATTATTTCTATAATTAAGAAATGCCCTTCCTGGTCTATAACAGAAGATTCTATTTTATAATCTAAGTTTTTATTAAAGAGGATAGACACTCCTCTCTTACGGGCATTATATGGGGCGGCAACAACTTCACCCACCCAGTTGGTCTGATGTTTCGGAATTTCAGATGCTTTTAGATGGGATGCTTAATGATAGCTTTCCTTTTTATTGGGGAGGTTATGCCCGCTACGTTCCAAGAGGCCAATTTAAAAGTAGCCAACATAAGCCATAATTAAAAATGAACCTAACAGTCCCATTCTACGTGACGAAAGTGAGAAGGTGGGGAGGAGGGGGAGGAAGAGAACGAGAGAGAAAGGGGAAAATAAAAGAAAAAAAAAAGAAAAAAGAGGGAGGGGTCTTATATTTTTTCACAGTAAAAAACAACTTCATAATTCTGTAAATATAAATTCAAAACCCAAAAATTTAAAAGAACAACATGTTCCATTCTTAAATCTGCAAATAATACAAAAAGCAGCCATTCCTATTATATCAGAAACATATTCATGGAATACCCATTTCCTTGCACAAAGAAATCGCTTTGTTACTATTATTTACTGTATAAGAGGTACCTGCCCTAGCAATTAAGAGTTTAGCCGGGGAAACAAGTCTAACACTACACTCAGCTTTCAAAAATTTTGCAAAAAAGGCAGACATTTCTCTTCTTTTGGCCATAGTCTCAGAGGAAAAATCTTGAAAGATCTAAATTTTATGTGAATCAATATAGAGGGGATTAAGTTTCCTAAAATGTTTCAGATATAGCACCTTATCCTGATAATTCACAAATTTGAAATTAATAGGTCTTGGTTTGAGCATAGTATTATTTTCTCTAGGTACTCCAATTCTATGGGCTCTCTCAATCAAAAATGGTGTAGGAGGAGGGGGGATCAAGAGCGCCTGAGGCAAAGTAACGGAGATAAAGTGCAAGAGGTCTTGAAATTCTACTGTTTCAGGAAGGCCACTAACCCTCAGGTTATTACGCCTCAACCTGTCTTCGAGGTCCTCTATTCAAGCTTGTAACTGAGAGATGGCCTTACCCTGAACAGTTGTAGCAGAACCATAAGTGTTTATTTTGTCTTCTAAATAAGACACTCTTGTCTCCGCCTCCTCCATTCTGGCTGTGAATTGTCTAATCTCGTCTGTCAAATTAGATATCTCTGCTTTTATTTCTTGTTTAATTAAATCAAGATGAGGTGCAATCATTTTGGCCACTTCCGCAGCAAATTCTGACATATCATTAAAACAGAGACTAGCTGCTCCTCGCTCTTGCGAGGTATCTAGGGTCACTTCTGTGTTTCTAGTGTTACCTCTCTTGTCTTTTTGTTTAGGCGGCATATTAGGTGAGGAACCTTTCTGATAAGAGGCAAACCTATCCATTCACCTCAGTGAGGATGTTAAATATAGTATATAGACCGCTATCTAGTGAGTTAAGAAAAAATATATGAATGTCACATGACGACCCCAAAGGGAAGATAGGTGATTGTGTATATGTATGTTCAAAAATACAAATCTATGTGAGAAAAAACACACACAAAAAAGGAACGAGTGACTAGGGGCTGAGCTCAGCCAAAAATGACAAATAAAGTGAGATATTTTATGTGCAAAAAAAAAAAAAGTGGTCCACACTTGGACCCTGTGTACTATGTGCAAAAAAAGTGCCTATGCAAAAAAAAAAAAAAAATTATGGTGTTGTGGTTCTACCTAATAATGAGATTTATTAAAGATTTTTAAGTTTAAGACAAAAGGCGATAGTTTAACCCTTGTACTACCTAAATAAGTATTTCCCTAGCTTCGATAGTAATTTGGAACCTATCTAAAACTTAATGTTTAAGGACTGATATTTACTTGAAACATTTGAAACATTTGTATCTAGACAATCTGTTACTTATTATCTTCCTTTTCCCCTCTCTCAGTCTCACCGTCCCTTGCCTTTACCTTTCTCTTACACAGGTTACACACCCCTAAGATGGATAAATAAGGGTTGGATACATTCAGAAGAGCAAAAAGTGTAAAGTACTTGCTACGTAAAAACTGGCAATGAGTCTGTGTTAGACCTTATATGATATGCATGTTTAATGCGTACCTAAGCTACAAAAGACTGAAAATGTAGAACCACCTAATAAAGCTATACAGTAGACAATTTCGGATTAAGGCCTTAATTTAACATCAATACCTCTTAGATTCTTATTTCCTGCCGTACAAAATAAAGATCTTTTCAATTCTCTATAATTTATCTGGTACTTACTATTTAAGCACTAATATTTCGTTTGAGTAATTGAGAACAATAATATCATGACAGTATATTACTTATTAAACATGTCCCCAGCAATACATCCAAACCGACCAAGCTTCTAAAATAGCCCGACCTATGAGACAGATATTAACCCTATGCGGGTCAGTGATCCAAGCAGATTTTACACTTTCTCTGGGAACTATGCCCCAAAAATATCAAACCACAGGGGGGTATATAACATTCAGTCCAGCTTAAACATAACTAGAAATGTCCACAGTGGATCCCAAGTTCAGGGCGTTCCTGCAGCCCTTAACGCCAGATGGCGTATGTTTTACAGATGCTCAATTAAAGTTTGAAATATAGTAATTCCTCTCTAGACACACCAAAGCCAATTTAGACTTAGCTTCTTAATGCCTCCCATGAGGGTCACTTACGATACAGTTCAGGTTGTACTGGAAGCAATGTCAGGGATCGTTAGTTGCACCTCACACCCATACGAGAGTGCTCAGAGTCTGCCTGACAGAAGTGGAGACAATCCGGATTCACAGCCCCTCGGGCCGCACCACTGCCAAAGGTAGGTGTGTCAGCAAGGAATGACCGGTTTAATCTGGAGCGCAGTTGCCGGGTCACCTCTTCTTTTCCGGCAAACCAGACTACAGGTCTGTATCAATATCTCTCCACCAAATTCAGGACAATCCCTTAAAGCTTGGCACCACTGGGGATATGATTTGCAGATGTCCAATCAAAATTTGAGGTATAATCACCTATAGATACAGCTTCTTAACACCTCATACGAGGGACACTTGTGATAATAATCAAGTTATACTGGAAGAGATGTCAGTGATCGCCAGTAGTTCCTCTTACCCAGACGCCAGTGTTCAGACACCATCTTGCAAAAGAACAAACGAACCGGGTTCACAGCCCCGTGGGCGTGCTATTAGCATAGGAAGGTGTGTCAGCAGAGCCTGGCCGGATTGGACCAGAGTGTGGATACCGGACTGACACCTTCTTTTCCAGCGAACCAGACTTAAGCTCTGTATCAGTACTTCTCCTGCAAGGTAAGGAGTTGCTACAGGCGAAAAGGAGTATAGATATATGGAGGGCCATGGGATTTGCCCATCCCTACACTTTTGCTCCCACTTCAGATCTCCTTTGTCGGCCTTCCTCGGTCCTGAATATGCTTATCAGCGGCCACTTAAGTCGCGTTAGCTCACAGGCTAATTGGGTACCATATAGCTCCCGCTAGGGACCACTGCCGTTACAATGCACATTTAAGCCCACTATTGACTTCTTCTTCTGCAGTGGAAATAATATGAATACGAACAGCTTATAAGGTGTTTGTTGTCTGTTAATCATATAGTCCGAGAGTTGCTCTTAAGAAAGGTATATCAGACTGTCTCTGGCTTTTCCATTTGGCAATGTATTATCTCTCGGACGAGGGGGCTTGCAAGAGTGCACTTAGCAAAGGGCAATTTTTGCCTCGTAGAGACTTCTGCTCCAAGATCCTGAGAGCCGGTGCCGGACCTAATAGGTTATCTTAGGCCAAGGCACACTTCGGAAGGCTGGAGTATAAATTTGTTCCTTTAGTCAGAGAGATGAAGCAGACAACAGCTACCTGCAGGCTACCTGTTCGCTCCGCCCCCAGCCGGAAGTCACCCTTTCCTTCTCTGGTATCTTTTGTTGAAAAACATACATAGGTAGGTTCAGGAGCAGCAGTGCACTACTGGAAGCTAGCTGGTGATTGCCGGCTGCACATATATGTCTCTTGTCATTGGCTCATCTAGCTCCTAATAGTTCACTGCTGCTGTGGAGCTGACTTATGTTATATACAGGCAACAGTAACATAAACAAACACATAAGAGCATTTATTTCATGTAATTGGCAAGAGTCCATGAGCTAGTGACGTATGGGATATACAATCCTACCAGGAGGGGCGAAGTTTCCCAAACCTCAAAATGCCTATAAATACACCCCTCACCACACCCACAATTCAGTTTTACAAACTTTGCCTCCTATTGAGGTGGTGAAGTAAGTTTGTGCTAAGATTTCTACGTTGATATGCGCTTCTCAGCTTTTTTGAAGCCCGATTCCTCTCAGAGTACAGCGAATGTCAGAGGGACGTGAAGAACGCATCACCTATTGAATACAATGATTTTCCTAATGGGGGTCTATTTCATAGGTTCTCTGTTATCGGTCGTAGAGATTCATCTCCTAACTCCCTTTTCAGATCGACAATATACTCTAATATACCATTACCTCTACTGATAACTGTTTCAGTACTGGTTTGGCTATCTGCTATATGTGGATGGGTGTCTTTTTTGGTAAGTATGTTTTTTATTACTTAAGACACCCCAGCTATGGTCTGGCACTTTATGCATTTATATAAAGTTCTAAATATATATATTGTACTTATATTTGCCATGAGTCAGGTTCATGTATTTCCTTGTGCAGACTGTCAGTTTCATATTTGGGAAATAAACATATTATGAAATATTTTTTTCTTACCTCGGGTTTAGTCTTTTTTTTTCAAATTGACTACTTTTTTCTTACAAAATTGCGGACAGCATTAGGCCCGCGGGTGCGCCAAATGCTAGACTTTATTGCGTCATTCTTGGCACGAAAAGTACGTCCGTTGACGCAAGTTCGTCATTTCCGGCATCGTAGTTGACGCGGAAGCCTTACACACGGTTGCATCGTTAGTGACGCAAGTGTGTCATTTCCGGATATTGTTGGCGCCAAAATGTTTTTCACTTACGTTGTGCGTCATACTTGGCGCCAAATTTTTCATTTGTTTTATACCCCATTGCTGTTTGCCTCTTGCCTTTTTCTATGTCAGAGGGCTATGCTGTTTGCATTTTTTCCCATTCCTGAAACTGCCATAGAAGGAAATTGATAATTTTGCTTTATATGTTGTTATTTCTTTTACATTTTGCAAGATGTCTCAATCTGATCCTGCCTCAGAAGTATCTGCATGAACTTTGCTGCCTGACATTGGTTCTACTAAAGCTAAGTGCATTTGTTGTAAGATTGTGGAAATTATATCTCCAAATGTCATTTGTAATAGTTGTCATGATAAACTTTTACATGCAAAGAATGTATTCATCAGTAATAGTACATTGCCAGTTGCAGTTCCTTCAACTTCTAATGTACATGATATACCTATGAATTTTAAAAAAAATTGTTACTGATTCTATTCAGAAGGCTTTGTCTGCATTTCCGTCTTCTATTAAACGTAAAAAGTCTTTTAAAACTTCTTATAAAGTTGATGAAATTTCAAATGACCGACAACATAATGATTTATCCTCCTCTGATGAGGATCTATCTGATTCAGAAGATCCCTCCTCAGATATTGACACTGACAAATCTACTTATTTGTTTAAAATAGAGTATATTCGTTCTTTGTTAAAAGAAGTGTTAATTACTTTGGATATTGAGGAAGCTAGTCCTCTTGACATTAAGACTAGTAAACGGTTAAATGCTGTTTTTAAACCTCCAGTGGTTACTCCAGAGGTTTTTCCTATTCCTGATTCTATTTCTGATATGATTTCTAAGGAATGGAATAAGCCAGGTACTCCTTTTATTCCTTCTTCAAGGTTTAAAAAATTGTATCCTTTACCAGCAATTTCTATAGAGTTTTGGGAAAAGATCCCCAAAGTTGATGGGGCTATTTCTACTCTTGCTAAACGTACCACTATTCCTATGGAAGATAGTACTTCTTTTAAAGATCCTTTAGATAGGAAACTTGAATCCTATCTAAGGAAAGCCTATTTATATTCAGGTCATCTTCTCAGGCCTGCAATTTCTTTGGCTGATGTTGCGGCTGCATCAACTTTTTGTTTGGAGAATTTACCGCAACAAGAATTGGATTCTGACATATCTAGCACTGTTCGCTTACTGCAACATGCTAATCATTTTATTTGTGATGCCATTTTTGATATTATCAAAATTGATGTTAGATCCATGTCTTTAGCTATTTTAGCTAGAAGAGCTTTATGGCTTAAATCTTGGAATGCTGATATGACATCTAAGTCTAGATTATTATTGCTTTCTTTCCAATGTAGTAATTTATTTGGTTCTCAGTTGGATTCTATTATTTCAACTGTTACTGGAGGAAAGGGTTTTTTTCTGCCTCAGGATTAAAAACCTAAGGGTAAATCTAAGGCTTCTAACAGTTTTCGTTCCTTTCGTCAAAATAAGGAACAAAAATCTAATCCTTCCCCCAAGGAATCTGTTTCCAATTGGAAGCATTCCTCAAATTGGAATAAATCCAAGCCTTTTAAAAAAACAAAGTCAGCCCCTAAGTCCGCATGAAGGTGCGGCCCTCATTCCAGCTCAGCTGGTAGGGGACAGATTAAGGTTTCTCAAGGATTTTTGGATAAATTCTGTCCAAAATAAGTGGATTCAGAGCATTGTCTCTCGGGGGTATTGAATAGGATTCAGAGTAAGAGCTCCTGTGAGAAGATTTTTTCTCTCACGTATCCCAGCAAATCCAGTAAAAGCTCAGGCTTTCCTGAAGTGTGTTTCAGACCTGGAGACTTCAGGGGTAATCATGCCGGTTCCTTTTCAGGAACAAGGTCTGGGGTTTTATTCAAATCTATTCATTGTCCCAAAGAAGGAAAATTCATTCAGACCAGTTCTGGATCTGAAAAATTTGAATCGTTATGTAAGAGTACCAACTTTCAAGATGGTGACTATAAGGACTATTCTGCCTTTTGTTCAGCAAGGACATTATATGTCTACAATAGACTTGCAGGATGCATACCTTCATATTCCAATTCATCCAGAACATTATCAGTTCCTGAGATTCTCTTTTCTAGACAAGCATTACCAATTTGTTGCTCTTCCATGTGGTCTAGCACCCCACTTCGGTAAACTGAATTGTGGGTGTAGTGAGGGGTGTATTTGTAGGCATTTTGAGGTTTGGGAAACTTTGCCCCTCCTGGTAGGATTGTATATCCCATACGTCACTAGCTCATGGACTCTTGCCAATATGAAATAAATGAATTTATCAGGTAAATTCTTACATAAATTATGTTTTTAGTTTTGTACTTTTAAGTTAATTTAAATATTTTGAGGTGAGTTACATTTTCAGTTTATTTCCTTTTAAAGAGGGTCCATTAAAAAAAATTATATGTTGTATTAAAAAAAAAAGTATTTTTTAAGTTTCCATATAAAAGTACCAAAAACATGTTTTATTGTCCATGACCAAAGAATAATTTCCTCCTATTTGAGGAAGACATTAGGGATGATTCTACACCTGACATTTTGCTTAGGTATATGTTATTGGTTATTTCCCTTTCATATGATTTTATATGATGGTAATGATTAGTGTCTGTTCTTTTTAGGCAGGGTGACCATATTGCTGCTTTAAAAAGGGACATACATGATAAAGAAATGTTTTGAATAATGTTCCATTATAAGAACCCTGCTATATGTATTTTTCATATGTGTCCCTTTTTAAAGCGGCGATATTGTCACCTTATTTTTAGGTCTATTATGACTTATAATGTTATATTTCAATGCATCACTGATTACACATGTATCTCATGTACATTATATTTACACTGTCTATAAAAATACAATTAAAATGTTCAAAATAAAAAATGAAAAGACCTATCTACAAGCTTAACCAATATACAGATTATAGTTGTGAGGCACAATCTAACGTCTACGTTAATTTCTCACCAATAGGGCTATTATTTGCTGCTAAATCAGCTGGAAGCTTCAGTGCATATTACAATTAGAATAAATATTTGCATAATGCTTCAAATAACTATTGTACACAGTCTTGTTTTATTATACAAAGCAATCTGCCTGCAGTGTATCAAATAGCCCCCCTGCAGTGCTTATTCTGGAACGTGAATGTTTTAATAATGTTTCAGTTTATGGACAATTTTAATTATTTGCAGATGCTTGTGAACATCATTTAAATGTATGTAGCCTTTTAAGAGTAATGTGGAATAAGCTGTAATCACCATCTAAGATGTATAACATACCAAGTGGGTCATGATTAAAGGAGTTTTATAGATATTTTGCAATAAATATTTATTATATATAGTTACCAGTGTTACTAATTACTTATAAAAATAAACCACAACATGATTTTGATCTGGTGCAACCCACAAATGTTTGTTACAGGGATTCTGGTTTGTAGCAGCCTTACAGTAAGCCCTTGACATAGTCTACAACTCAATCACCAAATAGTTTGTATCCAGCATCAAACAATATTGTTTTTAATTACAAAGATCCAATGCCACATTTATTGTCTCCTTCTTGACAAACTCTACAAAAAACATTGTGAAGCAAAACGGAAGTTAGTCTCTGTGTAAGGCAGGAATATCAACTCTACAGAGAGCTAATAGGATTAACAATAATTAGTAACTTCCTTGTTCCGTCTCCTTTGGCAATCCATAGAACATAATTAGATGCGTTGCTTGATAATTTATGATAATCCGTTTAAAGAATCCACGCAGTCTGTCTCCCTCCCAATATAAATTAACTGTGAATTATTAATAAAGTTTATATAAACAGTGCAATCAACACATCATCAATAACATCATTAACATACATTGTTGTATTAGACTTCTAAATCTATGAAAAAATAAAAGTGATATTATAACTGCTATTCCTTGAGCAGGCGCTGTGTATGCATTTGTAACATGGCAAGATTAATATTAAAATGGGAAAAAGTATTAACGTAGAAGACAGTCTTTGACATTGTTTCCCAGAATAAGTGCCAATGATGTGTTGTGTTCATGTATGGGTATACTTAAATCCTATTGTATTATCAATCCCTGGGGACAGCTGCAGAACCACTGGTCTAAAAGAGACAGCTGCTTATAAGTGACACTGTGGTAATTCAATCAGATGTTTATTTAAATGAGGAACAACTAAGAACCCCTTAGTTGTGATTTGCTAAACTCTAACTTTATTGTGTAGCCACCAAGAAATTCCTTTTCTTCAGAGAATTGTGTGTCATAATTTATATGCCTGTGTGTGTGTGTGTATGCATGTGTATGTGCGTGTATTTATGTGTGTGCATGTGTGCGCATATATACAGTGGGGCAAAAAAGTATTTAGTCAGCCACCAATTGTGCAAGTTCTCCCACTTAAGAATATGAGAGAGGCCTGTAATTTTCATCATAGGTATACATCAACTATGAGAGACAAAATGTGGAAACAAATCCAGACAATCACATTGTCTGATTTGGAAAGAATTTATTTGCAAATTATGGTGTAAAATAACTATTTGGTCAATATCAAAAGTTCATCTCAATACTTTGTTATATATCCTTTGTTGGCAATGTCAGAGGTTAAACGTTTTCTGTAAGTCTTCACAAGGTTGTCACACACTGTTGCTGGTATGTTTGCCCATTCCTGCATGCAGATCTCCTCTAGAGCAGTGATGTTTTGGGGCTGTCGCTGGGCAACACGGACTTTCAACTCCCTCCAAAGGTTTTCTATGGGGGTTGAGATCTGGAGACTGGCTAGGCCACTCCAGGACCTTGAAATGCTTCTTACGAAGCCACTCCTTCGTTGCCCGGGCGGTGTGTTTGGGATCATTGTCATGCTGAAAGACCCAGCCACGTTTCATCTTCAATGCCCTTGCTTATGGAAGGAGGTTTGCACTCAAAATCTCCCGATACATGGCCCCATTCATTCTTTCATGTACACAGATCAGTTGTCCTGTTCCCTTTGCAGAGAAACAGCCCCAAAGCATGATGTTGCCACCCCCATGCTTCACAGTAGGTATGGTGTTCTTTGGTTGCAACTCAGCATTCTCTCTCCTCCAAACACTACGAGTTGTGTTTCTACCAAACAGTTCTACTTTGGTTTCATCTGACCATATGACATTCTCCCAATCCGCTTCTGGATCATCCAAATGCTCTCTAGCATACTTCAGATGGGCCCGGACATGTACTGGCATAAGCAGGGGGACACGTCTGGCACTGCAGGATCTGAGTCCCTGGCGGAGTAGTGTGTTACTGATGGTAGCCTTTGTTACGTTGGTCCCAGCTCTCTGCAGGTCATTCACTAGGCCCCCCGTGTGGTTCTGGGATGTTTGCTCACCGTTCTTGGGATCATTTTGACCCCACAGGGGTGAGATCTTGCGTGGAGCCCCAGATCGAGGGAGATTATCAGTGGTCTTGTATGTCTTCCCTTTTCTAATTATTGCTCCCACAGTTGATTTCTTCACACCAAGCTGCTTGACTATTGCAGATTCAGTCTTCCCAGCCTGGTGCAGGTCTACAATTTTGTTTCTGGTGTCCTTCAACAGCTCTTTGGTATTCACCATAGTGGAGTTTGGAGTGTGACTGTTTGAGGTTGTGGACAGGTGTCTTTTATACTGATAACAAGTTAAAACAGGTGCCATTAATACAGGTAATGAGTGGAGGACAGAGGAGCCTCTTAAAGAAGAAGATACAGGTGTGTGAGAGCCAGAAATCTTGCTTGTTTTTAGGTGACCAAATACTTATTTTCCACCATAATATGCAAATAAATTCTTTCCAAATCAGACAATGTGATTGTCTGGATTTGTTTCCACATTTTGTCTCTCATAGTTGAGGTATACCTATGATGAAAATTACAGGCCTCTCTCATCTTCTTAAGTGGGAGAACTTGCACAATTGGTGGCTGACTAAATACTTTTTTGCCCCACTGTATGTGCTTGTGTATGTGCACTTGTATGTGTGTGTAGGTATATGTGTGCGTGCATGTATGTGTTTGTGTCTATGCACGCTCATGTGTGCGTATGTATGCGCATGTGCAATGATGTGTGTGCGTATTGTGTGTGTGTATGCATGTGTATGTGTGTGTATTTGTGTGTGTGCATGTGTGCGTATATATATATATGTGCGTGTGTGTGTATGTGTGCGTATTGTGTGTGCGTGTATTTGTGTGTGTGCATATATATGTGCGTGTGTATGTGCACTTGTGTGTGTGTGTATGTGTGTGTGCATGTATGTGTTTGTGTCTATGCACGCTCATGTGTGCGTATGTATGCGCATGTGCAATGATGTGTGTGCGTATTGTGTGTGTGTGTGTGCATATGTGTCATATTTCAAACTCAGCTAAGAGAAAGTCACAGAAGTGTGATGATTTGTGGCAACTTTGCACATTTCAGGATGCACGCTAGGAGCACATAAGAGTTTGTATAAATAAAATAAAAAAGTGCTGCACCCTGCCACGCTGGTAAAAAGCACAAGGAAAGAAAATTCAGACCATACAGAGAGCTATAAGTGGCTTGCAAAACACCTAGCTAAGGGAAGAGTGAGCATTTTCTGTGCAAAACATGTTTAATGTACCTTGGCTCTAAACCACTGGTTTTCAACCCTGTCTTCAGGCCTCCCTAACAGTCCAGATTTTGAGAATATGTGAACTGGAGCACAGGTGAAATAATTAGCTGATTAGTAAACATGGTTATTTTACCTGCTTGCACTCATGGTAATCCTGAAAATCTGGCCTGTTGGGGAGGGAGGCTGTGGACGAGTTTTAAACCAGTGATCCCCATAAAAAAGGGAATAACCTGTTTAAAATGTTTTGTAAACCTCTAATGTACATTGTGATTGTTACGCTGATCACTTGACCCACCATGTACTAGGAGATGTTTGAGGCAGATACCTCCCCTAATAAAATATACAGAGCTTTCTATTGAGGAGTCCTATGCTCTGCCTGTGGTAGATGACTGGCACACAATTGTAAATCGCCTGCCTAATGTTCTTATTACATGCCGCCAACAGTGGCACCAAAAGCGGCCCTATAATATAAAAACAATATACACCACACACAGAACACCCTTCATGTGATAAACAGTATCATCCCTTTTCAACACAACAGTCATTTGTCCTTTTAGGTACAAAGTGACTGCTGTATGAATTGCAATCACTTGTTTACATGGTGAGTTTTAAAGGCATCAGGGACCATAGTATTACCAAATAAGCAATACAATGGGACAAGTGACCCGTTTTAAAAATGGGGGGTGCTCAGATGCCAAAGTGATTGCTGTTGTCATGGTGATTACCTGATAGCACCATATATGGATTAGGTTGCTCCTCTCTCATCCATCAAAATACAGACAATGATGTGACACACCATTTACTTGATAGAAGCAATCATTATGTTTAAAATAAGTGGTGCTGTGTCAATTTAGCTGCTAGGTGTTGGTCCTTATAATGGCAAATACCTCACAACATTATTTTGGGGACCTGCTAACTCTAAAGAAGCCCTTGTTACCCCCTATAAAAAAAGAAATCACAGGTGCACACCTTAGAGGCAGAAGTGCTTAGTAATACTTGTTTCTTTGGGCAAATACAATTTTGCAGGTATCTAAACAAATAGCGGATCTTTGTAATTGTAACAAAAGGGTTGATTTTGTAACAAATATCTTTATAGGGTGATTTTAGTGCAAGCATTTGTTTTATTTTTATTTTTTTAACTATTTTTTAGTATTCACAATGAGTTTTGAGCATGCATATACTGTCAGGAAAGTTGTCATCCTTTTGTAAAAATTGGTGTATTTTTAAAATATATCTAATATTTTAATGTTCATATTTTTCACTTTTTCACATTCTCTACAGAAATAGCCCAAAATAAATTATACAAGAAAAAATCAGTATGTATAATAATTTAAAGTGTTTTGGGAAAGGGCACAGATGGTAAATGTGGAACCATAAAGTGTTTACAATATGTAGGAAATGACTTCCTACGCTGACATTTTTTTAATTCCATAGTGAAGGATTTTTGCTATTTTGGGTGTTTCTGCAAACTAAATTTATTTAATAAATGCTAAAGTAAACATATATTTATGTAGGTATCTAAATGATTGTAAATGCCACAAATGCACTAAAATGGTTTTAGCACAGGGGTGAGCAATGGCTGACCAAGGGTTAAAGTGCCAGCAGACACTCAGACATTGGGATAAAGCTGTATGTGGCTTTATACATTTTTTCGCTATTGTAGCTAATGAGTGAAATATTATTTTTTACTGGAATACAATTGCTACGGAACTTAAGTCATGTCATATTGACAGGGTAGAAAATGACAAAGGCCACTTTTAATAATAAACTGAAAAATTTGTATAATACTAACTTTTGTTACAAATAAACACCTAGATTACGAGTTTTGCGTTACGGTGCGGTACGGCTTTTAACGCTCAAAAATTGGCCATTACGCTGGAATGGCCAGGAATGCATATTACGAGTCGCGGCGGTATAACTATACCGCAAGCATTTTAGCCTGTAACGCAACGTCCATTCTGCAGTAAAAAAAATGATGTTTAAGTGTGGGATTTTCATAGCACCGGTATTACAGGTTGCACATTCAGGCTAAAATGCTTGCGTTACAGCCTTTTCCTGAAACGATCCATACCGCCATCTGAGAGCAGTAGTTATGGATTTTAAGGGCTAGATTTATTAAGGCTGAGGCGGACAGGGGCGCGTATACGCGCCCCTGTACGCCTCAGCTCGTCTGTGGCGGGCGAAATTACCAGCTGGTATTTGCCATTACACACGAGCGCAATTTTGCCATTACACACGAGCGTGGGCAGGAGCTGTCAATCTCCTCGGTCTGACTAGAACGAGGAGATTGAATTACGCCACCTTAAAGGCATAGAGGTTAAGGAAGCGGCGGTCTGGTGACCGCTGCTTGATAAATTACGGCGAGCAAGTTCTTGTGAGAACTTGCAGCCGTAGGGCTTTAATAAATCTAGCTCTAAGTAACAAAAATGTTTGATAAAGCTCATAACTAAACTGTTACAAAGTACACTAACACCCATAAACTACCTATTAAATAATAGTAACCCCTAAACCGCCACCTTCCCGCATCGCAAACACTATTTAAAACGTATTAACCCCTAATCTGCTGCCCACCCAGATCGTGACTATTAATTTTTTTATTAACCCCTAATCTGCCGCCCACCCACATCGCCAACACTATTTAAAAATATTAACCCCTAAACCGCCGCTCCCCGACACTATAATAAAGTTATTAACCCCTAAACCGCTGCTCACTGACATCGCCGCCACTAAATAAACCTATTAAACCCTAAACCTCTGGCCTCCCACATCGCTAAACACTAAATAATCCTATTAACCCCTAAACCTCCGGCCTCCCACATTGCCGCCACTACATAAACCTATTAACCCCTAAACCTCCATTCCCCACATCGCAAAACACTAAATTAAACTATTAACCCCAAAACCTAACACCCCCAACTTTAAATTAAAATTACAATATAACTATTTTTAAATAAATAAAAACTTACCTTTGAAATAAACATAAACCTAACATTAAACAATAAATTAACCTAACTTTACTATTCAAATAAAATAAAAAAACTACCAATTAAAAATACTAAATAAATATAAAAAAAATCTAACATTACAAAAACCCCCCCACTAAAATTACATAAAATAAAAAAACTAAGATTACAAAAATAATAAACGAAATTATCAAAAATAAAAACCTAATCTAATTAGAGCCCTTAAAAAATAAAAAAGCCCCCCCCAAATAAAAACACCCCCAAGCCTACAATAAACTACCAATAGCCATTAAAAGGGCCTTTTGTAGGGCATTGCCCTAAGTTAAACAGCTTGTTTACCTGTAAAAAGATACAAAGTCCCCCCAACAGTAAAACCCACCAACCAACCAACCCCCCAAAATAAAAAAACCTAACTCTTAAAAAAACTTAAGCTACCCATTGCCTCTAGAGGGGCATTTGTATTAGCATTGCCCCTAAAAGGGCATTCAGCTCTTTTACTGCTATTAAAATGGCATTTAGTTCTTTTACAAATGCCCAAAGCCCTAATTAAGAAAAAAAAAAAAAAAAAAAAAACACCCCAAAATTTTTTTTAACACTAACCCCATAAAATCTACTCACGGATCCTGAAGTCCGGACATCCATCTTCATCCAGGCGGCGACACCATCATCCATCCCGGGCGTCTTCTATCTTCATCCCAGCGGTGTGGAGCGGAGATATCCTGGAAGCTGATGCCATCCTGCACAGAGTGTCCTCTTCATACGGTCACCGCCGTACACTGAAGCTTCAATGCAAGGTAGCCGTTTCAAATTCAAATCAGCCAATAGGATGAGAGCTTCTGAAATCCTATTGGCTCGCCAGAAACACAGGCCCTCAAGCTCCATACGGAGCTTGATAAATGGGCCTCAAAGTATTAACAAACACCTAAACCGTCAACCCCCACATTGCACATAGTAATTAACCCCTAATCCGCAAATAATATAATTAAAATATTAACTCCTTAATCGCCACCCACCCAAATCACAATAAACCCAATTAACCTAATAACCCCTAAACCGCCAAACACCCACATCACAATTATCCTAATTAACCTATTAACCCCTAAACCGACAAACCCCCACATTGCAATAACCCTGATTAATATATTAACCCCTATACAGCCAACCCCACAATGCAAATAACTAATTTAATTACTAAACCCCCTAACCTAACACCCCCTAATTTGACCCCAATTTCTACTAAATTACAATTAAAATAAAAAAACTAACAATTAAATTACAAAAAAATAAAGAAAATCTAACATTACAGAAAAAAATAAACAAAATTATCAAAAATAAAAAAAATTATACCTAATCCCTATGAAAAGAAAAAAGCCCCCCAAAATAAAAACACTCCCTAATCTAAGATACGAATAGCCCTTAAAAGGGCCTTTTGTAGGGCATTGCCCTAAGTTAAACAGCTCTTTTATCTCTAAAAAATACTAAGTCCACCCTAACAGTAAAACCCCCCCCACCCACCTAAACCCCCAAAATAAAAAAAAACTAACACTAAAAAACTAAACTACCCATTGCCCCTAAAGTGGCATTTGTATGGGCATTGTCCTAAAAAGGACATTCGGCTCTTTTACTGCCCTTAAAAGGGCAATCAGCTCTTTTTTAAGCCCCAAAAAACCCTAATCTAAAAAAAAAAAAACCAAAAATTAAAATAACAAAGCCCAAACCTAAGCCCCAAATAGTTACTCACTGTTCCTGAAGTCCGGCGGAGAAGGTCTTCTTCCAGATGGATCCATCATCTTCTATCTTCATCCGGAGTGAAGGCGGCGCGGAACGGAGAGGCGGAGCTGCGTTCCCCGATGCCTGGATCCTTAACGGCGGCGGTCCTCTGCGGCATATTCTCATGTGTGCTAACCCGACTTGAAAATATTAATACAGTATTTCACATTCCAATGTTTTTCAAATAACAGAATATGTTCTATCTAATCATAAATACATATTTCTACATATATATGATTGTATTTTTGTACAGTGTATGTATATATATATATATATATATATATATATATATTTAGAAATACATAGAACATATTCTGCTATGTGCAGAACATTGGAATGTGAAATATTTACAGTAAATACACAGTATAACACTTTATTAAAAATAAATATTACATAAATATGCTTTATCATTTACTTAACTGCAAAGGGCTCCAATGCACTTATATATATATATATATATATATATATATATATATATGTCTACATATGTTTACATATGTATGTATGTGTTTATATGTGTATATATGTCTGTAAATACATATATACACATCTAAAGACATTAATACATATTTACACATATATAGACATATATCTATATATACATACATATCAATCTTTAGACATGTTTATGAATATCTATGTTAAAGCCCTTTGCCTGCCTTTTTTTTCCTAACACCTGAAACCTCATATCTTTTGAGCACTTATAACTTTTCTCTGCAATATATTTTTTGAATAGTGTTTATTAGACAGTGTTATTATGAGTGTAACTATACTTTGTAATGTATTTTTGATGTGTTTTGTTAAACTTTTATAGTTAACCAGAGCTCTGAAGTTGCAGTAATCATTCTAGCATAAATCATGATTGCGCTTAAGCGATCTGGTTTACTTTTAACTCATAATGCCAGCGGTTAGCCCGACGAGTGCAAACCCACGCCATAAACCCCTTATTGCTCAGGCGCAATACGTTTGCACTCTACTCTAAATCTAGCCCAAAATGTTTTACTGGTTCCTTATAACAGTATATTGTTATTGGTTGCCCATTACAATACTTTAATTATTTGCACAACAAATATTTGTCATAAAACTCGCTAAATATGATAAACAAGGACTAATTTATAATAGCCTAGCGCTCCATCAGGAAACAATTGCTTGTTTTCTTCCTTATTGGCTCCGTTAAGATTCCGAGCTAACACATGTTTTAACTTAGGAGGTTTTTGTAGTATAATAGATATGAATCTTTTACACTGTTCTGACTATGCAAGACATGTAATTTACTATAATGTGTACTTTATAAAACTTTACCAGATGCCTTTGAAGGAAAATGGACCATGATTATAATAAAAATTGCCTCAGTTTTACTTGCTTTCATTTGCTTCTTTCAAACAGTGCAATAGATTACTGCTGTACATACCAGTCCCCAGGTAAAACAGGAATCTATGTGAATATCCGACACAAACCAATTATTTTTAAGTCCCTGTAGGTTATGAATACAGTATATTCATTATAATTTCATCTCTGAAGTATTTTTTTTAAACTTCAAATAAGAATCCCACCATAAGCCCATCTGTGTAAAATTTCAAAAAGACAGAGTACTGTTCGAATTAGAAAGAAAATGACATATTAAGAAAACATGGTCGCCAGAGGACTTCCTGTCCACATGGTTTGCAACACATGTTCTCATTAACTCAAATCCTGTAAGGTTTCACACGTTTTCCACAAGTCTTGCATCTCTGCATGAATTTTACAGTCACCCAAAAATAACCATAGTTCATGCAAAATAAGCACGCTATAGAGACCTAGATTCATTAAATATTTCAGGGACTGATGGCTGTAGTTGTGAGATTAGTTGGGTCTGAGAGGTCCCTTAAGTCATTCATTAAAGAGAAATGTTACTGTTCTCCATATTTCACCTTGATAAAGGGACACAAATTTAGTACATAATGTTCAATTCAATGGGAGTTTTGTTCACTTTGAATGTTATATTTTATATATAGCAGTGCAATAGGATTTTTGAAATACACAGTTTTATCTTGTATTTATGTAAATAAATCATGTAGTGCCAGCTAGTGTGCTGATCAAAGACGTTCCTTAGACACGTTTGAAGCATTCTCGCAATTCTCAGCAAACCCCTAAAGCCCTTTAACTTGCAAGTGTCACATATCTATGATAATCACAATGTTTGCAACTTGGCTCGAAATATGAGAAACTATGTTTAACATTGTCTATACAGAACTAGAAGCGTCTACTAGTTAAACTGCACAACAAATATTGCACTTTTGAATGTTTTGTTTTAAAAGAAGAGTTTAGTATTGTAGTGAGTGTAACACAAGTTTATAGACACGTGGTAAGGTTTTATATCCTGGGAAGTACACTTTAAATCTGGAAGCTTTACATAAAGCCCCACTGAGATCTACCATTTTATCATTTTAAACCCCAAACACACATTACCCTTTCTAACATCACAACAAACTAATTTCCCCATTAAACGGAACATTTTAGAAATTTTACTTAAAACACTAAAACTCACATTTTTCTTTCATGATTCAGAAAGAACATATCATTTTAAACAACTTACCAGTTTACTTCTATTTTTAACATCTGCTTTCTTCCCTTAGTATCCTTTGTTGAGGGAGCAGTAAAGCACTTAGCTGAATGAACCAATGACAGGAAGCATATATGCACAGCCACCAATCAACAGCTAGATCCAAGTAGTGTATGCTTCTGATCCTGCCTAGGTTTGCTTTTCAACAAAAGGATACCAAGAGAAAGAAGCACATAGATAATTGAAGTAAACCTCCCCCTCTTTTCTGTATGTGTGCTTTAATATTCCTTGTGTTGTTTGTCTGTTATGCACATGAGTCAAAGCTGTATTTTTACTTTAAAGGGGTTTTTCTGTTATGTATGTACATCGTATAGCAACGTTTATGTATGAGATTTTATTTAGTGATTGAGCAAGCCTCTGGTGACGTAACTATTGACGCTGCATGATCACTAGGGATGGGCGAATGTTTCGCAACATTCAAAAAATGAAATGAATTTTAAAACATTTGTTCGTTCGAATCGAATTTTGAATGTTTACATAACATTCTAACAATCGATTTTCGAAGTTCAATTTAGAATTTTACGATTACATTCGAAAATATTCGTTCGAATGATAGAATGTTTTGCTTTGTATTGAATTAAATGTAATATTCAAATCATGCAATATTCGAATTCGAAAAATTCAAATTTATATATTTGTAATAGTATTTCTTTTTTTTTTTATATAATTTTTATTGAGGTGAAAAGTTGGCATACAAACAGAAAATTGCAGCAGTATACAGTAGAAATCTAGAATGGCTTATAACAGGGTACAATGCGAAAATTCTAAGTTGATAAACATTACATGTGGTCTCAATCACACTATGCAGTACGTAAAACATCTTCATCTGCCACATGGATAGAAGACAAGTAATACAATAGTTCACGGGAATGCCAATAAAAGTATAGAACCTTCATATTTATCTAAGCAACCGCTCTTGGGCCTCATAACAGACTATATTAAATAGCTATAACGGAAGGTTACTCCAAGGATAAGAGGCCCCTTTTGGACCCCATCATGAAAACCTCAGATTTTAGTATAATTGCGCTATAGGATTGGTATAAAACACGCTTAAGTAAGTAAATTTAATTTAACAGGGTGGTATAGTATTAGAAAGCACATAATTCACTCTCCTAAAAATAGGAGATATATTAAGGAGGGGGGGAGGGAGGTGGGAAGTTACATACGGTAGACAAATTGTAAAAGTTGCGTTAAGCG
Source organism: Bombina bombina (assembly GCF_027579735.1). Lineage (NCBI taxonomy): Eukaryota > Metazoa > Chordata > Amphibia > Anura > Bombinatoridae > Bombina > Bombina bombina. Next base: position 371,493,979 of record NC_069503.1, on the reverse strand, counting down.
CCACATCAGGTCTGAGAGATGCACAAGCCCCATACTATGTGAAAAATGTCATGGGCACGTTGGGTGCTTTTCAACTAATGCACTGTCCTCTGCTACCATGAAGGATTAATTATCAACCCATTAGAGTGTGAGAGATAGAAGGTTTACAGCTCCCTGTGAGTGCAGTAGATGGCTGGAGGTCTGCAAGATGGCGGCTCTCTCACCGAACTCTTTAGTGTATGGCAGTGATGGAAGGCTGGTGTAGTCTCTCCGGACCCCAAAAAGTTCACAGGAATACGCTTTCAGTTCTTAGGTCTATCCACATAGGTTCAGGATTTAAAAAATAATAAAGTGTGGAAAGACCTCTAAATTAAGATCCTGGGCCCGGGAGCTGCACCAGAACACGTCCTATCAGCTCTGCAGTTGGCTCCGCCCCCCCTGTAATAGTATTTCTAATGCTTTCTTTAAATGGAATATTCAAATTATGCAATATTCAATCGAAATAGAAACATTCAAACTGATATATTTGTATCTATTATGTATCAATTTATTAAATTCCCTACCACATGAACTATTGAACTTCTGAATAGTATTTGTTAAATTGAATGTTAAATTCGAAATTTCGAATGTGGACATTTGATCTAATTATAAACATTCAAATTCGAAAGTGACATTCGAAAAATGTAAATAGCATTCGATTATAGAATTTTTAAGAATATTCGTTCGTATTAACATTCGGATTTGTAATTCGAATTTCGGTAATAACATTCATTCTAACATTCGAATTTGGAAATTTACACATTTGCCCATCTCTAATGATCACGCCCACTTGACCACACTTGGCGTTTTACTCGATCCACACGCTGCTCTATTCAACTCTGATTCACCTTGTCACAGCTTGAAATTGTATCCTTTATTTATTATTCTATATCTGACATGAGTACAATCTAGACTTTACATTGTATGTGGCTTTTTAATTTCATGAAATAAGGTTTTCAATATGAAAACCTTATTTATTGAGTAGGCATGTTGGTTGTGAGTGCGACTTGTATGCTTTATATATAAAGTGATTGTTGCTACAGTGCTTCTTTCCCAAAAAAAGACAAGTTTGAAAAAAAATATGAAAACCTTTTCTTTGTTATTAAAATTCCTTTTTCTTCACAAACTGGCCTTTTTCTGTGTTTTGTGTGTTTCATCAATAAGTTGTTTTTTTTACCATTGTAAACAAAACACACAGGTTAGTATATGTACATATATAGTGTATTCTAGCATGAGGATATATTCAGTTATAAATTTCTAGCATGTCTTCTTTACTCGCACCAGGGAGATGAGATGAGAATAAAGAAGGATGAAGCACAGTCCTGGTGTGATTAAGATAAAGTGCTTAAACAGAGTCAGACAGGGACATGCAAAGCAGAAGACAAAGAGAAGCTTAGATGGTATTGCAAATACAGGGCCTGCATAAATCACTGTGCTTTAACAATCAGTATTATCAGCAGACTTTGTTTTATAAATTAATTAAAAACAGAAAATACCACAAAAAAGCCAACAGAAAAAGTACAATATACCAGATATACCTGTCATGTTGTATAAGAAAGTCTAGTAATTGCCAGATAATTAAAGGTACATGTCATTTCTATTTATTTATATTTGCTCCGCTCTCTTGGTATCCTTTGTTCAAAAGCATACGTAGGTAGACTCAAGAACAGCAATGGGAGCTAGCTGCTGATTTGTGGCTGCACTCATGTGACTCTGGTTCACATGATGTTTTAGCTAGCTCCCAGTAGTGTATTGATACCCCTGAGCCAACTAGCTATGCTTTTAAACACATTTGATAACAGAAGTAAATTGGAATGTTGTTTAAAACTGTATGCTCTATGTGGATGATGAAATAAATATTTTGAGTTTTATGTCCCTTTAAGTATGAAACTCAGTGGATGTAGTTACATGTAGCTGTGAGCTATAGCAAAGCAGGAATAAGATGAATTATCGCCTATTAATAGCACATATTTACTCTATAGTGAATTGTATTCACAATATTTATATTAAAGTGCATGAATGACCTAGTTATTTTGAGGGTGTTTGAACACCCGGGTTATTGCTTTTTATTTAAAGGGACATTGTTAGAACTTTGTGAGTTAGTGATCCTAGATAATTATAAGGTTGATCATAATCTATCGTTTGATAATTATTTGCATGTTAAACAGCTGCCATTTCTGATCACAACCCAAACTCTTGAAACTTAACGGCATATTTACGCAGCCATTTTTCACTTATTGAATTCAAGAGTTAAAATTTGTTAGATGACAATTTACAATTTATTACCGAGTACCCAAAACTTTTCGACTGCATAAATTGGGTTATGCAAAATTGGTTTTGTGCACGGGCAAACACAATGAAATGACCCCTCTCCATATTGGCATAAGGAAACAACGCCACCAAACAGACACAAATGCTACTGGCTAAATCAGTGGCGTTGTGAGGTTTTGTGCTGCCCTAAGCACTCATAATTCTGCTGTTCCACCCCCCACCCCCTCCAGGTTTTAGGCCTTGTTTGGCCATAAGATTTTTTGGTCATGGAATCAAAAGGGAAAATTAAAATCTTATTCAGTGCAGGAGATCATATACGTATCTCTCGTTGGCCCCAGTAAAGGAGATAAGATGACACCGCAAAAATGATGGGTCAGGCAGAAGCTAGATGTGTTTAATAAGTATTTAATGGAATCACACTGGACTCCCTCACTGTACAGCTTGGTGTTCCTGCTCAGGTTGCTGCTACTGAGTTTCATGTGACATCATCACTCTATGCCAATCAAGCTCTGAGGAAGTATGATGACATCATGCTAAATGCTTAGAGGCAACCACAGCAGCACACCAAACGTGTTGTTTTACAGACCTCCTGGTTAGATTCCAAGAAATAAGTGAAGTCCAGTTGTTTGTATTGTTTTTTTGTTTTTGTTTTTTGCCCTGAAGCTATCTACATATCACAAACATTTAATAAATATAGAGTTAACACATGGGTGTCCACAAGACAATTGAATGTCTAATTTTCCCCTTTTATTAATATATATATATATATATATATATATATATATATATATATATATATATTTATATTTAATTGTTTGGGCAAATTTTATTTTTTGCCCCCTCTCCAGGGAAACATTTCTGCTGATGCCCATGAGCTAATGTAATGTTTAGCTATTTTATGTTTCTTCTGAAAATAGATAATAAATAAATAAATTTACCATTCAAAATATATTTTTCTAATTCTTCTTTTCTTTTGCACTAACAAAATATAGCCATAGCTTTTTTTCAGCTATGTTATCAATACATTCATAAAAAAAAACAAAAAAACGGATTACCTAAAGCAATACCAGAACTGTGCAATGAAAACAAAGGCATACAAACACCCTTTTATCCAGTAATGCATTTAAAACACTACATGATTCATATAACATAAGTAACAAATAAATTAGTTGAAATTTGGTTATAATTAAGCATTCTTCATGATTTAAAATATTTTTGTTTATAGTAGCCTTTCGTTGGGTTTATTCCTTGAAGCAGCAATGATCTGTAACCTAGAAAAAGTTTAATCAGTTTTAGAAGGACCTCTAGTGGCAGCATGTAAAAATGGCATCATTTTAAAGGGACATTAAAGGGACACTGAACCCAAATTTTTTCTTTTGTGATTCAGATAGAGCATGACATTTTAAGCAACTTTCTAATTTACTCCTATTATAATTTTGTCTTTGTTCTCTTGCTATCTTTATTTGAAAAAGAAGGCATCTAAGCTTTTTTTTTCAAATTCAGAACTCTGGACAACACTTTTTTATTGGTGGATGAATGTATCCACCAATCAGCAAGGACAATCCAGGTTGTTCACCTAAAAATGGGCCGGCATCTAAACTTACATTCTTGCATTTCAAATAAAAATACCAAGAGAATGAAGAAAATTTGATAATAGGAGTTAAATTAGAAAGGTGCTTAAAATTGCATGCTCTATCTGAATCACAAAAGAAAAAATTTGGGTTCAGTGTCCCTTGAAACATTTAGGGCTAGATTACAAGTGGAGCGCTAATTTATTGTGCGCCCGTAAACGGGCAAATTCACCCATTTACGGGCGCACAATAAAAAGCAGCCGTAAATAAATAGGTAAAATCCATTTAATTACCTTTCTCTAACTTTAGGATTTTCTTCCAGCATTTTGTCTGTGCCAAACCTGCTTCCCTGCTACTGTACTTCACTCTGCGCTATGCTCTGATAAGCAAAACACTGATGGCAATGACGACTAAATCTAGACTCAGAATTCAGGTGCAATGTGGCATTATTGTCTCTATATCTTTAAACCTATTAAGAGTCTGAAGATGAAAAACTCACCGACATAGAGAGAAATTGCAGAACATTTCTGTGTCCTTTTTTTGGCATTATATTGTATTGTTTGTGTCTCCTTCACATCCAGAGCCCTGATTAGCCAGAGAAACAACTCTCAAGGTAGAATTTACCTTCCTAATTTTTTTTGAGTGAACTTGCAGTACTGACGAGACTTCTTAGGTGATACCTCCAGACCAGAGTGCTGTTGATCATCATGCTCTTAGTCTCTCATCAGAACTATTAAAAGTACTATTAAAAGCAATTTGCTATCATATAGTCAAATGTTTGACTATGTTTTAAAACTGTATTTGGGCGAAGCTGGGCACTCGTGAGAAATGGCTGCACCTTAGGTGAGCTCCGCTGCTCTAGCCCAGAAAGTTTATTAAACAGTAGGGGGTCGATCCGATAAAAATCGTCGCCCGCAAAAGCCGGCGACGCCAATATTTACGCTGGTTTGGTATCACATATACGGTGTAACCTAGAAGTTACGCCCGTATATTTCTGCCGTTGCCTGTAGTTTTTTGGGCCATAGGCAGGTATACCAAACCAGCGCAGTTTGGTATCCAATATGCAGCGTAAGGACTTACGTGGCGAAAATGGAGAAATCTTACTCCATTTTCACCTCGCCACAAAAAGCAGCCGTAAGAAGTCTTACGCTGACTATTGGAGGCCCGTAACTCCCTAAACTAACTAGAAAAGAAACCTAACACCTAACGCATGCGCAATGTCTTTCTACCTGTCAACCGCGATCTGCTAAATAAAACCTAACACCTAACGCATGCGCAATGTCTAGCTACCTGTCAACCGCGATCCCCCCCCCCCGAAATCCCTAATAAAGTTATTAACCCCTAAACCGCCGCTCCCGGACCCCACCGCCATCTACATAAACTAACCCCCTACTGTGAGCCCCTAAAACCGCCGCAATCTACCTTATCTATCGCCTAATGTGAACCCCTAAAACCGCCGCCATCTACCTTATCTATCCCCTAATCTGACCCCTTACACCGCCGCCACCTATATAAAAATTATTAACCACTAATCTAATCCCCCTATACCGCCGCCAGCTATATTAATATTATTAACCCCTAATGTAAGCCCCTTACACCGCCGCCATCTATATTAAAATTATTAACCCCTAATTTAATCTACCTACCCCGCCGCCAGCTATATTATCTATATTAACCCTAAGTATAGTATAGTTAATATAGGTATTACATTATATATATTAACTATATTAACCCTAATTATATTAGGGTTAATATAGTTAATATAGTTACTATAGTATTTATATTAACTATATTAACTCTATCTAACCCTAACACCCCTAACTAAATTTATATTAAATTAATCTAATTCATATTATAAACTAAAATATTCCTATTTAAATCTAAATACTTACCTATAAAATAAACCCTAAGATAGCTACAATATAATTAATAATTACATTGTAGCTATGTTAGGGTTAATATTTATTTTACAGGTAAATTGTTAATTATTTTAACTAGGACTAATAGCTATTAAATAGTTATTACCTATTTAATATCTACCTAGTTAAAATAATTACCAATTTACCTGTAAAATAAATCCTAACCTAAGTTACAAATACACCTACACTATCAATAAATTAAATAAACAACAAATATCTATCTAAAAATACAATTAAATAAACTAAACTAAATTACAAAAACAAACAAACACTAAATTACAAAAAATAAAAAAAAGATTACAAGATGTTTAAGCTAATTACACCTATTCTAAGCCCCCTAATAAAATAATAAAGCCCCCCAAAATAAAAAGAATTCCCTGCCCTATTCTAAATTAAAAAAAGTTCAAAGCTCTTTACCTTACCAGCCCTTAAAAGGGCCTTTTGTGGGGCATGCCCCAAAGAATTCAGCTCTTTTGCATTTAAAAACATATACAATACCCCCCCCCCATTACAACCCACCACCCACATACCCCTATTCTAAACCCACCCAAACCCCCCTTAAAAAAGCCTAACACTAACCCCCTGAAGATCTCCCTACCTTGTCTTCACCACACCGGGCCGAACTCCTCATCCGATTCGGGCGATGTCTTGCTCCAAGCGGCAAAGAAGAATTCTTCCTCCGGCGACGTCTTCCTCCAAGCGGCAAAGAAGAATTCTTCCTCCGGCGACGTCTTCCTCCAAGCGGCAAAGAAGAATTCTTCCTTCTGGCAGCATCTTCCATGAAGCCGCATCTTCAATCTTCTTTCTTCGCTCCGCCACCGCGGAGCATCCATCCCGGCCGACGACTGAACGACGAATGAGGTACCTTTAAATGACGTCATCCAAGATGGCGTCAGCTGAATTCCGATTGGCTGATAGGATTCTACAGCCAATCGGAATTAAGTTAGAAAAATCTGATTGGCTGATTGAATCAGCCAATCAGATTCAAGTTCAATCCGATTGGCTGAACCAATCAGCCAATCGGATTGAACTTGAATCTGATTGGCTGATTCAATCAGCCAATCAGATTTTTCTAACTTAATTCCGATTGGCTGATAGAATCCTATCAGCCAATCGGAATTCGGCGGACGCCATCTTGGATGACGTCATTTAAAGGTACCTCATTCGTCGTTCAGTCGTCGGCCGGGATGGATGCTCCGCGGTGGCGGAGCGAAGAAAGAAGATTGAAGATGCCGCTTCATGGAAGATGCTGCCGGAAGGAAGAAGACTTTGCTGCCGCTTGGAGGAAGACGTCGCCGGAGGAAGAATTCTTCTTTGCCGCTTGGAGGAAGACATCGCCGGAGGAAGAATTCTTCTTTGCCGCTTGGAGCAAGACATCGCCCGAATCGGATGAGGAGTTCGGCCCGGTGTGGTGAAGACAAGGTAGGGAGATCTTCAGGGGGGTAGTGTTAGGCTTTTTTAAGGGGGGTTTGGGTGGGTTTAGAATAGGGGTATGTGGGTGGTGGGTTGTAATGGGGGGGTATTGTATATGTTTTTAAATGCAAAAGAGCTGAATTCTTTGGGGCATGCCCCACAAAAGGCCCTTTTAAGGGCTGGTAAGGTAAAGAGCTTTGAACTTTTTTTTAATTTAGAATAGGGCAGGGAATTTTTTTTATTTTGGGGGGGCTTTATTATTTTATTAGGGGGCTTAGAATAGGTGTAATTAGCTTAAACATCTTGTAATCTTTTTTTTATTTTTTGTAATTTAGTGTTTATTTTTTTTGTAATTTAGTTTAGTTTAATTGTATTTTTAGATAGATATTTGTAGTTTATTTAATTTATTGATAGTGTAGGTGTATTTGTAACTTAGGTTAGGATTTATTTTACAGGTAATTGGGTAATTATTTTAACTAGGTAGATATTAAATAGGTAATAACTATTTAATAGCTATTAGACCTAGTTAAAATAATTAACAATTTACCTGTAAAATAAATATAAACCCTAACATAGCTATAATGTAATTATTAATTATATTGTAGCTATCTTAGGGTTTATTTTATAGGTAAGTATTTAGATTTAAATAGGAATATTTTAATTAATAATATTAATATTAGATTTATTTTAATAAGAGTTTAGTTAGGATGTTAGAGTTAGATAGGGTTATTATACTTAATATATATATAATAACGATATTAACTATATGAACCCTTATATAATTAGGGTTAATATAGTTAATATAGCTGGCGGCGGTGTAGGGGGATTAGATTAGGGGTTAATACATTTATTATAGGTGGCCGCGGTGTAGGGGGATGTAGATTGTAGGCAAAAGAGCAGTTTATTTTGTGACAAAGCCCCGCCAAAAGCCCTTTTAAGGGCTGGCAAAGAGCTGTTACTTTGGGGCATGCCCCGCAAAAAGCCCTTTTAAGGGCTGGCAAAAGAGCTGTTACTTTGGGGCAATGCCACGCAAAAAGCCCTTTTCAGGGCTATTTGTAGGGATAGTTTAGTATTTTAGGGGTTGAATAATTTAATATAGATGGCGGCGGGGTAGGGGTATTAGATTAGGGGTTAATAATTTTAAAATAGATAGCGGCGGGGTAGGGGCTCACTTTAGGGGGTAGGTAAGGTAGATGGCGGCGGTGTTAGGGGCTCACTTTAGGGGGTTATAGATTTAATATAGCTGGCGCCAGTTTAGGGGTTAATAACTTTATTAGGTAGCGGCGGTTAAGGGGTTAATACATATTTTATTGTTAGGCTAGTGAGGGGGGATAGCGGATAGAGGGTTAGACGTGTCGGGCTATGTTAGGGAGGCGTGTTAGACGTGTCGGGCTATGTTAGGGAGGCGTGTTAGACAGTGCGGGTGATTTAGTCTTTAGTCAGGTTTTATAGGCGCCGGCAGTTTCTAACGTGCCGCAAGTCACTGGCGACGCCAGAAATTTGTACTTGCGCAGATTTCTGGACCTCGCTGGTTTGTCAGACTTACGGCACGTTAGCATCTAACGGCGCCATATATGGGATAGCTCGAGTTGCGAGCTGAAACTGCGGGCGACGCCGGTTCCCTCGCTTGCGCCGCAAACTGCGATCTATATCGGATCGCGCCCTAGACATTTGCAGCAGCAAACCTATAATTGTTATAGAAGACTATTAGGATGATACCACCAACTCAACCTCATACAAATCCAGTGCACTGGTGATCCGTCATTGGAAACGAGCTGCAAGATAAGTCTGCACAGCTGCAAAAATTACAAGGCCATAACCACTGTAAAGCCAGAGTCTCAGAACACATGGGGAAGTGGGGCAGTAGGGACGGAGGCATTTACCTTCTCTCGCAGCAAACCATCTAGCTCAGGGGGCAATTATACATATATATTTACAGTAAAAACACAGTCCCTTATTCATCTCTATGTAAAGACATTTATTTTTCAAACACCCCACATCCCCTCACTTTAACTCCTTATAACTGCTTTGTGGAGTTTTTTTTTTTTAAATAAAAATGCTCAGAATTTTATTTTAAACTTTCTTCAATAATCAGAGTTCTGACCCCTGTTTAATTGCACTAAGCGCAAAGTGAAACCACAAGCTTGCGGGAGCATTAACCAACCACTTCTAATGGGTGGTAATTTAACGTGCATCCGTAAACTGAAATATTTGCCCCTTTACCAGTACATTTTAAAACAGCGCTCCACTTGTAATCTAGTCCATAGATAGATAAGCATCTATTGTGCCTCTAGAAGCAAGGCTCTCAAAAGCAAACAAGCATTCAGTGTCACGTTTAGTACTTGTTCTCATCACATCACTGTCGGTCATTCACCCTCAAACGGAATCCAATACTAAAACAGTTAAAGTGAAAGTCAATCCTAGCGTTTGTGAAACACTAGGATTTACCATTGGAACAAATAAAGGGGAGTTTCAGTCATGAAGTATAAAATACTTCATGCTGAAAGCTCCTTTATTTGTTTCAAACGTTTGCCGCACTAAGCTGCTCAAGCAGTTCACGGAAGAACGCTGTTTTGCTAAGAGGTGATGTTTAGCAAAACAGCGTTCTGCCGTGGGCTGCTTGAGCAGCTCAGTGAGGTGAACACTTAAAACAAATAAAGGAGCTTTCAGCATGAAATATTTTATACTTCATGACTGAAAGTCCCCTTTATTTGTTCCAATGGTCAATCCTAGCGTTTCACAAATGCTAGGATTGAGTTTCACTTTAAGGACACACTCCTCACTGTCACAAGGAGCTGATAGCGTGAGGAGGATGAATTATTCTTTACTGTATATGAAAGGTCAGCCTCCAGATAGAAGACTAATTAATGATTTACTTAGTAAGTCAGGTTAAGTTCACCCTGTAGGTTTACAGACTCTGAAGCTGTTAAAAAGCCTGGGAAACAGCAGTCTGTATAGAGGCAATTTAATTTCTGTCTGCTCAAACAACAGGGTAGATGACATGAAGTCGAGAGACTTACCTTGTTTAATATTATATTGTGGCAAGTTATTACCCTCACACTATAGCTTAACCCTAGCTGTGGGTCACCTAATGGCTCCACTGCAATTACAGGAACATTAAACTGCTGTGCACAACTACAATAGTATTGTTACTGCTCACCAGAGCTGTTTTCTTATTTAACTCCTTAAAGGGACATACAACCCACATTTTTTCTTTCACGATTCAGATATTCTTCTTCTTATTATTATTATACTTTATTTATAAAGCGCCAACATATTCCGCAGCGCTGATAGAGAATACAAATTTAAAAAAGTTTCCAATTTACTTCTATTATCAAGTTTGCGTCATGTTATTCGGTTGAAGAGATATCTAGATAGGTAGCGTGCACATATCTGGAGCACTACATGAGAGGAAATAGTGCTGCCATCTAGTGTTCTTGCTGATGTATAACATTGTTGCAAAACTGCTGCCATATAGTGCTGCAGACACATGCACACTCCTGAACTTACCTTCCTGCTTTTGAACAAAGGATAACAAGGAAACTAATAAAATTTAATAATAGTAGTAAATTGGAAAGTTGTTTAAAATTGTATGTTTTATCTGAATCATGAAAGAAAATAAAATGGGTTTTATGTCCCTTTAATGTTGCCAGTTGGTCAAATTCAAATGACACTCCCAGCTCAGTGATATTGCCGCCGTCATTGTGCACTTCTGGTTAGTGTGCATGATGCAGAAATGGAGCGTCACATTGTTGCACTGGCTGCATTGATCTATATAATGTGTGTGGCCTTTTTTATATATGTTATGCAACTTTTAAACTGTGTATAAAAGCTGCAAAAATGTTGACCCCCTTCCCTCCCTCCCTTCCCTGAAGTGCTTTGTACAGCTGTTAAAAAGCCACCTCATTACTGCTTTGTGAATGTGCACCATTTCTGTTACAAGAATATGTTAGTTCCAAGATGGCCGCACAAAACATAAACATGCAGAGCTTCAGAATCCAGCACCTTTAAACGGCTAGATTAAGAGAATGGCTCAGAGGAAGAACATCAATAACATAGTGAATAGTAACCAATCTGATCAAGATGTGTCCAGAAAGTTATTGTCCCTTACTAGCCCTTAATGTAACCTCCTCTACTGTAAATAATCCTAACAGTGCATCTCAATACATCTCACTGCAATTATCACTAACCGAGGTAGGTTTATTGTGGTAAAGGATTGGGTCACCTTGTTAAGGGTTATTTAAGGTAGTGATGGTTGCTGCTAAGTGCAGTGAGTGAATCAGGTCAGGATAGTATATGTGTTATTTGTGATGTGGAGAAGAATGTCAGGTTTAAATGTGGTGGTTATAGTTAATGAGCTATAGCACAGGAACTTACATAATATACTTTAGGTACCAGTGCTTTAGAGTTTAGGGTCAGAAACTGCCTGGAACTGTTAAGTGAATGTCCATTAACTAGGCACTAGTGACAAACCCTATCCATTATCCATTGGTTGTGCATCTGGTGACCTCACAGAGACACGGACCAATCAGATCATGCATTAACGGCCAAGACCAGATACGCTCCAGAGAGTTCTGTTCTAATCAGAGCCTCAGGCATCACAACTGCCTCTGGGAACATAACCATGGGTCCCACCCCACCGCACAACGTGCTTTTAAAGGTTCTCGTATAGACAGGACTGTTATTCGACGGACATTTGCCTGTCAGATTATTATTATTTTTTTTTTTTAAATATATTTTTATTCCATTTAAAAACAATCAAACATATATACAGTAATAACATAAACTGATGAAATTACTTAAGATTCATCATTGTAACAGTAACACAAAATATAGGTATTCTAATGTGTTTAATCATCGGTCAACATATTACATCTATGAACAATAATATTTAAGATGGCTATTTTCATCATGATATGTCATTATATTAGATCCGGGTACAATATTCTACCCTATCGTTTAAAGTAAAGAAAGAGTAGGGGGAAAAAGGGGGGTCTCCTACAAATTCAAATTCACCCCTCTCTTCCCCCCATCCTCTCCCTCTCCCCAGCATTGTTATACTCTGTTTCCTCCTTCTAAGTGTAAAGATTGAATCAATTGGCATAATAATTCTTAATACTCTGTCCAATGAGCCGGAAAGTGTCCTGCATAGACATTTTGTACGACGTATTCCGAATTACTAAAGGGTCTTATTAACTGGGTTTGTAAATTTTGCAGAAGTGATTTTATAACTGGTATCCACTTACTGAAAAATCGTTTTAGCTGTGCATTAGTAGGGTATTGTATAGAATATTGTTCTTAGATGTATTGTGTTATCAATAGGGATGGGTGAATGTTTCTAAAAATTTGAAATTAAAATGAATTTTGATACATTCGTTCGTTCAAATCAAATTTCAAATTTTTACATAACATTTTAACATTCTATTTTTGAATTTTCGTTTTAGAATTTTTCAATATAATTAGAAAATATTCGTTTGAATAATAGAATATTTAGCTATGTATTCATTCAATTTCAAAACGTAATATTCGCATTCGAATGTGACATTCGAATTCGAATGTAAGATTCAAATTCAAAATAGTATTTCTAGTCTACAATTGTGTTTCATAAATGTAATATTCAAATTTGAATGCTACACTCAAATTCGAATGTCACATTCGAATTCAAAATAGTATTTCTAGTCTAATACTGTTTTTTAAATGTAATATTCGAATTCAAATGTGACATTTCATTGAAATAGTATTTCTAGTTTACAACTGTGTTTAATAAATGTAATATTAGAATTTGAATGCTACATTCGAATTCGAATGTAACATTTGAATTCAAAATAGTATTTCTAGTCTAATACTGTGTTTTATAAATGTAATATTTGAATTCGAATGTGACATTCGAATTCGAATGTGACATTCAAATTCAAAATAGTATTTCTAGTCTACAATTGTGTTTTATAAATGTAATGTGACATTCGAAAACTGTAAATAAAATTCAATAATAGAATATTTAAGAATATTCGTTCTTATCAACATTCTATTATGTAAATCGAATTTCTACAATAACATTTGTTCTAACATTCGAATTCGAATATAAACACATTCGCCCATCCCTAGTTATCAATGCCTGTTTGAATTCATTAAATTTGGGAACTCTAGATGTTTTCCATTTTTTAAGACTAAGATTCCTGAATGTTAGAATAGTTGTATTAATTAAGTCATCATTCCTACATTGTTCTGAATACTTAGTTAAGAAAATTACATATTGAGGCAAGATCTTCAAATCTGTAAGCAATATCTTTTTAAGCCAATAATTTATTTGTAACAACGATTGACATATTTTGGGGCATGACCAAAAATAGTTAAATTTACTGTCAGATTATTATACGTCACACATGCCTTCTGTCCGAGAACCTTTAAAAGCATGTCATGGGGGGTGGGACCCATGGTTAGGTTCTTAGAGGTGGTTGCGGCGCCCAAGGCTATGAATAGGACAGAACTCTCTGGAGCGTATCTGCCTTCGGCCGTTAATGCCTGATCTTGTTGGTCAGTGTCTTTGTGAGATCACTGGATGCACCACCAATCGGATAATGGATAGGGTTTTTCGCTAGCACCACGTGTCCATTAGGGGCTGATATGATTTAATAGGATACATATAACTAATTAAATATGGTGTGAGTATGATGAGGTGGCTAAAATGCAGATGAAATGAGAAATCACCTAGATATTTTCACTGCAGTTCTATTAAAGTAGTTTGCTTAGGACATAGACCATTATGTTTTGAGAATGGAGGGAAGCTCAGAAACACACTGTGTTACAGTCACTTTACCTTTTTTCTGCCATAGGTAATGAGTGCCGTGTGGTTGTGCAATGCATTACAACCCTCAGGGGCATGAATAATAAGTCACCATAGCAAATGTATTATTATTATTATTATTATCAGGTATTTGTAGAGCGCCAACAGATTCCAGAACTACATATTCACTGTCACAGTTACCTCTTCTGTTTGCCTTTTTTTCTGTTATTTTCTTGTACTGTCTTTCTCCCCTTTCACTTTGCAGCTCTCTCTTTTGTGCTTTTTTACCTCTATTCTTCTCTCTTGCCAAACTTCTCTATTTCTCTCTCTCTCTCTCTCTCTCTCTCTCTCTTTCTCTCTCTCACTCTCTTTCTCTCTCTCTCTTTCTCCTTTTCCCACATCTTTCCCCCCTCTGCCCCCCACCCTCCCTTTTTACCCTCATTTTAGCTTTACATACCATTACATAGAGCAGCCAATTTCTGGAGTTTAAGGGAGCTGAGATGGAGGGGGTGAATATTTCACTGCAGCAGCAAACATCAAAATGCCACCTACATGTGAAATTACAGAAGTGTTTTAGCAAAAGTGTAAAACATATAAAACAAACCCTCATCATATGTTCTCCATTCCAGTAGCCCCAATGCAGTATTTAGCAAGATTAAACATATTGAGGCCTATCTATCAAGCTCCGAATGGAGCTTGAAGGGCTGTGTTTCTGGCGAGTCTTCAGACTCGCCAGAAACAGCAGTTATAAAGTAGCGGACAGGAATCGCCACAATTCAACCCGATCGAGTACGATCGGGTGGATTGACACCCCGTGCTGGCGGCCCATTGGCTGTGAGTCTGCAGGGGGCGACGTTGCACCAGCAGCTCTTGTGAGCTGCTGGTGCAATGCTGAATACAGAGAGCGTATTGCTCTCCGCATTCAGCGAGGTCTTGCGGACCTGATCCGCACTATCGGATCAGGTCCGCAAGACCTTTAATAAATTTGCCTCATTGAGGTAACATCACTGTGTAGTTCCAGGCTGTTTAACATCTATATAAACTTGGGTGCATTGAGGTGTCCTGCAATACATTTGCTGAAGGGTTAATAATTTAGATTACAAGTGGAGCGCAATTTATCACCCCCGCTCATACGTTAACTTTGTTAGAAGTAAGCTTTTTGCATGCGTCAGGTATCGCACATATTACAACTTGAAAGTAAAAAGTTTCCACATAAGCGCTAACCCAATGCGCACAAAAAGCTGAATTTCGAATATCGCAATATCGTTAACCTATTACCCCATAATGGAGCGAGAAAAGTGGAAAAAAAACTAACACCCATACTCGCGCACAAACCTGATCGCAAACCTGACATGAAATATGAATATTTCACATTCCAATGTTCTTTACATAGCAGAATATGTTCTATTTATTCTTAAATACATATTCCTATAAATCTGATGTTTTTTTTTGGTAAAATATATATCTATACTTTTTCGTCTCACATAACAGTTAACCAGAGCTATGAAGTCGCACTATCCCGACGTGCGTTAAATTCAATTATTCCAAGTGAACGTGTTTGCTTTCAACTGGTAACACACATGCTACTTCCAATGCAGCCAAAGAGCCACAATAAACCCCTCTTCGCTCACGTGCAACAGCTAGCTCGCCACTCATAATATAACACTTAATTTGGTACTTACTGTAAATGTATTCTTACTATGCCAATTATGTGCTTGAGATATGGTAAGGGAGGTAGTGAGCTGGATGATTTAACCTGCATTAAAGGGATATAACAGTGTACCCTAATATGCTAGCATATTTTATTATTGAATTGTTGCTTGCATTAAAATTGTGCTTAGCCACTTCAAAAGGTATTAAACACAAAGGGCTAGATTCCAAGCACTGTTTAGCGATTTTGCTCGATCACTACTAATACCGGCAGAAGTATAGATTTTCAAGTTGAAAGTGAAAATTTTGTGCAGAAGCGAAACCTGACACACACTAAAAAAAAATACTTCAGATATCATGACCACTTATTCTCCCTATAGAGTTAATAGAAAAGAAGGTAGAAAAAAAAATAACAGTTATCGATTGCGATTTACACCATGTTAAACCCACAGC
Organism: Bombina bombina; assembly: GCF_027579735.1. NCBI lineage: Eukaryota > Metazoa > Chordata > Amphibia > Anura > Bombinatoridae > Bombina > Bombina bombina. The sequence goes on along the minus strand of NC_069503.1, from coordinate 371,477,900 downwards.
GCTCTCTATATATACCCATACCTGTATATATAGACAGATAGATATTTTAGATTAACATCATCCGGTGTATATAAAAATATATATTTAAAAATTAAAAGAACATTTTTTACTATGTGAAGAACATTGGAATGTAAAATATTCATAACATACCTCAGGTTTCATACTGTAGGTCTAATGTGGTGTTGGGTTAACGCACATTAAGAATTAGGGACATTAACACCTTGAGATTGTTCTATAAAACATTTAACTAAATGTTGTAAAAAGCTTTACAATATACTTTAATTATTTGTTTTCTTTCATTTTCCTTTAATTTAACGTAATACTTTATTTGACACATTGTATTGGCTAGATAGTCAATATCAATATAATTAATTAGCTGTCATTTTATTCAGTTTTTGTATTGGGTGGGTATCTTTTGTTTCCATGGAGATCTGTGAATCCACTGGAAAACCCTCTTGAAAATCAACATCTGTTTCTTATTGTCCTCCTGTAAAATCCTATATGTAATTCAAATAGTTTTAATAATTTAGTGGATTAAAAAACAAGCATGCATGTTCTTTAAAATTTTCAAAACCACTGGAAAAAGGTGTAAAAAGAATAAAATTAAAAGTCATACACGTGACAGAGTCAAATTGCAAATGTGACTATACAGCACCTGTGTGGAGTACGTTATTTATACACAGTGCAGCACAACTTCACCATTGTACTGTTTCTGGGAATTCAAGGGCTTTGTTCAAAAAGCCAAGGTTAATTTATAATCCTTATACAATAAGACATGAAAGTCATTGCTTTGAAATTGTATTTCAGTGCATAGCGAATGGTTATTTTACTAGTTACATAACTTCAGAAATACATTCCATCATATGGCAGATCATTTGTACTAAAGCCTTTGAAAAACTTACAAAGAGAGTGTAGGTGTCAACTTACATAATTTGCTTCTCAATAGCTCATTCTATAAATCAGACACTGTAAGTTTAACTCAGACCATTTATACAGTTGTTGTTATGTGAAATATGACACTGGTCATAAGCTTTGTATGTAATCGATAGCAAAAAGAATTCAAGGAAATCTAGTTTTTTCTTAAAGGGCCATGATACCCAAATGTTGAAACACTTGAAAGTGCTGCAGCATAGCTGTAAACAGCTGACTAGAAAATATCACCTGAACATCTCTATGTAAAAAAGAAAGATATTTTACCTCAAAATGTCCTAAGTATTCACACCACATTGTAAAGGACTTTAAGCAGCAAATCAGTATGCCTGTCCTGTGACAGGCAAGGGAGTGAATCTCGTGCACACTCATGTTATTTCCCTATTCAGTTTAAAGGGCCAGTAAACCTAGAAAATAATGTTATATAATTCTGCACATAGTGCAGAATTATATAACATTATATTAGTGCTAGCTTTATATAACATATTGCAGGTGAATTTTTATTAAAAAAGAGGGTTTTTCAGACCCGCCCTCTGTGCTCTACTGAGCGGGTCTGGTTTTCCCTCTGAGCGCATCTGGGCAGCTGTCTAGTCACAGCCCGGCCCAACCGTGCCATTACACTCAATGTAGCTCGTTCCTGCTCTGTCTGACAGTGGGAGTGAGCTACATTGAGTGTAATGGTGCGGTTGGGTCAGGCTGCGACTAGACAGCTGCCCTGATGTGCTCAGAGGGAAAACCAGACCCACTCAGTAGAGCACAGAGGGCGGGTCTGAAAAACCCTCTTTTTTAATAAAAATTCACCGGCAATATTATGTTATATAAAGCTAGCACTAATATAATGCTATATAATTCTGCAGTATGTGCATAATTATATAACATTATTTTCTAGATTTACTGGCCCTTTAATGAAGTTTACTATGAAAGCTCATGAGAGTTAAGTAAAATCTCATGAGATCACAGTAAATGTAAGGTATGTAGCTAGTTTACAAGGTATTGTATGAGGATTCTCAGCTGCAGAATAATTATCAGCTTATTTATCTCTATGCAAATGGTTTTTGATTGTTTGTATCACAGTTTATCAAGACGCTACTATGTTTTCAGTAGCACTATAGTGGTTTTTTTTGATTTAATAAGAACAGGAAAGTTATATAAGGTCAGAGTTAACTTAGCAGTGTGTAACACTAAGAAACTAACCGACTGTATTTATCAAGAGATGGATTTACTGACCATTTAGCCCAGGATAATGCACTGTGGCGATTGCTGCAAGTACTTGCTGTGGCAAGGAGCGGTTTAGCAGAGACCGTCTAACCTGTTACGTCACAGGGGGCGTGGCTTAGTTCCGATGTTTGGTTCCGTATCTTGTGCTTGAACGTAGTAACCCTCCGGTAACAACTGAGTTGGATGTTTCACTACAACAGTAGTGTGAGACTTGCCCGTTAGTTAGGAATGATGTGCAGATATGTCTTATGCTGACAGCATTGATGTAACAGAGCGCTTGCTGCTTGATTTGAGACTTGAATCCTGTGGTCTGACAGTAAGTGTCTTAGTCTCCAGAAACAAAGTTGATACTTTAAATTTGTCTAAAGGTTCTTCAGACTGCTCTGGATTTATAGGTAACGGATTATCTCAGAAAGACAGGTGTGAATAACTGTAGATAGACTTATAGACGCTACAAACGAAAATCTCTTGCGGAGCTTAGTTCAGCTACAAAATGAAATCAGCTAACAAAATACTAAGCACCTGTTTGCAGGTGCGTAGAAGATTTATAGATTATGTGGGAGGGGTTAAGGTAAAGGTAAGGATCCTGACAGTAATAGAGTTCATGACCTAGCACTGTTGATGCTAATTGGCTGCTGTTCATTTCTTCATATTTTTTTTAACTGCATCTGGACAGCAGCTGAAGTATAACATTTTACACATAACTTACTCTGGTGAGCTGAGGAAATTGTGAGGTAAAATATCTTCCTTTTTTACATAGAGATGCTCAGATGATATTTTCCTGTCAGCTTTTTACAGTTATACTGCATCAGTTTTAAGTTAGCATATGAGTATTACAGACATCCCAAAGTTCAGGGAGTCTCCCTGATTGTAATAGCGACTCCCTGATTAGGGTTGCCACCTTTTGCCCAAAAAATTCCTGGACACTTTTTAAGTGGGCGTGGAGAGGGTGTGGCTTGGGGCGTGGCTTGTCGCGGCCTCAAATTCACTATGAAATAAATTTTTATATATATATATATATATATACACACCAAGTTGAAACCCCAGTACCAAGTAAAATAGTGTGTGCCGTACAGATAACATTATACTCACTACTGTGGAGTTATTTATGAGTCAGCACTGATTGGCTAAAATGCAAGTCTGTCAAAAGAACTGAAAAAGAACTGAAATAAAGGGGCAGTCTTATATTACTATAACTGTGTTGGTTAGAACTGTGGAATGGAAAATAAAGGGATTATCTATCTTTAAAAAAAATAACAATTCTGTAGTAGACTGTCCCTTTAAATTATTTCACTTGCCATCTTGATTGCTTTAATGTGGTCAAATACATTCATACTGGTGTCCCAAGACATATAATTTACAATAAACGTTCTTACCTGCAATAACAGTAACCTCCATTTCAAGTAATTACTTGGAAAACCAGTAGTAGTTTTAGCAGACAAAGCTGAGTATTTCTTTAAATTTTATTTTAAATGTGTGTTTCAAATTAAAATAAATTGTGTAAAATCAAAGCTAAAGGCTATTTTACCCTTCATTTCCTAACATACATTTTATACAAAAACAAAAACATAAATTATGCTTACCAGATAATTTCCTTTCCTTCTGTACAGGGAGAGTCCACAGCTGCATTCATTACTTGTGGGAAATACTGAACCTGGTCACCAGGAGGAGGCAAAGACACCCCAGCCAAAGGCTAAAATACCTCTCCCACTTCCCTCATCCCCCAGTCATTCTGCTGAGGGAACAAGGAACAGTAGGAGAAATATCAGGGTATAAATGGTGCCAGAAGAACAAAACCAAATTTAAGGCCGCCCAACTCGAAGAATTCGGCCAGGGGCCATGGACTCTCCTCATACAGAAGGAAAGGAAATTATCTGGTAAGCATAATTTATGTTTTCCTTCTTAATATGAGTAGAGTCCATGGCTTCATTCCTTACTTGTGGGAAACATATACCCAAGCTCTAGAGGACACTGCATGAAAACCCTTTCTCCCAAAAGCTGCTTCTGCCGAAGCAAAAATGCCAAATATGTAAAAATTTGAAAAAATATGTAAGGAAGACCAGGTAGTCGCCCTACAAATCTGATCCCTAGAGGCCTCATTCTCAAAGACCCAAGAGGAAGCCAAAGCTCTAGTTGAATGAGCCTTAATCCTCTAAGGAGGCTTGTGTCCCACTGACACATAAGCTAATCGAACATGCTCCTCAACCAGAAAAACAAGTAAGTGGACGAGGCTTCCTGCCCTTATCGCTTCCCAAAATAGACACAAACAAGGAAGAAGTCTGACTAAACTCCTTTGTAGCCTGAAGAAAGAAATTCCTGCTCTACATACCAGAAGAAGTAGGTTTTGCACCCCTTATGATAGATGCGACAATACACCAGCTAGTGAGCTAGAACGAGAGTATTAATATTCTTTAAGAAAAACCTCTCTTGGCTAAGACTAAGCATTCAATTCCACACAGTCAGCCTCAGAGAGTACAGATTGTGATAAACACAAGGACCTTGCTCCAGCAGATCCCTGTAACAAGGTCCATGGAGGCGAAGCCGCTAAACTGCGACACAACTCTATATATAAATGGAGCAAACCGTCTCACTGAAACCTGCTAGGATCGACCATCCACAACAAAGTGACATGGCCGAAAGAGAAGAAGGTTAAAAAGAAACCTCTAAGGAATGCTAAATGTCTAGCATATTCAGGATGAAAAGGCCGGAGTCCCACTTGGGTTCAAACCCACCTTCTGCTACAGAAGCGGTGGAGCAAACACGGACGCCTTAAAAGCTTGATCGGCTTCCCCACCCGACACAAACATTCGAGCAGGGAATGATTGTAGGGGACATCTGATCCTAAAGAGTACGCTCATAGAGAGGGTCGCTGGCAATGAGCTGAAGTGGGCTTCCGCCCACCACCAAACACGAGACCCCCCATTTAGCAGGAGGAACTCTCCTTCTCCAAAAGAAGGTCTCCCCACTGAGAGGTCCCAACTGGTACAAACCTAGAAGACCAAATCCTCCAAGCAGAATGCTTGCTGAGGAACCAAAGGAATAACCGCAAAATTAAAAAAAGGAAATTGCCAACCCACGGACCTCCCTAGGACACTCTCTCCCCATGGACAAAGAAGCGACAAGGTCAAAACTGCCCGGGGAGAACTAAGAGAAACATTTCTCAGAACAGGGAGATCTGAACGGAACACTGGGATTGATTTCCCCCACCGGTATTCCATGTAAGTCTGTTAAGACAGAATCACCAACACCATGCCAAAGTCACTGCCTCGACTGTGTATATCACTCTCCACCCCCACGTCAACAAAGAGGCTGGAGGGCATAACCCGACGATAAATCGCAAGATCTCAGGATTTAAAGAAAGGTGCCACAGTAGGATTAAACTCTAAGCCTTCAGCTTTCTAGGCAGGGTAAATCCCTGTCCCTAAGACAAAACAGCATCCAGATCCACCCTGGAGTCAACACCAGCAACTCAGGTCTAGAACCAACTCTGAGGATCTTAAAGACACGAGAAAATACCTAAAAATATATTAGCAGGCAAAGGTAAGAAACCCAGAAAGGCTGGGACCCGGGAACTACTGTAAAAACTGGAAAGAAAGATCAGAACGAGGTTTACTGTAAGATACGGTTCCTAAGAACTGGATTTGCACAAAAAGGATGAAACAGGAAAGACATCCTTCTTCCTAACAAAGGAAGGGAGAACCTTACATTCTCCAGCGAAAAGAACTAATAAGCTCTGCTTAAAAATAATAGAACCCAATTAGGACGGGAAGACCCTCCCACTATTAGGGCATGCACCAATAGTGGAAGAAAATATTCCTGCAGTGCGATATGTACCGGGACAATGACTCCAAAGGTCACTTGAAAAACTTCCCCTTCTCTGACTAGTTCCGACCTCTAGGACCCCTAGATCCATATGATCCGATGATAGTATCAAGCACCCATCCCAGATAATACCTAAACAGGTCCAGTCTGTAAACTAGGATAGATAAGCCTGCTGTACCTGAACCGGAATTTAGAAAAAAACTCCTTCACTTAAGTATAAAGAAGGAACAGACCTTACTAGTATCCACAACAGGTCCTGCCTGTCATATAGGATACAACATATCTTCTGGAACACTCAGTTGTTCTAGCAAAGCTAGAACAACTGAATAATCAAATTAAAGAAATTAAGCTCCGAGGCTTAAAATTTTTCTCGAAAATATCGGGGGGGGGGGGGGGAGAACTATCACCCAGAGCAGAAATCTATAAGCTTCCACTGGAAGACTCCAACAATCTCGACCATCAAAGTCGAAACGATTTTCTAAGAAGAGTTTCTAAAACAATCCAGAGCTCAAAAAACAAAAAACTATCCGGAACAGAATAGCAAAGTAAAAGAAAATAGGCAAGCGCCCACAAGTGACAAGATGAAAAGGAGTGTGCAAACAAAAACAGGTCCAGCCTGTCATACGACACAACCCCCCATAGAGCTCGGAACTGGGATTCTAAATGAACGATAAAACAAAAAGTAAAACAAGACGACAAGGAATATCACCATCCTCCACTCATCTAGTTAAGATGGTTATCGGATTTAGAGGACTGAGATTCAACTGATGGATCAGTATTGGAAACCTCTAACATCGCCAAAACCTCTCTCAGAAGTAAACGCAGGCCTGCCAATCTAAATCTAAATGCTAAGGCCTCCGCAAGTCAGCAGACTCTAACCCTGGAGGATCTCCCTCTGATGCCTCAGAGGGAACCGCATCCCCAGAGGACTGATCGGACTCAATCGTTATTTTACATAAATGTCCTTGGGCAGGAGAGCCTGGATTAACCCTTCGCTTATGCGTAGCAGGAATAGGTAACATTGCTAAGGCCGTAGAGATGGCCATGCGGAACTATGTAGTAACCTCTGGTGGAAACAAACCCCTTACAGGCAAAGGAGGATTGGAACTCGGGAAAACTGCATATGTAGGAACAGAATCTAGGGAACACACCTCACTGGAGAAAGAGCCCTCAGAGGCGGATGGCTCAGTGGTCTCTAACATCTCAGCATTTTTGATGAGAACACTCTATTGCGGCATACAGAACATAATTGAGAGGGTTGGATTACCTGGGCCTCCTCACAATATACACAGGTATCTAATTCTGTATCGGAGAGATCCCCCTCTAAATAATCATAATCCTCCATAACTCGTCTATATCAAATTATAAAAAGGAAAAACAACTGGCACCTTATACCCCCAATGGCTGGGGCACTCACCACCTCCTATGACCCAGACAGATAGAGAAGATGCTCCTCTCTGCAGACACCCGGTCAGGAATCAGAAACAGTGAAAAAAAACGTGACCATACCCGGTCACATAGTGCTCATGCAGGACCTGCTACTGCTAAGGAAAGAAACTGCGCAGCTCTCAAAATGAAAATAACCTGTACATTCCGTATCAGCCTAAGAGCCCAAACGTTCTTACACATAAGCAGTCGAAATCACATAACAAATATGATTAAAAAACCCCCACTGTTCAATAATCCCCCTCAGGAGATATTAACCCTTGATTCCATAGAGATAAAGGAGTCCCACTGTGACCCTGTTTTCTATCGTTAACATGTGTGTAAAATAATGAAACGATCTTACCGGAATCTATGCCGTGGAACAGTGACACAGTCCTTCAAGTTTGACAGATTGTAGCAGTGCTTCTGACATGGACTTGAGTGAAGAAAGCAGGCAGCGAAACTCATCAACGCTATTTGCTTAAGGAGCTGTTAATATAAGTCTGGATGGGTTCGCAGAAAGACTCTCCTTGCATCTCCAGACTCTAACTTTCATCAATGATCTCCCTGAGAGGCTGACACGACTACTTTAAACTCCAGTACCATCTCAAAGTGCAGATACCCTTCCTAAGGAACTACTCCGAAATCTTCTGACACTTCTCTGCCAACCTCCTGTGACGATAGGCAAAGAATGACTGGGGGATGGGGAAAGTGGGGGAGGTATTTAAGCCTTTGGCTGGGTGTCTTTGCCTCCTCCTGGTGGCCAGGTTCAAAATCGCTAAGGCCATAGAGATGGCCATGTGGAACTGCGCAGTAACTTCTGGTGGAAAAAAAGTCCCCTTCAGGCGAAGGAGCAGCGGTATCCGGGGAAACTGCATGTGTAGGTACAGAAGAATCTAGGGAAAACACCTCATGGGACGAAGAATCCTCAGAGGCGGACAGCTCAGTGGTCTCTAACATCTCAACATTGGTTGATCAGAACACCCTGTTGCGGCAAACGGAACATAATTGAGAAGGCTGGACTACCCGGGCTTTCTCACAACATACACAGGTATCAAATTCTGTTTTAGAGGGATCCCCCTCTAAATAATCAGAATTCTCCATAACTTGTCTAGTTTAAATTATAGAAACAACTGGCACCTTATACCCCCAATGGCTGGAGCACTCACCACCTCCTATGACACAGACAGATAGAGAAATTCGCTCCTCTCCGCAGACACTCGGTCAGGAATAGGAAATGGAAAAACCGTGATCACTCCCGGTCACACGGTGCATCATGCAGGACCGCCCCTGCTAAGGAAAAGCAACAAGCCTAATAAAAATGCGCAGCTCTCAAATATAAATAATAAAATAAAATAACCTATACGTTCCGTATCAGCCTATGAGTCCAAATGTCTCCTACACATAAAGCAGCCGAAATCACATAACAAATATGATTAAAAAACCCACTGTTCAATAATCCCCCTCAGGGGATATTAACCCTTGATTCCATAAAGATAAAAGGAGTCCCACTGTGACCCTGTCTTCTATCGTTAACATATGTATAAAAAATGAAATGATCTTACCGGAATCTATGCCATGGAACAGAAAACACGGTCCTTCAAGTTTGACAGACTGCAGCGTTGCTTCTGACATGGACTTGAGTGAAGAAAAGAAGGCAGCGAAACTCGTCAACGCTGATTGCTTAGGAGCTATTAATATAAGTCTGGATGGTTTCGCAGAAAGACTCTCCCTGCATCTCCAGACTATAACTTTCATCAATGCTCTCACTGAGAGGCTGACAAGACTACTTAAAACTCCAGTCCCATCTCGACTGGTAGATACCCTTCCTAAGGAACTACTCTGAAATCTTCTGACACTTCTCTGTCAACCTCCTGTGACGAAAGGCAAAGAATAACTGGAGGATGAGGGAAGTGGGAGAGGTATTTAAGCCTTTGGCTGGGGTGTGTTTGCCTCCTCCTGGTGGCCAAGTTCAGTATTCCCCACAAGTAATGAATGCAGCTGTGGACTCTCCCTGTATTAAGAAGGAAATGTGGTTTTAATTAACAAACATTTTTTAAAATCTATATGACCTTATCTAATATAAAGAAAAGTAATTCTCATGTTGAATTCCAGTAGTAATTATGTGGGAAGCAAAAGAGATGAGACATTGTGAAACTCTTGCATATCCTTTCTCAGAATCCTTTTCTCCAGTGGAATTGCTGTTGTGGTTATTTGTGAACTATTCAATGAGCCAGTGTTTGTAGTTCTAAATAATAAACACTAGAGGTCAGTATTACCCTCAATACACTGCAAACAGTATATTAGGACAATAGGTTCCAATGGATAAAGTTACAAAAAGAGGATTCAAATGGAGGCTCAGATTTTAGGCCATTCCAGTCCATTACATAACACAGGTTTTGCACTATTACGTCTTTTTACTTTACACTCCATCAATACTTTGCATTGAGATAATTCAACAACTCAAGTATATCAGGAAAAAAATTCTCCCACAGTTTATATTTTTCATGATTTTTGTTTGCCTTTTTTTCTATGTACAGTATATATGTTCATATGCAAAGTCAGTTTCCATGTTAAAAAAGTATTTTCAGCAATATTTTTTATTCAATTAGGCCTAGATTTAGAGTTTGGCGGCAGCCGTCAAAACCAGCGTTACAGGCTCCTAACGCTGGTTTTTACCGCCCGCTGGTATTTGGAGTCAGTCAGGAAAGGGTCTAACGCTCACTTTGCAGCCGCGACTTTTCCATACCGCAGATCCCCCTACGCCATTTGCGTATCCTATCTTTTCAATGGGATCTTTCTAACGCCGGTATTTAGAGTCTTGGCTGAAGTGAGCGTTAGAAATCTAACAACAAAACTCCAGCCGCAGAAAAAAGTCAGTAGTTAAGAGCTTTCTGGGCTAACGCCGGTTTATAAAGCTCTTAACTACTGTGCTCTAAAGTACACTAACACCCATAAACTACCTATGTACCCCTAAACCGAGGTCCCCCCCACATCGCCGCCACTCTATTAAATTTTTTTAACCCCTAATCTGCCGCTCCGTACACCGCCGCCACTTACGTTATCCCTATGTACCCCTAATCTGCTGCCCCTAATACCGCCGACCCCTACATAATATTTATTAACCCCTAATCTGCCGCCCCCGCTATCGCTGACACCTGCATATTTTTTTAACCCCTAATCTGCCGCTCCGTACACCGCCGCAACCTACATTATACCTATGTACCCCTAATCTGCTGCCCCTAACACAGCCGACCCCTATATTATATTTATTAACCCCTAATCTGCCGCCCCCAACGTCGCCTCCACCTACCTACAATTATTAACCCCTAATCTGCCGACCGGACCACACCGCTACTATAATAAATGTATTAACCCCTAAAGCTAAGTCTAACCCTAACCCTAACACCCCCCTAAGTTAAATATAATTTAAATCTAACGAAATAAATTAACTCTTATTAAATACATTATTCCTATTTAAAGCTAAATACTTACCTGTAAAATAAACCCTAATATAGCTACAATATAAATAATAATTATATTGTAGCTATTTTAGGATTAATATTTATTTTACAGGCAACTTTGTAATTATTTTAACCAGGTACAATAGCTATTAAATAGTTATTAACTATTTAATAGCTAAAATAGTTAAAATAATTACAAAATTACCTGTAAAATAAATCCTAACCTAAGTTACAATTAAACCTAACACTACACTATCAATAAATAAATTAAATAAACTACCTACAATTACCTACAATTAAACCTAACACTACACTATCAATAAATTAATTAAATACAATACCTACAAATAACTACAATTAAATAAACTAACTAAAGTACAAAAAATAAAAAAGAACTAAGTTACAAAAAATAAAAAAATATTTACAAACATTAGAAAAATATTACAACAATTTTAAACTAATTACACCTACTCTAAGCCCCCTAGTAAAATAACAAAGACCCCCAAAATAAAAAAATGCCCTACCCTATTCTAAATTAAAAAAGTTCAAAGCTCTTTTACCTTACCAGCCCTGAAAAGGGCCATTTGCGGGGCATGCCCCAAATAATTCAGCTCTTTTGCCTGTAAAAAAAAACATACAATACCCCCCCCCCAACATTACAACCCACCACCCACATACCCCTAATCTAACCCAAACCCCCCTTAAATAAACCTAACACTAAGCCCCTGAAGATCTTCCTACCTTATCTTCACCATGCCAGGTTCACCGATCCGTCCTCCGAAGTCTTGATCCAAGCCCAAGCGGGGGCTGGCGATCCATAATCCGGAAGAAGTCTTCTATCAAGCCGCGGCTGAAGAGGTCCAGAAAAGGCTCCAAAGTCTTCATCCTATCCGGGAAGAAGAGGAGATCCGGACCGGCAACCATCTTGATCCAAGCGGCATCTTCTATCTTCATCCGATGACGAACGGCTCCATCTTGAAGACCTTCAGCGCGGATCCATCTTCTTCTTCCGACGTCCAACTGAAGAATGAAGGTTCCTTTAAGGGACGTCATCCAAGATGGCATCCCTCGAATTCCGATTGGCTGATAGGATTCTATCAGCCAATCGGAATTAAGGTAGGAAAATTCTGATTGGCTGATGGAATCAGCCAATCAGATTCAAGTTCAATCCGATTGGCTGATTGGATCAGCCAATCAGATTGAGCTCGCATTCTATTGGCTGTTCCGATCAGCCAATAGAATGCGAGCTCAATCTGATTGGCTGATCCAATCAGCCAATCGGATTGAACTTGAATCTGATTGGCTGATTCCATCAGCCAATCAGAATTTTCCTACCTTAATTCCGATTGGCTGATAGAATCCTATCAGCCAATTGGAATTCGAGGGACGCCATCTTGGATGACGTCCCTTAAAGGAACCTTCATTCTTCAGTTGGACGTCGGAAGAAGAAGATGGATCCGCGCTGAAGGTCTTCATGATGGAGCCGTTCGTCATCGGATGAAGATAGAAGATGCCGCTTGGATCAAGATGGTTGCCGGTCCGGATCTCCTCTTCTTCCCGGATAGGATGAAGACTTTGGAGCCTCTTCTGGACCTCTTCAGCCGCGGCTTGATAGAAGACTTCAGCCGGATTATGGATCGCCAGCCCCCGCTTGGGCTTGGATCAAGACTTCGGAGGACGGATCAGTGAACCTGGCATGGTGAAGATAAGGTAGGAAGATCTTCAGGGGCTTAGTGTTAGGTTTATTTAAGGGGGGTTTGGGTTAGATTAGGGGTATGTGGGTGGTGGGTTGTAATGTTGCAGGGGGTATTGTATGTTTTTTTTTTACAGGCAAAAGAGCTGAATTATTTGGGGCATGCCCCGCAAATGGCCCTTTTCAGGGCTGGTAAGGTAAAAGAGCTTTGAACTTTTTTAATTTAGAATAGGGTAGGGCATTTTTTTATTTTGGGGGTCTTTGTTATTTTATTAGGGGGCTTAGAGTAGGTGTAATTAGTTTAAAATTGTTGTAATATTTTTCTAATGTTTGTAAATATTTTTTTATTTTTTGTAACTTAGCTCTTTTTTATTTTTTGTACTTTAGTTAGTTTATTTAATTGTAGTTATTTGTAGGTATTGTATTTAATTAATTTATTGATAGTGTAGTGTTAGGTTTAATTGTAGGTAATTGTAGGTAGTTTATTTAATTTATTTATTGATAGTGTAGTGTTAGGTTTAATTGTAACTTAGGTTAGGATTTATTTTACAGGTAATTTTGTAATTATTTTAACTATTTTAGCTATTAAATAGTTATTAACTATTTAATAGCTATTGTACCTGGTTAAAATAATTACAAAGTTGCCTGTAAAATAAATATTAATCCTAAAATAGCTACAATATAATTATTATTTATATTGTAGCTATATTAGGGTTTATTTTACAGGTAAGTATTTAGCTTTAAAACAGAATTTATGTTTACCTGATAAATTACTTTCTCCAATGGTGTGTCCGGTCCACGGCGTCATCCTTACTTGTGGGATATTCTCTTCCCCAACAGGAAATGGCAAAGAGCCCAGCAAAGCTGGTCACATGATCCCTCCTAGGCTCCGCCTTCCCCAGTCATTCGACCGACGTAAAGGAGGAATATTTGCATAGGAAAAATCATATGATACCGTGGTGACTGTAGTTAAAGAAAATAAATTATCAGACCTGATTAAAAAACCAGGGCGGGCCGTGGACCGGACACACCGTTGGAGAAAGTAATTTATCAGGTAAACATAAATTCTGTTTTCTCCAACATAGGTGTGTCCGGTCCACGGCGTCATCCTTACTTGTGGGAACCAATACCAAAGCTTTAGGACACGGATGATGGGAGGGAGCAAATCAGGTCACCTAGATGGAAGGCACCACGGCTTGCAAAACCTTTCTCCCAAAAATAGCCTCAGAAGAAGCAAAAGTATCGAATTTGTAAAATTTAGTAAAAGTGTGCAGTGAAGACCAAGTCGCTGCCTTACATATCTGATCAACAGAAGCCTCGTTCTTGAAGGCCCATGTGGAAGCCACGGCCCTAGTGGAATGAGCTGTGATTCTTTCAGGAGGCTGCCGTCCGGCAGTCTCGTAAGCCAATCTGATGATGCTTTTAAGCCAAAAAGAGAGAGAGGTAGAAGTTGCTTTTTGACCTCTCCTTTTACCAGAATAAACAACAAACAAGGAAGATGTTTGTCTGAAATCCTTTGTAGCATCTAAATAGAATTTTAGAGCGCGAACTACATCCAAATTGTGCAACAAACGTTCCTTCTTTGAAACTGGATTCGGACACAAAGAAGGCACGACTATCTCCTGGTTAATGTTTTTGTTAGAAACAACTTTCGGAAGAAAACCAGGTTTAGTACGCAAAACCACCTTATCTGCATGGAACACCAGATAAGGAGGAGAACACTGCAGAGCAGATAACTCTGAAACTCTTCTAGCAGAAGAAATTGCAACCAAAAACAAAACTTTCCAAGATAATAACTTAATATCTACGGAATGTAAGGGTTCAAACGGAACCCCCTGAAGAACTGAAAGAACTAAATTGAGACTCCAAGGAGGAGTCAAAGGTTTGTAAACAGGCTTGATTCTAACCAGAGCCTGAACAAAAGCTTGAACATCTGGCACAGCCGCCAGCTTTTTGTGAAGTAAAACAGATAAAGCAGAAATCTGTCCCTTCAAAGAACTTGCAGATAATCCTTTCTCCAAACCTTCTTGAAGAAAGGATAGAATCTTAGGAATTTTTATCTTGTTCCATGGGAATCCTTTAGATTCACACCAACAGATATATTTTTTCCATATTTTATGGTAGATTTTTCTAGTTACAGGCTTTCTGGCCTGAACAAGAGTATCAATGACAGAATCTGAGAACCCTCGCTTTGATAAAATCAAGCGTTCAATCTCCAAGCAGTCAGTTGGAGTGAGGCCAGATTCGGATGTTCGAACGGACCTTGAACAAGAAGGTCCTGTCTCAAAGGTAGCTTCCATGGTGGAGCCGATGACATATTCACCAGGTCTGCATACCAAGTCCTGCGTGGCCACGCAGGAGCTATCAAGATCACCGATGCCCTCTCCTGATTGATCCTGGCTACCAGCCTGGGGATGAGAGGAAACGGTGGGAATACATAAGCTAGGTTGAAGGTCCAAGGTGCTACTAGTGCATCTACTAGAGTCGCCTTGGGATCCCTGGATCTGGACCCGTAGCAAGGAACCTTGAAGTTCTGACGAGAGGCCATCAGATCCATGTCTGGAATGCCCCACAATTGAGTAATTTGGGCAAAGATTTCCGGATGGAGTTCCCACTCCCCCGGATGAAATGTCTGACGACTCAGAAAATCCGCTCCCCAATTTTCCACTCCTGGGATGTGGATTGCAGACAAGTGGCAGGAGTGAGTCTCCGCCCATTGAATGATTTTGGTCACTTCTTCCATCGCCAGGGAACTCCTTGTTCCCCCTTGATGGTTGATATACGCAACAGTCGTCATGTTGTCTGATTGAAACCGTATGAATTTGGCCTTTGCTAGCTGAGGCCAAGCCTTGAGAGCATTGAATATCGCTCTCAGTTCCAGAATATTTATCGGGAGAAGAGATTCTTCCCGAGACCAAAGACCCTGAGCTTTCAGGAGTTCCCAGACCGCGCCCCAGCCCACCAGACTGGCGTCGGTCGTGACAATGACCCACTCTGGTCTGCGGAAGCTCATCCCCTGTGACAGGTTGTCCAGGGTCAGCCACCAACGGAGTGAATCTCTGGTCCTCTGATCTACTTGTATCGTCTGAGACAAGTCTGTATAATCCCCATTCCACTGACTGAGCATGCACAGTTGTAAAGGTCTCAGATGAATTCGCGCAAAAGGAACTATGTCCATTGCCGCGACCATCAAACCTATTACTTCCATGCACTGCGCTATGGAAGGAAGAGGAACAGAATGAAGTACTTGACAAGAGCTTAGAAGTTTTGATTTTCTGGCCTCTGTCAGAAAAATCCTCATTTCTAAGGAGTCTATTATTGTTCCCAAGAAGGGAACTCTTGTTGACGGAGATAGAGAACTTTTTTCTACGTTCACTTTCCACCCGTGAGATCTGAGAAAGGCCAGGACAATGTCCGCATGAGCCTTTGCTTGTGGTAGGGACGACGCTTGAATCAGTATGTCGTCCAAGTAAGGTACTACTGCAATGCCCCTTGGTCGTAGTACCGCTAGAAGGGACCCTAGTACCTTTGTGAAAATTCTTGGAGCAGTGGCTAATCCGAATGGAAGTGCCACAAACTGGTAATGCTTGTCCAGAAAGGCGAACCTTAGGAACCGATGATGTTCCTTGTGGATAGGAATATGTAGATACGCATCCTTTAAATCCACCGTGGTCATGAATTGACCTTCCTGGATGGAAGGAAGAATTGTCCGAATGGTTTCCATTTTGAACGATGGAACCTTGAGAAACTTGTTTAGGATCTTGAGATCTAAGATTGGTCTGAATGTTCCCTCTTTTTTGGGAACTATGAACAGATTGGAGTAGAATCCCATCCCTTGTTCTCCTAATGGAACAGGATGAATCACTCCCATGTTTAACAGGTCTTCTACACAATGTAAGAATGCCTGTCTTTTTATGTGGTCTGAAGACAATTGAGACCTGTGTAACCTCCCCCTTGGGGGAAGCCCCTTGAATTCCAGAAGATAACCTTGGGAGACTATTTCTAGCGCCCAAGGATCCAGAACATCTCTTGCCCAAGCCTGAGCGAAGAGAGAAAGTCTGCCCCCCACCAGATCCGGTCCCGGATCGGGGGCCAACATCTCATGCTGTCTTGGTAGCAGTGGCAGGTTTCTTGGCCTGTTTACCTTTGTTCCAGCCTTGCATTGGCCTCCAGGCTGGCTTGGCTTGAGAAGTATTACCCTCTTGCTTAGAGGATGTAGCACTTGGGGCTGGTCCGTTTCTGCGAAAGGGACGAAAATTTGGTTTATTTTTAGCCTTGAAAGACCTATCCTGAGGAAGGGCGTGGCCCTTACCCCCAGTGATATCAGAAATAATCTCTTTCAAGTCAGGGTCAAACAGCGTTTTCCCCTTGAAAGGTATGTTAAGCAATTTGTTCTTGGAAGACGCATCCGCTGACCAAGATTTTAGCCAAAGCGCTCTGCGCGCCACAATAGCAAACCCTGAATTTTTCGCCGCTAATCTAGCCAATTGCAAAGTGGCGTCTAAAGTAAAAGAGTTAGCCAATTTGAGAGCATGAATTCTGTCCATAATCTCCTCATAAGAAGAATCTTTATTGAGCGACTTTTCTAGTTCATCGAACCAGAAACACGCTGCTGTAGTGACAGGAACCATGCATGAAATTGGTTGTAGAAGGTAACCTTGCTGAACAAACATCTTTTTAAGCAAACCCTCTAATTTTTTATCCATAGGATCTTTGAAAGCACAACTATCTTCTATAGGGATAGTAGTGCGTTTGTTTAGAGTAGAAACCGCCCCCTCGACCTTGGGGACTGTCTGCCATAAGTCCTTTCTGGGGTCGACCATAGGAAACAATTTCTTAAATATAGGGGGAGGGACAAAAGGTATGCCGGGCCTTTCCCATTCTTTGTTTACAATGTCCGCCACCCGCTTGGGTATAGGAAAAGCTTCGGGGGGCCCCGGGACCTCTAGGAACTTGTCCATCTTACATAATTTCTCTGGGATGACCAAATTCTCACAATCATCCAGAGTAGATAACACCTCCTTAAGCAGAGCGCGGAGATGTTCCAATTTAAATTTGAATGTAATCACATCAGGTTCAGCTTGTTGAGAAATTTTCCCTGAATCTGAAATTTCTCCCTCAGACAAAACCTCCCTGGCCCCCTCAGACTGGTGTAGGGGCACTTCAGAACCAATATCATCAGCGTCCTCATGCTCTTCAGTATTTTCTAAAACAGAGCAGTCGCGCTTTCGCTGATAAGTGGGCATTTTGGCTAAAATGTTTTTGATAGAATTGTTGCATAGTAAGGAGTATTGGCGCACTAGATGTACTAGGGGCCTCCTGTGTGGGCAAGACTGGCGTAGACGAAGGAGGGGATGATGCAGTACCATGCTTACTCCCCTCACTTGAGGAATCATCTTGGGCATCATTTTCTCTAAATTTTGTGTCACATAAATCACATCTATTTAAATGAGAAGGAACCTTGGCTTCCCCACATACAGAACATAGCCTATCTGATAGTTCAGACATGTTAAACAGGCATAAACTTGATAACAAAGTACAAAAAACGTTTTAAAATAAAACCGTTACTGTCACTTTAAATTTTAAACTGAACACACTTTATTACTGAAAATGTGAAAAAGTATGAAGGAATTGTTCAAAATTCACCAAAATTTCACCACAGTGTCTTAAAGCCTTAAAAGTATTGCACACCAAATTTGAAAGCTTTAACTCTTAAAATAACGGAACCGGAGCCGTTTTTATATTTAACCCCTATACAGTCCCTGGTATCTGCTTTGCTGAGACCCAACCAAGCCCAAAGGGGAATACGATACCAAATGACGCCTTCGGTAAGCTTTTTCTATGTATCTGAGCTCCTCACACATGCATCTGCATGTCTTGCTTCCCAAAAACAACTGCGCAATAGAGGCGCGAAAATGAGGCTCTGCCTATGATTAGAGAAGGCCCCCAGTGAAAAAGGTGTCCAATACAGTGCCTGCCGGTTATTTTACATAATTCCCAAGAATAAAATAACTCCTCAAAACTATGAAGTATTAAAAATGCTTATATATCAATCGTTTTAGCCCAGAAAAATGTCTACCAGTCTTTAAAGCCCTTGTGAAGCCCTTTATTCTCATTTAATAAAAATGGCTTACCGGATCCCATAGGGAAAATGACAGCTTCCAGCATTACCAAGTCTTGTTAGAAATGTGTCATACCTCAAGCAGCAAAAGTCTGCTCACTGTTTCCCCCAACTGAAGTTAATTCCTCTCAACAGTCCTGTGTGGAAACAGCCATCGATTTTAGTAACGGTTGCTAAAATCATTTTCCTCTTACAAACAGAAATCTTCATCTCTTTTCTGTTTCAGAGTAAATAGTACATACCAGCACTATTTTAAAATAACAAACTCTTGATTGAAGAATAAAAACTACATTTAAACACCAAAAAACTCTAAGCCATCTCCGTGGAGATGTTGCCTGTACAACGGCAAAGAGAATGACTGGGGAAGGCGGAGCCTAGGAGGGATCATGTGACCAGCTTTGCTGGGCTCTTTGCCATTTCCTGTTGGGGAAGAGAATATCCCACAAGTAAGGATGACGCCGTGGACCGGACACACCTATGTTGGAGAAATAGGAATAATTTATATAATAAGAGTTAATTTATTTTGTTAGATTTAAATTATATTTAATTTAGGGGGGTGTTAGTGTTAGGGTTAGACTTAGCTTTAGGGGTTAATCCATTTATTAGAGTAGCGGCGAGATCCGGTCGGCAGATTAGGGGTTAATTATTGTAGGTAGCTGGCGGCGACATTGTGGGGGGCAGATTAGGGGTTAATGTAGGTTGCGGCGGTGTACGGAGCGGCAGATTAGGGGTTAAAAAAAAATGCAGGTGTCAGCGATAGCGGGGGCGGCAGATTAGGGGTTAATAAATATTATGTAGGGGTCGGCGGTATTAGGGGCAGCAGA
Source organism: Bombina bombina (assembly GCF_027579735.1). NCBI lineage: Eukaryota > Metazoa > Chordata > Amphibia > Anura > Bombinatoridae > Bombina > Bombina bombina. Next base: position 371,458,403 of record NC_069503.1, on the reverse strand, counting down.
TTAGGGGTACATAGGGATAAAGTAGGTTGCGGGCTTGCGGCGGTGTACGGAGCGGCAGATTAGGGGTTAATAATAATATGCAGGGGTCAGCGATAGCGGGGGCGGCAGATTAGGGGTTAATAAGTGTAAGGTTAGGGGTGTTTAGACTCGGGGTACATGTTAGAGTGTTAGGTGCAGACGTAGGAAGTGTTTCCCCATAGAAAACAATGGGGCTGCGTTAGGAGCTGAACGCTGCTTTTTTGCAGGTGTTAGGTTTTTTTTCAACTCAAATGGCCACATTGTTTTCTATGGGGGAATCGTGCACGAGCACGTTTTTGAAGCTGGCCGCGTCCGTAAGCAACGCTGGTATTTAGAGTTGCAGTGGCGGTAAATATGCTCTACGCTCCCTTTTTTGGAGCCTAACGCAGCCATTCTGTGAACTCTAAATACCAGCTGTATTTAAAAGGTGCGGGGGGAAAAAAGCACGCGTAGCTAACGCACCCCTTTGGCCGCAGAACTCTAAAGCTAGCCGTAAGTTTGTAGACAACTAAAACGCACAATTAAAATAAGAATGTTGATTTATGATTACAATTACTTTGTGGGATATTTTAAAAATGTTAATTATAAAAAAACAACATTGTTAATTATACACATAAATTGATATTACTGTTTAAAGGGACATTAAACCCAAAAATGTCTTTCATGATTCAGACAGAGAATACAATTTTAAACAACATTCCAATTTACTTCTATTATCTAATTTGCTTCATTCTTTAGATATCCTTTGTCAAAAAAATAGCAATGCACATGGCTGAGCCAATCACATAAGGCTAATATGTGCAGCCACCAATCAGAAGCTACTGAGCCTATCTATATATGCTTTTCAGGAAAGATTATCAAGAGAATTAAGGAAATTAGATAATAGAAGTAAATTAGAAAGTTGTTAAAAATGATATACTCTATCTGAATCATTAAAGAAAAGAATTTGGGTTTAATGTCCCTTTAAGTGAAAAAGTATGCATTCCAACAGTGTGTAGAAGAGTGTTGGCGTGTGTTGGTGTGCATGTAGATGTGTGAGTGGGTGTGTGTAGGAGAGTGTTGGTGTGTGTGGGTGTGCATGTAGATGTGTGAGTGGGTGTGTGTAGGAGAGTGTTGGTGTGTGTGGGTGTGCATGTAGATGTGTGAGTGGGTGTGTGTAGGAGAGTGTTGGCGTGTGTTGGTGTGCATGTAGATGTGTGAGTGGGTATGTGTAGGAGAGTGTTGGTGTGTGTGGGTGTGCATGTAGATGTGTGAGTGGGTGTGTGTAGGAGAGTGTTGGTGTGTGTGGGTGTGCATGTAGATGTGTGAGTGGGTGTGTGTAGGAGAGTGTTGGCGTGTGTGGGTGTGCATGTAGATGTGTGAGTGGGTGTGTGTAGGAGAGTGTTGGCGTGTGTGGGTGTGCATGTAGATGTGTGAGTGGGTGTGTGTAGGAGAGTGTTGGCATGTGTGGGTGTGCATGTAGATGTGTGAGTGGGTGTGTGTAGGAGAGTGTTGGCGTGTGTGGGTGTGCATGTAGATGTGTGAGTGGGTGTGTGTAGGAGAGTGTTGGCGTGTGTGGGTGTGCATGTAGATGTGTGAGTGGGTGTGTGTAGGAGAGTGTTGGCGTGTGTGGGTGTGCATGTAGATGTGTGAGTGGGTGTGTGTAGGAGAGTGTTGGCGTGTGTGGGTGTGCATGTAGATGTGTGAGTGGGTGTGTCTAGGAGAGTGTTGGTGTGTGTGGGTGTGCATGTAGATGTGTGAGTAGGTGTGTGTAGGAGAGTGTTGGCGTGTGTGGGTGTGCATGTAGATGTGTGAGTGTGTGTGTGTAGGAGAGTGTTCGTGTGTGTGTGGGGGTGCATGTAGATGTAAGTGTTGCTGTGTGTGTAGGAGCATGTTGGGGTGTGTGGGGATGCAAACAGACATGTGTGTGTGTAGAAGCATGTTGGTTTGTGTGGGGGTGCATGTAGATGTGTGAGTGTGTGGGTCTGCATGTAGATGTGTGTGTGTAAGAGCATGTTGGTGTGTGTGTGGGTGCATGTAGATGTGTGTGTGTTTGGGTGTGTAAGAGCATGTTGGTGTGTGTGGGGCATGTAGATGTGTGTGCAGGAGATTATTGATGTGTGTGTGTGTGTAGGAGCATGTTAGTTTGTGGGGGTGCATGTAGATGTATGTGTGTGTTTGGGTGAGTTAGAGCATGTTGGTGTGTGGGGGGCATGTAGATGTGTGTGTGGATGTGTGTGGGAGCATGTTGGTGTGTGTGGGATGCATGTAGATGTGTGTGTGGGTGTGTAAGAGAATGTTGGTGTGTGGGTGTGTAAGAGAATGTTGTAGATGTGTGTGTGGGTGTTGGTGTAAGAGCATGTTGGTGTGGGGGGGCATGTAGATGTGTGTGTAGGAGAGTATTGATGTGTGTGTGGATGTGTATAGGAGAGTTGATGTGGGTGTAGGATCATGTTGGTGTGTGGGTGTGCATGTAGATGTGGGTGTGTGAGTAGGAGCATATTGGTGTGTGTTGGTGGGGTGCATGTAGATGGTTGTGTGTGTAGGAGAGTATTGTTGTGTGTGGGTGTGTGAGTAGGAGCATATTGGTGTGTGTGGGGGGGCATGTAGATGGTTGTGTGTGTTGGAGAGTATTGTTGTGTGTGGGTGTGTGTATGTGTAGGAGTATGTTGGTGTGTGCGGGGCTGTATGCAGGGGTGTGTGTGGGTGTGTGTATGTGTAGGAGTATGTTGGTATGTGCGGGGCTGCATGCAGGGGTGTGTGTATTTGTAGGAGTATGTTGGTGTGTGGGGGGGGGTGCAGAGGCTTTACAGGGCTTAGAGGTGAGGGGTACTTGTGGGTGATCCACAAGTGTTTTGTTGGTGTAACTGTGGCTAAGGTGTGGGAACATCGGTGTGTCTGTGGAGGGGTTTGACAAGTTTCGATATATGGGCAGATTTGATTGGCCTCTGGCTCTTGTCCGCCTTTGTGTATGTGTCTATGTTTCTAGCACCAGAGACTGCAGAGACAGTGAATAACAGGAGATCCTGTTTGTGTGCTCATCTAGGACTGTACTATATTGAAAACACATTAAAGGGATACTAAACCCAATTTTTTTTCATGATTCAGATAGAGCGTGCAATTTTAAGCAATTTTTTAACTCCTAAGATCAATTTTTCTCCGTTCTCCTGCTATCTTTATTTGAAAAAGGCAGAAATCTAAGCTTAGCAGTCGGCCCATTTTTCGTTCAGCACCCTGGATAGCGCATGCTGATTGGTGGCTACATTTAGCCACCCATCAGCAAGTGCAACACAGGTTCTGAACCAAAAATGGGCCAGTTTCTAACCATATTATCCTGCTTTTCAAATAAAGATACCAAGAGTAGAAAGACAATTTAATAATTGGAATAAATTAGAAAGTTGCTTAAAATTGCATGCTCTATCTGAATCATGAAAGAAAAAATTTGTGTGAGCCAAATCAATGTCATATATCTCGCAAAAGCATAGCTTATTCACAGTATCCAGGACTAGCTATCTGGGAAGTCCTTGTGCCACAGGCTGAAGTGAATATTATTATTATTATTCTTTATTATTCTTTATTTATGAAGCGCCATCATATTCCGCAGCGCTGTCCATGGATACAGTTCATTTAAATAAAACAATAATATAAAACTTCTAAGAGACAGGACAAAATAGCACAGGTCTCTCCTATTTACCTCGCTCATTGTCCTTGCTTGTAAATGTATGGTTACTGGCACCTAGGGTATAAGGTAGGGATGGGCGAATGTTTCTACAAATTCAAAATTTAAAACGAATTTTGATACATTCGTTTGGTCGAAACAAATTTCGAATGTTTATATAACATTCTAACATTCTATTTTCGAATTTTCATTTTTGAATTTTTCAATAACATTCGAAAATATTTGTTCGAATAATAGAATGTTTAGCAATTTATTTTATAACACATTCAATTTCAAAATATAATATTCAAATGTGACATTCGAATTTGAATGTCACATTCGAATTCAAAATAGTATTTCTAGTCTACAACTGTTTTATAAATGTAATATTCGAATTTGAATGCTACATTTAAATTTGAATGTCACAATCAAATTCGATATAGTATTTCTAGTCTTATACTGTGTTTCTAGTCTAATACTGTGTTTTATAAATGTAATATTCTAATTTAAATGTCACATTCAAAATAATATTTCTAGTCTACAACTGTGTTGTATAAATGTAATATTCTAATGTGACATTCGAATTCGAATGTAGCATTTGAATTCGAAATAGCATTTATAGTCTACAACTGTGTTGTATAATTGTAATATTCGAATTTGAATGCTACATTTGAATTTGAATGTAACATTCAAATTCAAAATAGTATTTCTAGTCTAATACTGTTTTATAAATGTATTATTCGAATTAGCATGTCACATTTAAATTCAAATGTCACATTCAAATTTGAAATAGTATTTCTAGTCTACAACTGTGTTGTATAAATGTAATATTCAAATTTGAATGTCACATTTGAAATTCGAATGCAGCATTCGAATTCAAAATAGTATTTCTAGTCTACAACTGTGTTCTATAAATGTAATATTGGAATTCGAATGTCACATTCAAATTTGAATGTCACATTCGAATTCGAATGTCACATTCGAAAACTGTAAATAACATTCGATAATATAATTTTTATGAATATTTGTTCTCATTAACATTCGATTATGTAAATCGAATTTCTACAATACCATTCGTTCTAACATTCGAATTCGAATATAAACACATTCGCTCATCCCTATTATTAGGGATAACAATGATGATTGTGGCTACTTAGCAACTCCCAGTAGCCCTGTAGCTTGCTACTTCCCCTGCGGTATACTGTTTTAAAATGGAATTAGCATCTCTTAGTTTCCTTTTATGTAAAAATTCTGCTTTATCCTACGCTCCCTAGAGATGCCAAAAAGCGAATCTGCAAGCTGCAAATGCTGCAAATCAAATAGCTGGCTTAGACAGCTTGCAGCATTTTGAAAAACGGAAGCGTGGGACAAAGCACAATTTTAAAACAAAAGCAAGATAAATGATGTGCTGTTTTAAAGGTAAAGGTTGTAATATGAGTTTTCTGGTGTATTACTCATTTCCTGGCAAGCTACCAGGCGTTTAGAGAAAACATATAGTTAAAATGTGTTCAACAAGGCTATAATAAATCATATTTCTGTGCCCTACAAAAAAAGAAGAAATGGTTTGCTTGATGAAAGGACGGAACTGCAGAAAGAATGAAAAAGTTTTAATGTAGAAAGAACAAGATTGCCCAGGATTTCCTCTGGTGATGTTAAAATGTGAGCAAAAAACTTTAGGAAAAAGCATATATTTAGTTTGCCCAGCACAAAAGCTTTTTATGTGAGTTGAGGGGAAAATTAAATTAATGCATGAGGTAAAGTGGAAATTTAAAGCAATAGATTATTCAGTTGTTGCCGTTTATGGCTGTCTAAGAAAATGATATTTGAAGTGCATCATTAAAGGGACATGAACCCCAATTTTTTTTCTTTCATGATTTAGGAAGAGAATGCAACTTTAAACAACTTTCAAATTTACTTCTATTATATAATTTGCTTCATTCTCTTGATATCCTTTGTTTAAAAGCATATTTAGATAGGCTCAGTAGCTACTGATTGGTGGCTGAACATAGAGGCCTCATGTGATTGGCTCAGTCATGTGCACTGCTATTTCTTCAACAAAAGATATCTAAAGAATGAAGCAAATTAGATAATCGAAGGAAATTTGAATATTGTTTAAAATTGTATTCTCTATCTGAACCATGAAAGAAAAAATGTGGGTTTCATGTTCCTTTAAGAGCTTAAAGAGAGGCGGGTTTCACATGAAAGTACATAACAATTACATACTGCAATTTCTTACTTTTTAATAAATGTCTAAATATCTACTTTAGGTAAAATAATGAAGGACAAAAACATAATACGTAACCTGGAGGTTTAGTTTCTAACTTATGCAAATATTTAGAAATATCAGTACAAAACATCCACCAAGAAACTAATCTGTCACAAATATATGTCTTCCCATCAAGTGTTACGTAAACTATATCTATGTCCCTAGCTAATTTATGCACACGGTTGGAACTACAGAAAACAAACATACTGAACCAGCAGTATGCACACATCTCTTAGGGCCCAAAGTACTGCTGTGTCTGACGAGATATGTTCATTTCTATCTTGATAGTCTCACAATGTTCCCACCAGGTGAAATGTTCTAAACAATTGTGCTTTTCCTTGCTGTAGAGAAGATTTACAATGTTGTTTCTACAGTAAATTATATGTCTCCCTACCTTAGATAATTCCAATATCTTCACTAATGCTTGCGAATGCTAGCGGTGTGGAGGGGTCATATTTAAAAAAAAAAATGTTTACATATGATATAATGTGTTTTGTAAATTTAAAAATAGATTGCTTTGTTATACACTATGGGGCCTATTTATCATTGCATCAATCTCAACGCATTTGCTGGAGTCAATACGCTCGCCAGACATCGCTGCCGCGAATCTACATGCAACAGCCTTATTTATTAAAAGGTCTGTCAAAAACACGCACGTCAAGTATGGAGCGATGAGCATTGGACTGTTGCTAAGATTCATCAATGTTGAGAATATTCTGTTTTTTCCAACTTTAGTTATACCATTTCATTCCTGTCCATGAACAAGCACATTTCTCTAAAGCTAATCTTTTATTTCTCATCTGTTAATATCCAAGAAATAGCTATATTTATACCTGAACAAACAATATTATCTGATAAAAAGTTATTTTCTATGTATTTGTTATACAAAAAACTGATATATGATACCATGATATGCCTATCTCATGTTTTTTTGTTTTTTAAAATGACTATTAATGCTAGAATTTGTACATATATCTTTGCGCATACTTGTATATATATATATATATATATATATATATATATATATATATGTACATATATCTTTGCACATACTTGTATGTATATATATATACTGTGTGTGTGTATATATATATATATATATATATCTGTGTGTGTTATGTCAGAAATCTTTTGCAAACATATTTACATGTCCCTAAATTCCATTTTTTTGTTCTAAACAATGTTGTCTTTCATATCTCTGTGTTTATTTATACCACTATATGTATATAGTGTAAATGTATTATTATTCTGAGCAGGAATAATAGCGAATATAACATGTAATCAGGGTATCATATGTATTTATTTGCAATCAATGGATATTTTAAGAGCTGGGCCAGTTTTCTATCTGCACCTGTATAACCCCTCCTGATTGCAGTCTAGTTTTAAACACCACCCCTACACATGTGAAAAAAAATGGGCTGGCAAAATTGGTGGAAAATGTCACTAGTTTGTGGGTTGTTTTTGAGTATTGTTTCACATTTTGTGCGAAAAGTGTTGCGTCGAATTTGGTGCGAAGTGGAGAGTGGGACTTGTATTACATGCCTTAAACAGGTATGCAATACACAAATAGATTTATCCAAAAAGAAAAAAAAAAGGAAATTAGCTATATTTTGTTATGGTTTTTTTTTCCATTTTTTTTTTAGTTAAAGATTTTTATTGAGCTTGAGATATGCAAGTATCATTATCGCCTCATACATTTCTATTTTCCCAAGTTTCATATATTGATATCTTTCTGTCTAAAATGGTCCATTTATAAGTAAGGATAGGGTATGCTACATTTATTTATTCTATTTATTTTTTTATTTCATGTATTTATTTATTTATGCTACACCACTGTTAGGAGGATATTATACATTTTTGATAAGATGTGCCTAAGTTGAGTTTGTTGTGTACATACATTTTCAAATGTAGTAAAGGGGCGACCAAAATCATCCCGTCACTTGTGAGTTTGTATGACATGTGCCAGTCAAGTGTAGACACACCATGAGGGGGGAGACTCCCCATCACTCCCAACGAGGCCCTCCCTTGGTACAAGTTTGTTCCCTTCCATTATATTTTTCAGGATAAATTCTTTAATATGTGGTAAAGGGCTTTATGGGGAGGGGTATTCTGAGGTCAGTAGTTCAGGGCTGTGTCTATAAGGTGTCATATGACAGTGTAAGGTAGATAGATGGGTAGATGTTTTAAGAATTTTGTCCCATACTGTGAAGAACTCCGACCAGAGTGGATATTGAGCGACCTCCATGGGTCTCAACTTTGGAGAGACCCAGGCCCATATGCCCATATTTTCTGAGTGCAAAATTGCTCTATCCAGTTGGATTCATTTTTTATCTACTGAATTGTGGCAACATTCTATCAGATGTTGCAACAATGCTGCCTGTCTATATAATTCAATATTCGGTACACTCAATACCCCTCTAAGTCTAGGAAGGAACATTGTATTTTTGGAAATACGCGGTCTTAGTTTTTGCCAAATATATTTTCATATGGTAATTTTAAGACTTATCATATAGTGTCTGGGTAATGGGATAGGTAATGTCTGTAGTATATATACGATTCAGGGTAGGATATTCATCTTAATGACCTGAATTTTGTCTAGCCATGAGATCAGTTTATTGCTCCAGCTGGACAAATCACCTGTTATGTTATCTTTTAAGGGTTTGTAATTGGTGGAGAATAAATCTTGGGGATCCACCGTTAAAAATATACCTAAATACTCCCGAAGTATCTAGTTTTGGGTCCATAGGAATATTAAAGTCTCCTCCCATAATAAGTGAGCCTTTTTTATGATCCAGAATATGATTTGAGAGTGTTCTCATGAATGCTCTTTGAGCTTTATTGGGGAAATATGTATTGACAATTGTAATGGGTCGCCCATATAGTAAACCTTGCAATATGATACATCTGTCCTCTGAGTCTTTGTCTATGTTAGTGATTGAAATGGAACAGTGTTGGAATAGAATGCCAACTACATTTTTTTTTGTTTGGCCCCGAAGCGAAGAAAGTGTGTAGATAGTCTTTATTGTGCCAATTTGGTTCATGCCCCCTTTTGAAGTGGGATTCTTGAATAAGAACTATGTCTCCCCAGTCTGTGAAGGTCTTTCATCACTATATTACGTTTTGTTGGGTTATTCAATCCTTTGGCGTTTATAGTTATAAGTGTGAGTGTTTTGTATGCCATGATTAAGGAAGGGACTGGTTGAGGGGAAAGAAGAATAAAAAAATAGGGGGGGGGTGTAAAGAGAAGAAGTTAAGGGAAACAAAAAGTGAGAAGGTGGGTTGCAAAGATTTTACAATCAGTGGAAAGAGAGTTTTTAGCCTAAGGGGGGGGGGGGGGGGATGTATGGAATTATTTATGAAGAAAGAGAGGAGTGAGCCTTTCCTCCCCTAGGGGACATTGGAAATATACTTAAAGGGTAGGTCAGTAATATTGAATACCCAGTCAATTAGATTTGTGTGTAGGGATAAGTCAATCAAATCAAACTATGGGCTAATGTATGCACCTATGCGTTGGTTTCTAGAGATGTGCATTTCGTAATGTAAATCAACAAGTTGTACCCCGATGTTCACAACAGTGTTGTCTATTTCCAGAATCTATAAATTTAGTTGGCATCCAAATCTAGAGTACAGAGAGCAAGGCGAGCATTATTCTATATATAAACTAAACAATTAAGACAGAGCAATAGTAGTAGAACTGCTGTGATCACCTTTAAGATCCAAAAATCTGGGCATCTGACAACAATGTTTATCTTAGAGACCCATGTCTCCTACAAGTGTAGTGTGAACAAAAAGGGACAACATACATACAAAATAATTAATAAATAAAAAAAATGTTGTAATGTCTGCTAACCAAAATCTAGCATTTTCCTTTTTGCAAATTAACATTTATTTTTTCCTAACACCATTTAACATGTACAACAGCCTATGATATCCTGCTGTAAGGCAGAGACAATGGTCAGTAAAGAGTAATTTTAGTTGTGAATTTTGGCTAAGTGATTGTGTCATATGCAGGTGATCCTAAGTGTATTCTAACATTGTTTCACTTGCCAACCGGGCATTTTGTATAAACTAATAACAGGAACATATAAGGAGAGCTTACACATATAAAACATGTCAAAAACTTGCTGTATTTCAAAGTCCCTTAAGTTAGTTTCTAAAGGGATCAACACAAATAAAATATAACATAGTCTTACTGTATTTTGACGTCCCTTAAGGTGGTCTCTTTAGTGTATCACCTAAGTGGTGATAAGAAGTAGCAGGATAGCTTAGTATGTGATGTACAATGCCTCATCCTGGCGTATAGGTGGTGAGTTGGTTACTGTTGACCTGAGGTTAAGGTGTTGATCTTGTGTTTTCTGAATCTGCATCGGGGAAGGTGATTTTTAAGCCCAATTTCTCATTAAGCTTGTGGAAATCCTCAGGGGAACGATATATTGTAGTTTCACCGTTCTTTGTAGTAATTATGCTTACTGAAAAGCCCCATCGGTATTGGATCCCTGCAGATCTAAGCACGTCTGTAATAAATCTGAGTTCTCGCTGCTTTTGAAGAGTAGCTGGACTGATGTCGGAGAATATCTGGATAGGATTGCCTGCGTGAGTAATAGCATTCTGTGGGCCCTCTCCAGTGTCATCTCTGGCGCAGTTGGAGTTACTTTAATTGAAAGAAACAAGTCCTGCAGGCAGCCCAGAAGAGCAGATGGGATTATGGATTCAGGAATCCCCCTGATCCTGAGATTGTTTCTTCTATTGCGATTGTCGAGATCTTCGACTTTATCCAATAAAAAACTTATGGTTTCTTTGTGGTTATGTAATTGTTTAGTTGATTGTTGCACATCATCACACAGCATCGTTTGCATGCTTTAAAGTTTGGACACTTTTTGCTTAACCTGTGTGATATCTTTGCGCAGTTCACCAAATAAGCCTCTGACTTCCTTAAGAACTTCTTTAATATCATCTTTGGATGACAGTGTTTTAAGGTACTCTTTGGTAATAAAAGCTCCAGTATCTGAGGGAGGCTCATTCATTTGCACCTGGGTTTGAGGGTCTGACCCACTTTCTGTCTGAGGGTCTGCTGCTTTCAAGTATTGGTTCAGAGTTGTGGATTTTAGGGGCTTATCCATTTTAGTTGCTCTCTTGCAGGGCATCACAAAGTACACTTGATGTGACACAATGAGCTCTTGACACTTATAAAGGCATATTATTTGTGCTATTATTGTACAAACCCAGATGATCTCGCATTGGGAGGTATGGAGACAGTATATAAGCTCTGTAGGTTGTAATTATAGTCTTATAATCAGATGAATAAAATTCACTACCTCCTTATTTGTTATAAAAGTACCCAATTTTTATAGCCTGCAGATCCCTAGCTTGACATTTGCCAGAGGACTGTATGTCTATATATACTTTATTTGTGGGCTATACAGAGGATGCTCAAAATATATATATCAGCCCGTTTCCTTGATTCACATGTTATGTTTGGGAAAGATCGTAACAGGCCTGTTGTTTTTATTAGGCCGCCTGATTACCAATCTATGTACCTTGTACCTTGAGATGGCTTCTCTGTGATTGTTAAGGGTGATGATTCTCTTTTCTTTTAAAGAGTCACTTGTTATCAGCAATTTTCGGTTGTTGTAAGCCAGCCTGTGCCAGACCGTGTTCCCACGCTGTTGCGATTGAGGCCTTTACTTGTGCGGAGGCCCAATTTGTCTTCTGGAATGAAGTTACAGTATAGAGCCTTGCTGCGGAGCCCCTCTGATTCCGCCGGTCAGTGGTCCATTTGTATTCACTGTCGTCTGGTTATTCTGGAGGTCTAACGGGTCTCCCAGCCCTTATGAAATACTGCGTGCATGTCACGGTCTGGTCCGGTATAGCGTCTTCTGTGCTAGTTGTCCGAGCAGAGTGGCGGTAGATGGTGAGTAGCCCAGATCACTTAGTGGTGCATAGGATAACGTGTGGTGTGCATCTTAGACCAGGAACTCGACAATATAACCCCATAGGGAGGAATACAGCTACGGAGCCTAGTTAATCTGTGGCCATTACCCTGCTTGGTCAGGCTCCGTCCCCAAATGTATTTCATTTTTATCTCTATATCTACTAGTGCACCAAATTTGGAGCAATAATATTGTTCCCTTGCTTTGTAATGAGACAAAGATGTAACATAATCCATAAGTAGTAATGTATTTTTCATTTTTATCCCTATATCTACTAGTGCACCAAATTTGGAGCAATACTTCACACCAAATTTGGATCAATAACATTGTCCCCTTGCTTTGAAATAAATACATTACTACTTAAAAATAACGCCCCCCCAAAATAAAAACACCCCCTAATCTAAAAATAAACTACCAATAGCCCTTAAAGGGGCTTTTTGTAGGGCATTGCCCTAAAGAAATCAGCTCTTTTACATTAAAATAAACAGTACCCCCTAACAGTAATACCCCCAGCCACCAAACCCCACAAAATAAAAAAAAACTAACACTAATAAACCTGAACTACTCATTTCCCCTAAAGCGGCATTTGTATGGGCATTGCCCTTTAAAGGGCATTCAGCACCTTTTCACTGCCCTTAAAAGGACATTCAGCTCTTTTGCAAATTGCCCAATAAACCCTAATCTAATTGTTTTTTTAAAAAATACAAATTAAAAAACTAACACTAAAGCCCCAAATAGGTACTCACGGTTTCAGAAGTCCGGTGGAGAAGGTCTTCTTCCAGACGGGTCCATTATCTTCATCCAAAGCAAAGGAGGCGCAGAGCCGAGGTCCAGAGCGGTTTTCCCAGATGTGGCGATCCTCAGCGGTGGTCATCTGTGTCGGCGGTCCTCGGCTGCGGCGGTCCTCGGCGACATTGAGGTTCCTCTTCATCTGATGTCTGTTGTATACTGAATATTGAATGCAAGATACCACAATCAATTTGGTGTACCTTGCAATCCTATTGGCTGAATTTTTCAAAACAGCCAATAGGATTAGAGCTACTGAAATCCTATTGACTGTTCAAATCAGCCAATAAGATTTAAGTAGCTCTCATCCTATTAGCTGATTTTGAAATAGGATGAGAGCTACTGAAATCTTATTGGCTGATTTAAACATGAACAATTCAGCCAATAGGAATGCAAGGTACCCCAAATTGATTGCTGTACCTTGCATTCAATATTCAGGACATCGGATGAAGAGGAACCTCCATGCCGCCGAGGATCACCGCCGCCGCCACATATGACCACCGCCGAGGATCACTACATCTGAGAAGACCGCTCCAGACCTCCGCTCCGCGCGCCTTCGCTGTGGATGAAGATGATGGACCCGCCTGGAAGAAGACCTTCTCCACCGGACTTCTAAAACTGTGAGTACCTATTTGAGGCCTTAGTGTTAGTTAGTTTTTAATTTGTATTTTTTTTTTTTAGATTAGGGTTTATTGGGCAATTTGCAAAAGAGCTGAATGCCCTTTTAATGGCAGTGAAAAAGAGCTGAATCCCCAATGCCCATACAAATGCCCTTTTGGGCAATGGGTAGTTAAGGTTTATTATTGTTTTTTTTTATTTTGGGGGGTTTGGTGGGTGGGGTGTTTTACTGTTAGGGAGACTTTGTTTATTTTTAATGTAAAAGAGCTGATTTCTTTAGGACAATGCCCTGAAAAAAAGCCCTTTTAAGAGCTATTGGTAGTTTATTCTTAGATTAGGGGGTGTTTTTATTGGGGGGGTTATTTTCATAGGGATTAGGTTTAATTTTTTTATTTTGGATAGTGCTGTTTATTATTTTTTGTAATGTTAGCCTTTTTTATTTTCTGTAATTTTAGATTAATGTAATGTCATTGTTTTATTTTAATCGTAATGTAGTTTTAAATAAAATGTAATTAAGGGGTTAATTAAGGGGGTGTTAGATTAGGGGGCCTAGTCATTAAATTATTTTTTTGCGCTGTGGGGGTTGGGGGTTTAGGAGTTAATAGGTAAATTAGGTTTAATGCTTTGTGGGGGGTTGGCGGATTAGGGTTAATACATGTATTAGGTAGTTTGCGATGATGTGGTTGGCGGATTTAGAGGTTAATAATTTTATTGGATAGATTTTTATTTTTTTCTTAATACTTTGTGCGGGCGGTTAGTTTATTTTTTTCTTAATAGTTCGTATGGTCAGTTCTTTTTTTTTTTTAAATACTAAATGCAGACGGTAAGTTTTTTTTTATTACTTATTGCGGACGGTTATTTATTTATTTTTTAATACTTGTTGCGGCCGTCTGCAATTAGTATTTAAAAAAAGAATGGGCATTGCCCTTTAAAGGGCACTCAGCTCGTTTTCACTGCCCTTAAAAGGACATTCAGCTCTTTTGCAAATTGCCCAATAAACCCTAATCTAAATTTTTAAAAAAAAAATACAAATTAAAAAACTAACACTAAAGCCCCAAATAGGTACTCACGGTTTCAGAAGTCCGGTGGAGAAGGTCTTCTTCCAGACGGGTCCATTATCTTCATCCACAGCAAAGGAGGCGCAGAGCGGAGGTCCAGAGCGGTTTTCCCAGATGTGGCGATCCTCAGCGGTGGTCATCTGTGTCGGCGGTCCTCGGCTGCGGCGGTCCTCGGCGACATTGAGGTTCCTCTTCATCTGATGTCTGTTGTATACTGACTATTGAATGCAAGATACCACAATCAATTTGGGGTACCTTGCAATCCTATTGGCTGAATTTTTCAAAACAGCCAATAGGATTAGAGCTACTGAAATCCTATTGACTGTTCAAATCAGCCAATAAGATTTAAGTAGCTCTCATCCTATTAGCTGATTTTGAAATAGGATGAGAGCTACTGAAATCTTATTGGCTGATTTAAACATGAACAATTCAGCCAATAGGAATGCAAGGTACCCCAAATTGATTGCTGTACCTTGCATTCAATATTCAGGACATCGGATGAAGAGGAACCTCCATGCCGCCGAGGATCGCTGCCGCCACATATGACCACCGCCGAGGATCACTACATCTGAGAAGACCGCTCCAGACCTCCGCTCCGCGCGCCTTTGCTGTGGATGAAGATGATGGACCCGCCTGGAAGAAGACCTTCTCCACTGGACTTCTGAAACTGTGAGTACCTATTTGAGGCCTTAGTGTTAGTTAGTTTTTTAATTTGTATTTTTTTTTTTTTAGATTAGGGTTTATTGGGCAATTTGCAAAAGAGCTGAATGCCCTTTTAATGGCAGTGAAAAAGAGCTGAATCCCCAATGCCCATACAAATGCCCTTTTGGGCAATGGGTAGTTAAGGTTTATTAGTGTTTTTTTTTATTTTGGAGGGTTTGGTGGGTGGGGTGTTTTACTGTTAGGGGGGACTTTGTTTATTTTTAATGTAAAAGAGCTGATTTCTTTAGGACAATGCCCTGAAAAAAGCCCTTTTAAGGGCTATTGGTAATTTATTCTTAGATTAGCGGGTGTTTTTATTGGGGGGGGTTATTTTCATAGGGATTAGGTTTACATTTTTTATTTTGGATAGTGCTGTTTATTATTTTTTGTAATGTTAGCCTTTTTTATTTTCTGTAATTTTAGATTAATGTAATGTCATTGTTTTATTTTAATCGTAATGTAGTTTTAAATAAAATGTAATTAAGGGGTTAATTAAGGGGGTGTTAGATTAGGGGGCCTAGTCATTAGATTATTTTTTTGCGTTGTGGGGGTTGGGGGTTTAGGAGTTAATAGGTAAATTAGGTTTAATGCGTTGTGGGGGGTTGGCGGATAAGGGTTAATGCATGTATTAGGTAGTTTGCGATGTTGGCGGATTTAGAGGTTAATAATTTTATTGGATAGTTTTTTATTTTTTTCTTAATAAAATACTAATTGCAGACGGTAAGTTTTTTTTTTTATTACTTATTGCGGACGGTTATTTATTTATTTTTTAATACTTGTTGCGGCCGGTTATTTTTATTTTTTTTAAATGTTCCGTTTGCCTTCCCTGCATCCCAGTGGATTCTGAATATGGCAGGGTGGTGAAAGAATCCACCGAAGTCATCCAGGTGAATTATTTTGGCTGCACACGTAGCCAACATTCTGTTGGCTGCTTCGCGCTGCCAACATTCCTTCAAGGATGCGTGCACAACTGGCGACACCGACGGACGAGTTACAAATGCGATTATAGTAAAGAAACGCTTCATTCTCTTGCAGTATCAAACATAAGCTTTCTGTGTTTTCAGACTCCCAATGATTTCTATGGCATTTGCGGCCTCAAGGGTGGCGATTTGAACGATAGATATGCTGCGTCGGAAGTGACGTGAGCGAACCTGTTGAATGTCCCTCCAAGTTTTAATGGTTTGTACTTAAAGGGCCATAATACCCAAATGTTTAAACACTTGAAAGTGATGCAGCATAGCTGTAAAAAACTGATTAGAAAATATCACCTGAACATCTCTATGTAAAAAAGAAAGATATTTTACCTCAAAAGTTCCTCAGTAGCCACCTCCCATTGTAAAGGATTTCTAAGCAGCATATTAGTGTGTCTGTCCCGGGACAACTGAAAGGATGAGCATCGTGCACTCTCATATTATTTCACCAATCAGGTAAAGGAAGCTTACTATGAAATCTCATGAGAGTTAAGTCAAATCTCATGAGATCACAGTAAG
This sequence comes from Bombina bombina, assembly GCF_027579735.1. Taxonomy (NCBI): domain Eukaryota; kingdom Metazoa; phylum Chordata; class Amphibia; order Anura; family Bombinatoridae; genus Bombina; species Bombina bombina. The sequence goes on along the minus strand of NC_069503.1, from coordinate 371,441,898 downwards.
AGTTCATGACCTCAGCACTGCTGATGCTGATTGGCTGCTGTTAATTTCTTCATTTTTTTTATTTTTTTACCTGCAGCTGGGAGCAGGTGAAGTATAACTTTTTACACAGAACTTACTCTGCTAAGCTGAGGAGATTGTAAGGTAAAATATCTTCCTTTTTTACATAGAGATGCTCAGGTGATATTTTCCTGTCAGCTTTTTACTGTTATACTGCATCAGTTTCAAGTGATTTAGCATATGAGTATTATGTCCCTTTAAATAAATGTTATATTTTATTCATCAAACTATTGCTGGCAAACCTTTATTTATATTTGAACTTTTTTGCCTGAAGCCGGCAATATTTGCGGCACTGCCACCCAGAGCAAGTCCTATTTTTGCTATTTTCAGCCAAGCAGTTTTGAGCCAGCAGCTAGCTGTACGTGAAGAGCAATGACCAGCTTGTTTATATCATGCGCAATATAGCGCTTTCAGAATTTTATTATACTGAACTGTCAGTGACATCGGATTCAGAGTAGACACCCGCTTTGAGCCGTTGGAAATATCGTAACACGGAGCCTTCCAAGACCCACCCCATCTGGCGATAGACCGCAAATCAACACAGGTCACCAGTCTGGTGACGTCACCGAAGCCGCGACCAAGAAGAGCACGCTTATCCGCGTTTGGTGGATGGACAGGGGTCCAGGGTAGCAGCTGTGCGGTGGAGAAGAACTGGGACCTAAGGACAGAGCGGTAAAGTAATCCTTATGAGTGGGGGCCTGTGAAGTGGCAGATGACGGCCGTGGGTGTTTGACTTTCTCTGCTTGTTGGTTCAAGGTTGCAATTAAACTAAGGTTTTTTTGGCACTATCTGTTATTATCCTCTTTTTGAACCACAAAGGCATTTAGTTTATTTACTCCAAACTGTGAACATGAATTTGCTGGCTGGCTCTCTATATACAATTTGATTTTACATGGGACTCATATATTCATATATATTCATTCTGGCTCTGCATACTAAACATTGAGAGAACACTTTATTGTACTGGACTTATGCACTTGCTTTTTTCCTGTACAAGATATGCACATGTTTCTTTATGCAAATAGTGTCTTGTACTTTATAAATAGCCAAATAAGGTCTTTCTGCAGGGTTGTTATTGTGAATTCTACACCTGCATGGGTATAATAATATTTAAATTTACTTACCCTATATATATATATATATATATATATATATATATATATATATATATATATACCTATATACCTATACATGTGTTTTTAATATCCGGGTTTTAAGTGCAGTTACTTTGAAAGTCTATAAGGGTCTTTGTTTGTTTATTGATATTAAATTGACAAGAGGGTCAAATGGAGTCGAATGTGATGGAGGATGATCAGTATTCCGCTCGAATAACACAAGCATCGCTCTGCGTCAGATTGGTATCGCGGGAGCGTATTTTAAGTCACATATTTCAACATTTGATGATCTTGACGCTTTGTTAACTACGGCGGATCAAATTAGCGTCAAATTTGACAAGGACTTCCAGCGCATTATCAGTTGAAGCTTTGATAAATCGGCCCCTATATGTATATGCAAATTAATTTTCACAGTAATTGACATATATTTCTTCATAATGCTTATCTTGTCAATTTGTGAAAATGTCCAACTTAGCTTGTCTGTATTGTTTAGAACATTAGAACAACCCCCCCCCCCCCCCCAGAACTCCTATATCTTCACTTTGTAGTGCAATGATCGTTATTAATAAATAACAAATAATCATATTAAAAATAAATCTATTTGAGCCGGGGCATTATGGGTATAGTGTGCATGTGTATATAGTGTGTTATTTATATGCATTATGATGTAAACATATCCGAAGAACGCACCAATAGAAATAAAAAAAAATTAAAAAATACTGAAGAAAATCATATTCATATTTATTTGTTTACTTTCATATTTTTAAGTGGTTAATACTTACCTTAACGTGCACTCCATGGTCTGGCAAGCACATTGAGGTAAGTATTATAACTACAGGGGAACTTTTCACCTGTAGCTTTAAAGCATTTAGATTAGTTTTAACGAAAACAAATGTAAATGTTTAACAAAAATTTGTTTAAAACGAAAACTGAATAGTGGAGCCAACAAATATTCGTGGGAAACAAATTTCCTTGAATATCTGGGACCAAAATTTTGTCAGAAAATTAAATTTTCTGGGCTGCTCATGTCTACAGGATTGTTGGATAATAGTATCTCGCAGAAGAAAGTGGCAGCAACTTTCCTTATTTACAATTGTGGCTTTCCTGTTTGCACACTGTAAATCAGGTTTTTAAAAATGAAGAGATTTCTAACATTGAAAGTATTGAGCCAAACTGTAAGTTCTCACTATACAGAACAGGCGTACTTGCAGTATTCCATTTGGTTATGGTGTGGCCGAGATCCTGCAAGCAAACACATTCTGTATAGTAGTTTAGCGCAGTTGAATAATTTCAATGTTAAAATTCAGATGTTTATCAACTAAAGAAAATTTTGAGAAAAATGATAAATCAATTTTTGTAAAACAAGAATTTGAAATTGAAATATAATTGATAAAGTATCAGGTTAATTCTTTAAATAAATAGTCAGACTGTTAGATTTAATATTATTTTCCAGTCCTGAAAACTACAGAAGCACATGGCAGGATTCATAAGACTAACCTTGTCACAAATCTGTCAATAAAGTTTACTTTGTTATCTTATCTTTTCTGCTGAAGACAAACAAAGTTTCTTACACTTTGGGCCCATACTATCACTAATGGCTGATTGTAAAATGGGAAATCACAAAACGCTGTTAGGATCTATCAGTCAGCACTGTTACATATAAACTGGTAAATCCAGACCTACATGTATTAGAATGTGGATTTAATATAGATTTATGCTATGTTTTGAGTCCAATGGGAAATCACTAAGCGCTAACAGCAAACCATAAAGACCGGAAAGGTAGAACTATCACAACATCTATGATAGATTTATTGATGCGATTACTTGATTTTCAGACAAGCTAGCACTGTGGTGACAATGTTCAGTGAATACAGAGTTCAATTCTTCATAGATGTGATTCATCAAATACTTAAACACTTACGTAATAATGTTTTCAGAAATGAATTTGTCTGTATTTTAGTGACGTGGGATCTACTTTTTTAGTGACGTTTATCAGTGTAATCTATTTGGGCACAAATATTTTAATCATAAACTGAATCATAACTTACTCATTCAAAGTACCTGTTTAAGAGGACAGTAAATACCTTGAAATTTGTATATAACATTTTTAGTTTTATATAATTAAACAACATTGTAATATATTGTCATTATTTATTTTGCCCCTTTTCATGTAATTTAGCTCTGAGCAATTATTCATTTTTCTAATTCTCAGAACTTGAAATGCACCCTGCTGACTTCTCAATGCTAACTCTGTTACATATCTGTCTCTAATTGGCTTTATCAGATAACAACTGCAAATAATGCATTTTATACTAACTTTATAACAGTGACTAGCCTGGTTGTCTGTGGACTAAAGCCCATATATGGTTGGTTGAGTTTGGCTATTGAAAGATAATTCCAGTAAAAAGTATTTTAATTTGTTTTAAATTGGCTGTTATGTTATTCTATATAGACACAACAGGAATGTTTTGTAATGTAAGGGTATTTACTGTTTTTTTAAACCATGTCAATATGATTACTACTGGCTGTGTAGAAAATTAAATGACAGATCACAGGGATGAAACATGAGTGCACTATGCTGGAAAAGGGATGGAACTTTAGTGCACTATGCTGGTAAGGGATGGAACATTAGTGCACTATGCTGGAAAAGGGATGGAACTTTAGTGCACTATGCTGGTAAGGGATGGAACATTAGTGCACTATGCTGGAAAAGGGATGGAACTTTAGTGCACTATGCTGGAAAAGGGATGGAACATTAGTGCACTATGCTGGTAAGGGATGGAACATTAGTGCACTATGCTGGTAAGGGATGGAACATTAGTGCACTATGTTGGAAAAGGGATGGAACATTAGTGCACTATGCTGGTAAGGGATGGAACATTAGTGCACCACGCTGGAAAAAGGGATGGAACATTAGTGCACTATGCTGGAAAAAGGGATGGAACATTAGTGCACTATGCTGGAAAAGGGGTAGAACATTAGTGCACTATTCTGGAAAAAGGGATGGAACATTAGTGCACTATGCTGGAAAAAGGGTAGAACATTAGTGCACTATGCTGGAAAAGGAGTGGGACATTAGTCCATCATGCTGGAAAAAAGGTAGAACATTAGTGCATTATGCTGGAAAAGGGGTAGAACATTAGTGCACCATGCTGGAAAAGGGGTAGAACATTAGTGCATTATGCTGGAAAAGGGGTAGAACATTAGTGCACTATGCTGGAAAAGGGGTAGAACATTAGTGCACCTTGCTGGAAAAGGGGTAGAACATTAGTGCACTATGCTGGAAAAGGGGTAGAACATTAGTGCACTATGCTGGAAAAAGAATGGAACATTAGTGCACTATGCTGGAAAAGGGGTAGAACATTAGTGCACTATGCTGGAAAAGATACGGAACATTAGTGCACCATGCTGGAAAAGAGATGGAACATTAGTGCACCATGCTGGAAAAGGGACGGAACATTAGTGCCCCATGCTGGAAAAGGGAGGGAACATTAATGCACCATGTTGGAAAAGGGGCAGAACATTAGTGCACCATGCTGGAAAAGGGGCAGAACATTAGTGCACCATGCTGGAAAAGGGACGGAACATTAGTGCACCATGCTGGAAAAGGGACGGAACGTTAGTGCACCATGTTGGAAAAGCGACGGAACATTAATGCACCATGCTGGAAAAGGGGTGGTATTGGGCAGGGTTTTTAAACGCGCAGAGCTTATCCAGAGCAGTGATGGCAAACTCCTAATCTGCTCAGTTTAACAGCTTGTCAGTTTCAAAGAAGAAGCATAATTAGGATGGGACCAGAACTCCCAAATGTCCTTTAGTTTGTCAGATGTCATGGTTTGGGAACCCTGTCCCTCACACCAATCTCCCTTCCCTATAGATACAGGACTAAGGAACTAAGGTGCCAATTCTCGACTCTCTGGCAAATCTCAGGACACTTGAGAAGTCTGTATTTAGTTATTATAATGTACAAAAAGTGCATGATCACAGGTGACACATTTTAACTTGCTCTTTACCATCAAGCATGTATGTACCCTCAGAATTATAACTGGATAAGCACTCTCAACATACCATAGCATTGTATCTAAAACATACTCTGTTTTGCAAAAAAATATCTGGCAAAATATCATATGAAAAGGAACCCACCATGGAGCTTTAATTTCTAGAAACATTTTCTTTTTACATAAAGAAGACATTAATACTCAGAGAGAGGGCACATACCCCTATGTAGACAGGGAGCTAGTGTGAAGAACATACATTTTCCCATTGTTTTCATGAATATGTATATTGTTGTGAGTTTTGTGCAGAATTCAGTTGCTCCTAATGTTCACTTAACAGAAATTGCTATTATTTGTAAAAGAACATATTAACTCAGCTGCTGAAACTTTGATTGGCTAATCCGACACACAGAAAATCATAACTACAAGGATTTAACTCAAAGAAATAGGATGTCAAAATAACTATTATTTCTAAAAAAGTAATCTCTTACCTTTTCTACTGATGTATTTCCTTCTTTTGATACATGTGCTCTTTTGGATTCATTTTTTGTTCTGCTCAGTCTCCGGGTCCTTTTGTCTTTCAATAACGAAGTGTATCCAATTTGTTCATAAATGGGGTTTGTTGTCATTCTTGCAATATACTCAGCAGCTTTAGTCTCTATATACAAAGTTATTAAACCATCCGTAACCAAGTCATGAATGGATTCAAACCTTTTCTCTCCCACAAAATGCTTTCCATCGTAGAAAAGTCTGTAGTTTAATGTCTGATGTCCAAACCTGGGTGGCAGACAAGATAGCGTCATGTTACATTTATATATTTATTACATTTGATTTATATTTATTAAATATGATTTACATTTGGGTTGTATGAAGTAACTCTCAGCTTGCACTACTCACCTACACCAGTGCTATATTGTATTCAGTTTACTGTCAAAGTGAGATCATAAGTTTGAGGATTAAATTACAAATAAAAAATAATATCTACAAATAAACCTAGATAGAACAAAACAAACTTCAGGGCATAGCTCCAAGACATTCAGTATGGTTGTAGCGTAATACCGCAGTGATTTTTACGCTGTCAAGACACCCCCTCGCTGGCGTCATTAATGATACGATGAACGCTGCAAAGTAGTATTATTGGTGCCGAAAAAATGAACCGATCCACTAACGCTTCACAAAGTATAAGTCCAGCAAATCAAACGCACCCAGCTCCACAAAAGCAGTTTAACAGGAAAAGATGATTAAAAGGCTTTATTCATCCTCAAGTGAACACAGAAAAAAAGTACACTGGTTAAAAACAGGCAACATGGTCAAACGCGTTTCGTTAACAAACTGACTTCCTCAATGACCATATGCTCACTTAACAAACACCACTAACTGATACACCTAGCAGTGCCCTCCTCCTTGGTTTAATTAACAACATACATCAATTAAGACTACCAGTGCCGTTAGGTGAAAAGAAGGGTTTTAACCTTAAGAAATGTGTAATACACTATACTTCATTCAAATCTAACTATCTCATTGAGGGGAATGCTGTGGACTAAATAAACAATTGATTGCAAAGTGCACCTTACAGTTTTGAAAACATTTCAAACATATAAAGATATTTGAGTGCACAAACCGCCAAAATATAACGATAGCAATCCCTGGAATACTTTATGTTGTCAAAACTATACACATAAATATACATTTATTTACACATTATATCTGTCAGGGTGCCAGGAATCAGACTGAGACGAGAAGTGCAAAAATAATCACACCTTTATTAATAGCAAAAAATAATAAAAAGTCCACAAGTCAAATAACAAGCCAGGAGTCAAAATCAGAGCTGGTAGTCAGACGAGCCGAGTCAGGAGCCAAAGCGAATAGTCAGACGAGCCGGAATCAGGAACAAGGAAAACAGCAGAGTCAGGAACAAGCCAGGGATCAGGAACCAGGAAGGACGTCAGGCAGCCAGGTAATACACAGGAACTCTTACAAACAGGTCTGAGACAACGCAAAGGCAAAGCATACTGAACAGAGGCCCTTTAAATAATAAGTGATGACATCACAATTCTGAGACTGCATCCTGTCTCACATGGATGATGCACACCAGTCTGGCCATAAATGGAAGTGTAGGAAATGAGCAGCATCCCCCACAATGCACCATAGTCAGGAAGAGAGGTGAGTAAAATGGCTGCCAGCAGCACATGGCAAACAACAGGGAAAAAACCCTGACAATATCCAACTTCACATAAAGTTGTAATAATTAATTAATTTTTAAAGCTGTAAGAAATTTAGTGACAATGATGAAATACATATTTCAAACACGATCCACATAGAGTTTAACATCCCACTGAGAATTCAAGCCCTTTGGCATGAGAGTATCCAGCTGAAAAATCCAAAAGACTTTTCTCTTACTGAGGATTACTCCTCTATTACTCCCTCTAGGGTGTCTTGGAATTGTCTGGATGCCCTAAAACGTCAATAATGAGCTAAATTATGTAATCTTTTAAAATGCAGGGATACCGGTGTAGTATATTCAGGGTCCTCAATGGAACGTAAATGCTTGACAAACCGATCCTTTAGAGCCCTTGTAGTTTGTCCTACATAGTGTTTCTGGCACCCCCTGCAAGTCAAAATATAAACTACATAACAGGAATTGCAGGTTATGTGTTCTTGTATTTTAAATTTAAATAGAACTTTTCAGCACAACAGGCTTAAATATTGCACGCCACCTAAGGACCACTGCCCAGGTCCCCAGTTCACAAATCAAAGGAAAAGCAGGCAGGTGACAGCAAATATAGTTTTCATTTATTAAGGAGGTAAAAAAGGCAACGTTTCGGGATTAGTCTCCCTTATTCATGCCATACCTGATACAAACCAACAAGTGACTTATGTACATGTATACCACTAGGTGGCGCTCAAGTGTAATTAACCCTTTCTTATCTAACACATTAACGTACTCATTAATTAACTGACACTTATACATTTCCTATTATGTATACATAGCAGCAGAGTAACCATAATTAATTAAATTTCTAATTTCTTAACTAACATTCACTTTATCATAGAACGACAACAATAAATTGTAATTTTCATCTCAGCAATATTAATCATAAAAATACTGTAAGGTCCCAGTCTTTATTTAACCCCTTAGGTTCTAGACACTCCAATTGATATATATCCAGTATGCTTCTTTCTGTTTTAACAGAATTTCTCTATCCCCTCCTCTACGTGGAATGTCTACTTTATCAATTATTTGAAATTTTAATTGACTTATAGAATGGTTAGCTTTTATAAAGTGGGCAGCTAGAGGGGCTTTTAAATTACCGGTCCTAATATTGCTCTTATGCTCAATTATTCTTTCCTTAGCGGACCTGGTGGACTCCCCTATGTAGACCCCCCCACATGGACATTTAATCATGTATGTTATGAAGGTAGTTAAGCATGTGAAATAACCTTTTATGTTATACTTTTTGCCAGTATGAGGGTGATAGAAAATTGACCCTTTACTCATGTTGCTACAACATGAACACCCTAGACAGGGATAGCAACCGGTATTTTTTGTAGTAATATAACTGGGTCTGTTTTTAGTGCTAGGACCAATGTCAGCTCTAACCAATTTATTTTGGATGTTACTACTCCTTTTAAAGGCAGACATAGGGGGGCGCTGAAATTCTATCACAGATGGATTACAGTCAGACAAAATATTCCAGTGTTTCCTAATAATGCGCTGTATTTCATTACTTTGTGCATTATATTCTGTTATAAAAATAAGTCTATCCTTCTGGTTATCTTCCTTCTTTGCTCTATCCTTTGGATGCAATAAATTTAGTCTTGGAATTGATTTTACAGTTTCAATTTCTTTCGTTATAAGACTTTTAGGATAACCCCTTTCCAGGAATCTCTCTCCCATCTCTGTTAGTCTCTTATTCAGTATTTTCTCATCTGAGACAATTTTGCGCACTCGCAACATTTGACTGTGGGGTAGAGATTTCAGGAGTGAGGGTGGATGAGCACTTTCAAAGCGCAATAGACTGTTTCGGTCAGTTTTTTTCTTAAATAGATCAGTTTTAAATTGATTGTCTGATTTAATTACTCTCACGTCCAGGAAGTCAATAACCTCCTCACTCCAGGTCAATTTCAATTTTATATACCTTGATGAAGTGAATGTTAGTTAAGAAATGAGAAATTTAATTAATTATGGTTACTCTGCTGCTATGTATACATAATAGGAAATGTATAAGTGTGAGTTAATTAATGAGTAAGTTAATGTGTTAGATAAGAAAGGGTTAATTACACTTGAGCGCCACCTAGTGTTATAAATGTATATAAGTCACTTGTTGGTTTGTATCAGGTAACACATGAAACGGCGCCATTATCGGATAATCGGTACAACTGACATCCAACCGCCTACGGGTTCCATACACCCCTCTCTTATCCACCGTTATACTACTGGAAGCGGAGGATCACTTGCCGTGGTTTGTCTACTGGGCGACTTATGGTTCCAGCTTGCTGATATTGCACCTGGAGGTGCTTTGTTTCCTGTGAGTATACCCATTAGGGCTATATTCTCCCTGGGCTCAAACAATACTAGGCCATGTTGGTTTGCCTCTCTCTTTTCTAGGCATAGGATCTTAGGCTCTCAAGGAACACCGACTGGATCTATTTGGAGGTATATCAGTGAGCTGAACTACTGTGAAGTTTCAGCCTGCCCCACTAGCACCACCTGGGTGCTTGACGTTTGTGAGTATATATAGTGCCTTCTATATATTTATTTCTTTGTTTTGGTGGTACTGGGCCATGGTGGCGCCTCTGTGTTCTTCTATTTGCAGTATCTAACCATCAGGACGACCATCCTTTGACAGAGTGCTGCCGCCAGATAGTGGGACTTGATTGATGAATGGACATTAACATACCTATACCTACTGTATAGTTCACTGTTCTGTTGTTTTATCCTGTGTTACTGTGTGTATTGTTTTATGTCTAGGTTCTAGACTATTTATCTATCCGATTTTTTGGCAACTGGGAGGCGCACCCTAAAGGGTGTGGTGTGCATTTGTGTATACCACTCCCCACATTATGATTGTCTGATTTAATTACTCTCACGTCCAGGAAGTCAATAACCTCCTCACTCCAGGTCAATTTCAATTTTATATACCTTGATGAAGTGAATGTTAGTTAAGAAATGAGAAATTTAATTAATTATGGTTACTCTGCTGCTATGTATACATAATAGGAAATGTATAAGTGTGAGTTAATTAATGAGTAAGTTAATGTGTTAGATAAGAAAGGGTTAATTACACTTGAGCGCCACCTAGTGTTATAAATGTATATAAGTCACTTGTTGGTTTGTATCAGGTATGGCATGAATAAGGGAGACTAATCCCGAAACGTTGCCTTTTTTACCTCCTTAATAAATGAAAACTATATTTGCTGTCACCTGCCTGCTTTTCCTTTCTTGTATTTTTAAACATTTATTGTTTACACTTGACACAAACTCAGTTCCAAAAATAAAATGTATGCTTACCTGATAAATTTCTGTCTTTCCGGACATGGAGAGTCCACAATGTCATTCCAATTACTAGTGGGAATATTCACTACTGGCCAGCAGAAGGAGGCAAAGAGCACCACAGCCACACTTCCCTTACCCATAACCCCCAGTCATTCAACCAAAGGGAAATGGAAAAAGAAGATAACACAAAGGTGTATAGGTGCCTGAAGGTTTAGTAAAAATTTCTGTCCTAAAAGGTGGGGTCGTGGACTCTCCATGTCCGGAAATAAAGATATTTATCAGGTAAGCATAAATTGTATTATCTTTCCTAAGACATGGAGAGTCCACAACGCCATTCCAGTTACTAGTGGGAACCAATACCCAAGCTAGAGGACATGGAATGAACAGGGAGGGAGAACAAGACAGGCGGACCTAAACAGAAGGCACCACCACTTGAAGAACCTTTCTCCCAAAGGAAGCCTCAGCCGAGGCAAAAGTATAAAATTAGGAAAATTTGGAAAAAGTATGCAGAGAGGACTATGTTGCCACCTTGCAAATCTGTTTCACAAAAGCTTCATTTTTGAAAGCCCAAGAAGAAGAGACAGCCCTAGTGGAATGAGCTATAATTCTCTCAGGAGGCTGCTGTCCATCAGTCTCATAAGCAAAAGGAATCATACTCTCAACCAGAGAGACAGAGAAGTAGAAGTGGCCTTCTGACCTTTACGCTTAACTGAGAAACAAACAAACAGGGCAGAAGACTGGCAAAAATACTTAGTAGCCTGTAGGTAGAATTTTAGAGCACACACAACATCAATCAGATAGCGATAAGAAACAAAACTTTCCAATATAACAACTTAATATCTACAGAATGCATTGGCTCAAACGGAGTATGCTGCAAAGCTCTAAGAACAAGGTTAAAGCTCCAAGGAGGAGCAACAGGTTTAAACACAGGCCTGATCCTGACCAGGGCCTGGCAAATGGATTGAACATCTGGCACATCCGCTAGACGCTTATGTAAAAGAATAGATAATGCAGAAATCTGTCCTTTCAAAGAACTGACTGACAACTCAGACCTTCCTGGAGAAAAGACAAAATTCTAGGAATCCTGACCCTACTCCAAGAGAAGCCCTTCGATTCACACCAATACAGGTATTTGCGCCATACCTTATGGTAAATTTTAGAAGAAACCTCCAAGGAGGAAGGGATGACATCTTCACTAGGTCTGCAAACCAGATCCTGCAAGGCCATGCAGGAGCTATTAGAATTACAGACGCTCTCTCCTGCTTGATACGAGCAATGACTCGTGGAAGGAGAGCAAACGGAGGAAACAGATATGCTAGACCAAAATCCTAAGGATCCGCCAGAACATCTATCAGGGTGGCCTGAGGATCTCTTGACCTTGAACCGTACCTTGGAAGCTTGGCGTTCTGACGAGACACCATCAGATCCAGCTCTGGTACCCCCCATTTGAGGGTTAACCTGGAGAACACCTCCGGATGGAGAGCCCATTCCCCGGGATGAAAAGTCTGTCTGCTCAGAAAATCCGCCTCCCAGTTGTCCACTCCTGGAATGTGGATGGCAGATAGAGTTTCCGCCCACTGAATAATCTGGGTAACCTCCTTCATGGCCAAGGAACTCCAAGTTCCTACTTGGTGATTAATGTAGGCCACTAAGGTGATGTTGTCCGACTGGAATTTGATAAAACGGACTACGGACAACTGAGGCCAGGCCGTCAGAGCATTTAAGATCGCTCTCAACTCCAAGATATTTATCAGAAGAGAAGACTCCTCTCGAGTCCATAGGCCCTAAGCCTTTCCCAGACTGCTCCCCAGCGTAGCAGGCTGGTGTCTGTGGTCATAATCACCCAGGAAGGTCTCTTGAAGCATGTTCCCTGAGACAGATGATCCTGAGAAATCCACCATGAAAGAGAGTTTATTGTCAACTGGTCCAGATCTATCCTCTGAGACAGATCTGAATGGTCTCTGTTCCATTGTCTGAGCATGCATAATTGCAGATCTGTCCGATGGAATCGAGTAAAGGGAACCATGTCCATAGAAGCAACCATCAGACCAATTACCTCCATGCATTGAGCTACTGATGGCCAAACAGTAGACTTTAGAGAGAGGTAAGAAGAGAGAATTTTGGATTTTCTGACCTCCGTCAGAAAAATCTTCATAGATAGGGAATCTATGATAGTCTCTAAGAAAACCACCCTTGTAGATGGAATGAGGGAACTCTTCTACAGATTCGCTTTCCATCTGTGGGAATGTAGAAAAGACAACAAGTTCTCTGTATGAGAGTTTGCTAGTTGAAAGGATGGCGTCTGAACCAAGATGTCATCCAGATAGGGTGCCACTGCAATTCTCTGAGCCCTGACAATTGCCAAGAGAGCCCCCAGAACCTTTGAAATAATTCTGGGAGCTGTGGCAAGGCCAAAAAGAAAAGCAACAAACTGAAAGTGCATGTCTAGGAAAGCGAATTTCAGGAATTTGTGGTGATCCCTGTGGATGGGAACATGAAAATATGAGTCCTTCAGGTCTATGGTCATCATAAACTGACCTTCTTGGACCAAAGGAAGAATGGAACGAATGGTTTAAGTTTTGAAAGACGGCACCCTGAGAAATTTGTTGAGACACTTTAGGTCTAAAATGGGTTGAAAATGTGCCTCTTTTTTGGGGACCACTAACAGATTTAAATAGAATCCTAGACCCTGTTCACTTAGGGGAACTGGAAAAATCACTCCCATGGAGAAAAGGTCCTGAATGCAGATCAAGAATGCCTCTCTTTTTACCTGGTCTGCAGATAATCTTAAGAGGTAGAATCTGCCCCTGGGAGGACAAGTCTTGAAGTCTATTTTGTAACCCTGAGATACTTATGTCCACAGCCCAAACTTCCAGAGGATCCACAATTAGTGAGATGCACAGAGGCTGCTTACGAGCGACTCCTTCAATGAGCCGACATGGAAAATGCTGAGAAGAAGTGCCGCCACTCCGCTCTGTGTTGGATGAGCTGGAAGTCACATGACCGGCAAACAAGGAGCTGCACAGCAATTAAAAGCACACATTCCAAGAAACTGCCAAGTAAGACCGTAATAAAAATACTTTGCAGCTCCCAGTTTAATTCACAATAAAAGCTTCAATAAATTGTGCCCTACAGTTTTTGTTTCTAACAAAATGCCCAATATAAACTCTTTGCAACACTACACAAGCTAATAAAATTAAGAGCCACAGAGGAAACGTCCCCAATATTAAGGGAAGCCCTAGTCTGACATACATATGTGCCTGCACACTGCCCCAGTAAATCTTATACATAAAGGATATATTATGTCCCAATATAAATGACAAAAAGCTAAGAACAGAAGAATGTTGATACAATTGTGATACTGATGCAATCATAAAAAAGCATATCACCATCTGTGAGATACAAACTATATAATAAAAGTCCCAAAATACTGTCCACAGATGTCTGTCCATGAAAAAATGATGCCTGCACTCCTCCTCCCAGATAGATCCGGATGAACTTATGCACAGAGTCACTGGGGGAACCTAAAGTGGGTGAGCTGATACGCCCTCAAAATATATCAGCCTGTGTCTACCAGCACATAAGTGTGCTCATTCGAAATGTGAGTATCCATTTGGCATTTCATATATTCTATTGTATTTGCATGGTTGATCTGCACATGAGCCTTTTCCCTGCTTCCTCCGTTATTACATCAGCACACTTGGTTGGTAGCGTTTGGAGTGGGTGAGCTGATACGCCCTTCTATATCAGTCTGTGTCTACCAGCACACAAGGGTGCTCCAATTAATTGTGAGTACCCATTTGGCCTTGTAGTGCAAATTTTTTCAACATTTGGTTAATCTACATGAGGCGCCCCTCTGTTTTTTAGTTACCTTCTTATGTCCCAATATTACTGCAGAGTTAACTATTTTTCTGAAGTGCAAGTCTCCAACACCTAGAAGACAAAAGCACTTACTTGCAATCTAGCTTTCCGGCAGGAAGACAGCTCACCAGGCGTGAAAAGACACATACTCCTTACAGAGACCTGTGGAAAAAGAAAGAACTGAGTAACCAACTCTGGCTTTCTATGACTAGGGCAGCAAATATGTCAGAAAAACAAAGTAAGGACCTTAAAAGCCGCCACTACTCTTACTCAAGAGATTGACATGGACACAGCTAAACCCAAATCCTTGCTTGCTTGGAAAAGTACCCAAAAAAGGAAAAAATATCTTCAGACACCAAACTTCACCTCCTCTATTGACAGAGGCAATGAGAATGACTGGGGGTTATGGGTAAGGGAAGTGACACTTAACAGCTTTGCTGTGGTGCTCTTTGCCTCCTTCTGCTGGCCAGGAGTGAATATTTCCACTAGTAATTGGAATGACGTTGTGGACTCTCCATGTCTTAGGAAAGAAAGAGGCATAAGTACAAGACTTGCACCTCCTACTTTCACATTTAAAGAAACCTGGTTTGATCGATAACCAATTCTCCTTTGTTTTACTAGGCAACATAGAAGAGGACAAAATATTGCCTAAAGTTTTGGCCTTCATAGATATAAAACTAATCAAATATCTTTATATGTTTGACATGTTTTGAAAACTGTAGTGTGTACTTTGCAATGAATTGTTTATTTAGTCCACAGCATTCCCCTCAATGAGATAGTTAGATTTGAATGAAGTATAGTGTATTACGCATTTCTTAAGGTTAAACCCCTTCTTTTCACCTAACGGCACTGCTAGTGTTAATTGATGTATGTTGCTAATTAAACCAAGGTATAAGTTAGTGGTGTTTGTTAAGTGAGAATATGGTCATTGAGGAAGTCAGTTTGTTAACGAAACGCGTTTGACCATGTTACCTGTTTTTAACCAGTGTACTTTTTTCTGTGTTCACTTGAGGATGAACAAAGCCTTTTAATCATCTTTTCCTGTTATGCTACTTTTGTGGAGCTGGGTGCGTTTTGTTTACTAAAGTTTGATGAGCCCTCCCCAGGGGGCGCTAGAGCACATAAGGGGAAGCGCGAGAGTCGTGACACTTCATACTATCCTATGGAAACAACCGGCAGAAGCTGACTTTGACAAAACATAGAACGGTTTTTAAGAGACGACAATGACACTTGCCATGTCATGGCACAGAGATCAAAGTCACTCAGAGACTACATTGAGTTTGTTGTCTTGATCAGTAAATTACGATTAACCCAGGAGTAGCAAAATGCAAATTGAAATGTGAGTGAAGTTCTTTTGGTTCAGCAGAATCAGCTTTTGAAAGACGTGTGGGAACCCTGGATCAGATGTAAATTCCCCAAACTAAAATTTAAACTTTATAATACTAACATCAGAGCAGAGGCCCATCAACTAAGACTTTGAAAACCCCTGACCTAGACCATGATATATTGAGTCCAAAAATGCTGGAGCACCTATACTACAGCTAGGGTAAAGTTATGGCTGTTAAAGGGACATTACGCCAATTTGTTTCTTTCATGATACAGAGAGAGTATGCAGTTTTAAACAAATTTAAAATGTACTTCTCTGTTATCTAATCTGTTTTGTTCTTATTGTATCCTTTGTTGAAAAGCATGCCTAGGTATGCTCAGGAGCTGGAGATTGGTGGGCGGCCTCATGTTATTGGCTAAACCATGTGTATTGTGTTTCTTCATGAACAATAGCAAGAGGATGAAAACAATAGATAACAGAAGTAAAGTGGAAAGTTGCTTAAACTGGAATTCTCTGTATGAATCATGAAAATGTGTTTTGTGTCCATTTATTGAAGTCACAATTCTATAGCAACACATTTCATATTACCCAAAGCAGCTGTGAGAAAGAAAGGTGCTATAGGTGTGCTCTCTACTAATCCACAAGAACGGAAATTAAAGGGGAAAATAGTCAAAATGTAAACGTGCATGGGTGTATTTCAGTTTTGAAAAGAAGAATTGTTTGCAATATATTTGTAAAAGCACTGTTTCCAGAGCATATGTACATATTGTGTGCATGTCCAGGCATGAATCAATCATACAGTAAATATCAGTGTGTGCAGGCACAGGGCTAATGCAGCATATGTACATATTGTGTGCATGTCCAGGCATGAATCAATCATACAGTAAATATCAGTATTGTGTGCAGGCACAGGGCTAATGCAGCATATGTACATATTGTGTGCATGTCCAGGCATGAATCAATCATACAGTAAATATCAGCATTGGGTTGGAATGTTAGAGCACAGGGCTAATGCACAGGGCTAATGCAGCATATGTACCTGTAACTTTTAATAGCTTTTCATTTTCTACCAGTACAAATACTTGTATATTGCCAATGATCCTATACAAAATGTAAATGCTTTCAATTTTCTGTGCATAATGTAATAGTTCTACCTGTTGTACGAAAGTGTGTTAGGTCATACTGGGGTAGATATATATTGGATGGACTGACGCATATCAATGATTTTAAGCAAGGACACTTCTATAACTATTAGATTAGCTTTGTACAGCAGGGGGCGATTTATCAACTGTCTGTCCGACATGATCCACTCAGCGGATCATGTCCGACAGACATCGGTGAATGCCGACAGCATACACTGTTGGCATTTAACATTGCACAAGCAGATCTGGTAAACTGCTTATGCAATGACGCCCACTGCAGATTTGCAGCCAATCTGCAGGGAGTGTAAATAAACCTGATCGTATAAGATCGGGCGGATTGATGTCCGCAGCCTCAGAGCAGACGGACGAGTTAAGGAGCAGCGGTCTTAAGACCGGTGCTTCTTAACTGCTGTTTCCGGTGAGCCTGAAGGCTCGCACGGAAACAGGGGCATCAGGCGCCATTCGGCCCTTGATAAATCGGCCACCATGACTGGTTAATTTTGTTTCATGTTTAACGTTAACTTTCTAATTGTTCTGTATTTGGCATTGAATCAATAAATAAAGGGCAAAATAAAATGTAAATGCATTCATGCACATTTCAGAGTTTACTACTATTTCCCTCATTCATATTAGTTAACAAGTTGCCTAATTTAATTAAAACAAATATATTGCTTTTAAGGACATTATAGAGCAATACAAAATGTCAGTAAAAGGAAATGAAACTAGCAGACATGTTTTGTGCAGTTGTCCTTGCTCGCTGCCTTGTCAGTACCTCTGTTACCTATGCCTTTTAAAGCATAAATTACACAAACAACTCACATTAATAAACTGATAAAAGCAAATCTTATTTAATCCTTCACTAAATCCCTTCTATTTGGCCAAGGCTGGAGAGAAAGTAGTGATCTTGTTAATATGGCTTGTCACATATGACAGTGCAGACTGCAATCAGGGCCGCCATCAGGGGGTGACAGGGGTGACTCCTGTCAGGGGCCCAATGAGCCAGGGGGGCCCCATGAGGCAAGAACTAAAAAGAAAAAAAAAAAAAAAATTTTTTTTTTTTTTTTTTAATTTTGGCAGCCACCAGTGGGTACTACAGCAGAGTGCTAATTGATCATGGGGAATGTTATTACAAGTAGTAAAGTATTAGCATTTGAGAGGATTTCTTAGTTTGCACTAAACCACTATGCTCAGTGTGAGACAGACTTGGCACTTTGTACAGTGTGTGCCTGAGTCAGACGGCAGATCACTTTCATTTGAAGAGGAGGTAGGACTTACTTAGCAAATGTTTTTTATTTCATTGTGCAATTTTGGATTGTAACTTCAGTGTGGTAGTAGTTGTATGGTGGGGCCAGGGGTCCATAAAAACATTTTTTTTTAGCAGCAGTGTATTTATGATTATTTGACAATGCTGTAGAAATTCTATATTTAAAACCATGCAGAAATGTTTCCTCCTCAATACACAAATGGTAGATGCCCTTTTGGCAGATATGCATTTTATATATATATATATATATTACATTCCAGTTTACTGCCCCTTTATGCAAGGACTTTCCAGATGCAAGGAGGCTTTTTATCTAAGATTTTTACATCTGCATAAAATTTTATACTCTCAGACTAAGATTGCTTAGTGTTTGAAATGAGACAGGTTAACTTAAAACTGTTCAGTTTACACTACACCTGAATGTTTTGAAATACATACCAACAAGCCTAAATCCTGCATTTAACCAGATCTAATGGTATGAGTACCACAGCTTATTGTCCCACCAAGACCATATAGAGTACAGCATTTTCAAAATCCATAAGTACAGCTGACAGATGGGAAAATTTGTACACTATATTTGAAGTGGTGCTCTTGGTTGGGGAAAATGGGAAAAAAAAAAAACAAACATATGTCAACCTTTTAAAGGTACTTTTCTTCATCTAGCCATCTACCCAGCTCATTGATGTACAATTTTGAATTCACAGAATTATTTTTGTTTGCATGTTTACAAATATGATTCTTTAAAAAGTGATCTCTTAATTTCTGCATTTTTTTTATCATGCATGTCACACACTGTTGATTTAGGGGATGCAAGGTGCATAAATGTTTCCTCCTGTGAGTGTTTCTGTGGGTGTATGTGTTTATGTCTTTGTGCTTTGGTTTGTGTCTCTATGTGTATGTATTTTGTATCTGTGGGTCTCTCTGTGAGGGTGGGTGTGTATGTCTTTGTGCATTTTCTGTGGATGTCTGTGAGGGTGTGTGCATATGTCTTTGAGCTTTTTCTATGGGTGTTTCTGTGAGGGTGTTTGTGTGTATGTATGTATGTCTGTATGTCTGTGTTTTCTGTGGATGTCTCAGTGAGGGTGTGTGTATGTATGTCTTTCTGTGTTTTTCATGTGGTTGTCTCTCTGTGTGTGTGTGTGTGTGTATGTCTTTGTGTGTTTTCTGTGGGTGTCTCTGTGTGTATGTGTGTATATGTCTTTGTGTGTTTTCTGAGGCTGTCTCTGTCAGTGTTTCCTTGGGTGTATGTGCAAGTTTGGGTTTGTGTGTGTGTGTCCATTGTCTGTTCCTTTTTAGGACATTTTGACCTTACTACTAATTATGCACATCTTTCTACAGACTTTGAGACTAACAAGACCTTTCCGGAAGTAACCACTCCACCATTTAACCTTTAAATTATTGTTTAGGCAGTTCAGGGCCCTTCCTTTCAGCCACTACATGCTGTTGTCATAATTTAGTTATCATCTTCCTTTACAAAAAGATAATCAGAACTCCATATTTTGTTTTCTAAATCTCCTTTTTTTACAAAACTGTAGTTTACCTCATTACTTGTCAGGTCAATGTAAACAAGTGCTAAGTGTCTGTTTGGGTTTCTTTGCATGTCTGCTAGAGTGTCTATATGTGAATCCTTATGTGTGAGTGTGTTTGTGTGTTTCAGTCTATGAGTGTGTCTGTGTGTGTGTATGTTACTACCTTAACAACATTTCCAAGTTTAAATAGACAATTAAGAATAAAGTGCATATACGTTTTAGTCAATTGGTCAAAAATTGCACATGTCAAAGGAGGGGGGGGGGGGGGGGGGGCCTGATCAATGGTTGAGTCAGGGGCCCCAAAATTTCTAGTGGCGGCCCTGACTGCAATGGTTCAGTGTCTGCCTCTGTTCAAATGGTTTTAGTGCAGACCTGGTACATGACAACTGGGTATAGTGAATCTGGGAAGTGCTGTACTGAGTTTCATGCCCTAGGGATCATAGACAATATTGCAAGTTATTTTTTAACTGCATTCTCAAACATGGATAGCAATATTCAATGCCAGATGTGTACTATGGTTCAATTATCTAATATGCAAATTTATCAGATATTCCTCAATTGTTGACATATGTGCTCAGTATTGTCATTGATGATATCATTTATGATAATCATTTTATGTGTATGCCCCAGTGTAGAACACATATTAGAAACAGTGATTTTCAGGGATAGGCAAAGTGTCCGTACACGGACACTGGTGTCCGTGACTAGCCCTTGCAGTGTCCGCCACAACCCTAGTATATCTTTTCTTTCTGATCAAATAATAGGAATACAAAAAAAATATGTAGTGTGAATAAAGTTAGTGGCTTGTCAAGAGACTGCTAGCGATATTAGGTGATAAGTTATGGAATAAATAAAGCCTGAGTGAATTACTGGAGGTGTATCTGGCTCTGTATAATAACACCCAGCTCTATACAAAGACACAGTAGTGACACTGGCACATGCTTATAGCCAGACAAGGGCTGGTTATAGGATCAGTGGTATCTGCATCAGTATAATAACACCCAGCACTATATAATGACACAGTAGTGACACTGGCACATGGGTATAGCCAGAGGAGGGCTGGTTATAGAATCAGAGGTATCTGCATCAGTATAATAACACCCAGCACTATATAATGACACAGTAGTGACACTGGCACATGCGTATAGCCAGACAAGGGCTGGTTATAGGATCAGTGGTATCTGCATCAGTATAATAACACCCAGCACTATATAATGACACAGTAGTGACACTGGCACATGGGTATAGCCAGAGGAGGGCTGGTTATAGAATCAGAGGTATCTGCATCAGTGGCGGTTCTAGACAAATTTTACTGGTGGGGCCAGTGTTTAATCAGAGGGGCACATTAAAAAAACTAAACAAATTATATTTAAACATTAAATACTTTTATTTTGCAAAGGAGTGGATATATATGATGCAGATCTCTTTCTGATCAGATAAAGACACTAATTATTTTCTCCCACGTGCAGGCTAATTTTGTGGCACAAGTAGCTGTGACACTAATGGGTGTTCTGCTCACTGTTCTGATACCCTGTATTGCAGGCACAGATTAAATAGTGTTCTCCCAGGGCCTATATTTAATGGGCAAAACAACCGGCTGATTTTACTGACCACCCAGCTGAAATTTAGGCCAATATTAAGCTAAAATTAGCTAATATTAAACATATTCAAATAATGCAATTGATTTGTGCTTTGGATATCTTAAAGGAACAGTATAGTCAAAATTAAACAATACAATATCAATAAATAGTTGATTTTAGTTACAGGAAACAAAAAAACAGTTTATTTTAAAGAATATGCCAGCACTGGAGCTTATTAAGGCTGTGAGTCATACAGAGCAGGTATAAATGATAATGTAATTCAGAAATTAATTTACATGCATTACAATCTAGAACCAAAATATGTACTGTATATACCCAAGAGCTAGAGAGTTATACTGTATAACCTAGCAGAAGAAACAAGCCAGTAAAACATTACAAATATTTTAAAAACTGTTGCAGCTTGATCAGTACTGGCAAAAGTGGTGTTTTAGTTTTCATTTATCTTTCTCACACAGTACAGAGATACATTTGTGAAGCACAATAAACTTAGATATATTATGAATAGATGCAGGGATTTTAAATACACAGCTATTCACAAAATCTGTCTTAAATTCACGTTTCAAAACATTCTGACAAATAAGACAGATTCCTTACAATTATGGGGTAGCTATCTAACGTTTGATGTGCTATCTGCTTTGGATAAAAGGGGACTCCTATAATTTAACTGGCAATTGGCTGCACTGAAAAAGTGCTTTAAATTCAGATGCAGTTTAAACATTTATCTAGTGGAAGAAAATGTTTATAGTCCAACATTAAAAAGCAAAATTTACTAAATGTAGGAGAGATTCCTCACAACTTTGTGAATACGTTTTAAATGCTAATCAATGAATTAGTTCTGTTATGAAGTCTTCTTAAATACCATAGCTCCACATCAAATGTGAACACTTTTTGTAGATGAGGCGGCTGCAGGAAAATTAGGCAATGACTGCCTGGGAAGAACTTGCTGCAAAATTTTAATCAGTGAGATAAGCAATGTATTAGATCACATTTAGTTATTTTGTTGTTTTACACACCCTCCTTCCCAATATGCAATGTGCCACTTATATATACCCTTTATACTGGAGACACAATCACAAGATGTTCCGCGCATGCATCTAGCGCGGTACTCTGTATTCAATATTCATATAATAATAGAGCCTCACTTACCAGACCAAGGAGCCCTATGCACACACCGCACAGGCCGCCACCTGATTCTGCGCCCCGCAAGCAGCTGTCAGTGACTGCGCCGGTTCAGACTCCACACCCCCAGCACATGCCCTATCTCCTCAGCACCAGAAGGAAAAGGAGGCGGAGTCCGCCTGTCACTCCAGTTCCAACTGGGCGCTCTTCGATGATCACATGAGCAGAGGCGGCGTATTATGTATAAAAAATAAAAATAATATTATTTCAGACACCATTTCAGGGGGGCCACAGGGGGGGCCGGGGACATTTTTACAGGGGCACCGGCCCCTGTAGGCCCCCCTGTAGAACCGCCCCTGATCTGCATCAGTATAATAACACCCAGCACTATATAATGACACAGTAGTGACACTGACACATGCGTATAGCCAGACAAGGGCTGGTTATAGGATCAGTGGTATCTGCATCAGTATAATAACACCCAGCACTATATAATGACACAGTAGTGACACTAGCACATGGGTATAGCCAGACAAGGGCTGGTTATAGGATCAGTGGTATCTGCATCAGTATAATAACACCCAGCACTATATAATGACACAGTAGTGACACTGGCACATGGGTATAGCCAGAGGAGGGCTGGTTATAGAATCAGAGGTATCTGCATCAGTATAATAACACCCAGCACTATATGACACAGTAGTGACATGATCAATTATTAATATAGCAGTAAGGAAGCTAAACCTTATATCAGATATAACCTTAGATCAAAGTTATTTAGCTAAATCTAAGGTAGCGTGCTATATATATATAAATGCATCTTAAGTTTCAAAAGGTGCTCACAAAAATGTCAATTATATACCAAGTGC